>NC_133751.1:186631539-187231539 GCF_036562045.2 Rhinolophus sinicus | reverse complement strand
TAATTCTCAGATCTGTGAATATTTTACCTTACAAAGTAAAAGGAAATTTGTAGATGAGATTAAGTTTTTTTTAGATGGGGAGATTATCCTGGATTATCTAGAAAAGCCTACTGTAATCACAAGGGTCCTTATAAAAGTAGAGGCAGGGGATTTAGAGTCAGAGAAGGAGGTATGATTATGGAAGCAGAGGTTGGAGTGATGCCATAATGATGAAAGGAGACCAAGATCCAAGGAATGCCAGTGACCTCTAGAAGCTAGAAAGGGCAAGAAAAAATTCTCCCTTGGAGTCTCTAAAAGGAGCACAGCCCTGCTGACACCTTGATTTTAGCCCCCTAAGACCTGTTTTTGGACTTCTCACCTCCACAACTGTAAGATAATGAATATGTGCTATTGTAAACCATGAAGTTTGTGGTCATGTGTTACAGCAACAACTTATAATTAACAATTAGAAAAGTAATACCCTATTTATCGGGTATCACTTCCAAGAACTTTAAGAGAATGAAATTTTATATTTTCATGTTATATTGAGAACACAATCCTTACAGAGGAACAGGTCTCACTAAGAAGGAGGGACTTCGGCAATGAGACACTAACAGCTGGATCAGATGATAAAGCACATTAAAGTTAGAATGACAAGGCTAATTAGTGCAAATAACATTTGAATTTTATAAAGACACCATTTAAAGAGAGAATGCACCCTTAGATATTATCTTGTTATCTCTAAAATAATTTTAAATTTGGGAAGTAGAATGTATTAAAATATTTATATCATCTTTAGTTCTATCTCTGATTTAAAGTGCAAACTTCTTAATTTACAAATATCACAAAGAGTGCATTAAATAGTGGGAAGCAAATCCCCAAACTCTGAAACAGCAGAATCCACAGTTGCCTCTCTGTCCCTCTCTCTAGTCTCTACAGTATTTCATGGTAATATACTGAGCTGTGACCCAGGAACACATGCACAGGTCCTCATGGCAGCCTCATATTATGGACTCCAGTCTCAGGGCTGGTGAAGTCCTGTCAAATTCCAATCAGCATCCGCCCCGTATCTTGCTATGTTTTGGATCATCTCAGGAACATTACAAAAACATGATATTTGAGCTGTATCTCATTCTGATTCAATAGCAATTGTCTGTCAATTGAGCCCAGGAATAAGGATTTTTTTTTAAGAATAATTATTTTGTTTCCACACACAAACCCAGTTTAATAAGGCTGGGTATATACTACTTTAATACTTTTGGCCATCTGTCATGTTTAAATCACTGTTATATACACTGGGGATATAGAGAGGAAAAAGACTGAGTAACTGCTTCAAAGAGAAGGGTAGGTCATAAACAATTAACTGTAATGCAAGTGAGAAATAAATAAGTGCTATATGAAAGTACTAGCTTGTGTGAATCAGAGTGATGATTAAACATGCACTAATTCTCATGGACAAAACTAAAGACAGTCTCCTAGAGAAGGTGAAAGTTGAGTTAGACCTGTGATTTGGGGAGGTGACATGGTCTCAGGCTAAGAAATCAGAAAAGCTTGGATTTGAATTTATAGCCCCCACCTTGATACCTTCTCCTTCATGAGATTGAGTTTTTCCAAAGAAAAAGTGGGGCAAATGGGATAATGTATTGATTGATATATAAAGTTATTAGGTCAATGCCTGACACCTGGCAAGCTTTCAGAAATATTAATGGATGATGATGAAGAAGATGATGATGATGATGATGATGATAACAGTGATGGAGAAGAAGTATAGAGAAATCATTAAGGCTTCAAACCACAAAGGTGTATTCTTATTACATCTCTACCAATAGCTTCAACAATTCCTTCTCCATCTACACACACACACACACACACACACACACACACACACACACACACACTCTTGCAGCCATGTTTATTGGACACTACATTAGAGACTAGAGATAAAAATCAATGCTGTATAAAACAGATGTATCTCCTGCTGCTATAGAACTTATAGTCTATTGGAGAGACTCACAAATAAAAGTCAATTTGCCAGAGTATTAAGTGTGATGAAAAGAGTTATCTGGTGCTATGAAAGCTTGTAATGGGGACTTACAGCCAGTCAAGGTGATCAGGGAAGTATCTCAGGAATTGACATTGGAGCTAAAATATAGAGGAGTAAGGTACAATACTTTGGATAAAAAGGGAAAGAAAGGGCATACCAGTGAGAGAAAACTGACTATGTAAAGGCCAGGAAGAGGACTATTGATAGAGAAAGGATAGGTTTTTGTCCATTGCAAAGAAAGCAGAAAGAATTTTGAGATCATGCTGGAAAATAAATAAAGCTCTGACTTCACAGCTCATTAGGTCATGCTAGGGATTTTGATCTTTCTCCTAAGAACAGTGGAAAGTTATCAAAGGGTGTAAGCAGGTGACTTAAATGAGAAGATTCACATTTGGAATCTGTTACTCTATCTGTACACAGTGAGGAGAGCAGTGATAACCATAAGTTCAGTTTTATAGATGATGCTTTGGAAGCACCCCTGAAACATTATTTTAGGAAGTCAAATATGCCAGTTGAGTACTTGGAGGATTAATCTGAGGATATTTACATTCCCTTACATACATTACATTTCCTTACAATGTAAGGATGATATATTTATAAGTGGCAGTTGAAGTGACAGGCAGGAATGGGATCAGCTGGTAAGTTAAGAATGAACAAGGAGGGAGACCTAGAAATGAGCCTTGTGGAAGTCCCAGTACAGGCAGGGGGTAATGAATTTTTAGTGGAATCACTTTGACCTGGTTCCAGTAGTGATGGTTATTCAAGTGTAAGTATGGAGTAAAAGGATCACTGGATCCATTTAAAGATGTGCTTTTTGAAACAAGTTGGGGAAAAAGGCATAAACTAAGAGAGTGTACAATAATGGAAGAGTATTGTGTAAGCGATGACCATGAAATCTAAGATAGATGAGAAAAATGTGAAGATACAAAGTGCTCGTGAGAGGGAATGTAGATTTGCCAATGAATACATGACTATTCTCTAGTCTATACTAAGGTCCTTAAATATCTCACACATATTCCAAAGCACATTGTTTGACTGAATATTGGCTCTGCCAATGATTAGAAAATAACTTTAAAGAAAAGAATTTTAAAGGTCAATTTGGCCAGAATGTAGGAGAATTCGAAGATAACTCTTTATAATGGATTTGACATCTTAACACTGGGCCATGAAAACATTGACTAGCTAGCACATAAAACCAGTCTGTATCTTTAATGCCATCCCTAAAGGAAAATCCTATATCCTTTTCTTACTTTCTTCGCTTTACCAAAAAGTTTGGATAACATCAAGGCTAGACACTCATGACTAGAGCAATTTTTTTATACAACCACTTCAATTTACTGAAGTAAGCTGTCTGGGAGTAATAAATGGATATAGAAAATGTGAACAGCCCATGGCAGCAAATGAAAAATTCAAAAATAATGTTGTAATGGACATGGCCTCTGTGAACATTGCAAAGATGGTTTTAAAGTGCAGTCATGAATTTGTTTTTCAAATTTAAGAAACATTAGTCAGAAACACTAACATGTCAGATTTTGGTTTAAAGACATCTCACCCATCTGGTGGGTATATATATATGAGAGATCAAGAAAGTTGTTTATTTATTTTCCTTTTTTAACTTAAGCTGTATGATTTTTATTGTAAATTGAACCTATTTCAATAATATCCACCAAAGGACTATGGAACTATTAATCTCAGGATAGGTTGGCATAATATGACCAAGGAGTATGAAAACAATCAAAGAGTTTTGATATGGAATTGAACAGGTCAACATCTTGCCATATGAGTTCAAATTCTCAAAGTATGTTAATCCACCCTAATAGGTAATTTTACCAGTAATCTTTGGAAATGTCATTCTAAGTACTAATGAAGTATTAGGTTAGGTTATATACCGGATTACACTTTTCTTTTGTTTTTTCCTTAGGCTTTATTTGACCAGTGGACAATTACTCTCCCCCTAAAATTACTTAGTGTTTTGCTTGTTTGTTGTTTATCTTTAGACGCGGAATCTTATTTTGCTTCTGCTCTTGTTTTTGTTTTGTTTGTTTATTTAAAGCAACATTAGCTACAAGTTATATGAAAGCCACAATTATCCCCTCTGGCTTGTTTATTTTAAAACGGTAGAATCTCACTGGTTCAAATTTATTTTAACACAGTAGAATCTCACCGGTTCAAATGGTAGATTGAAAACTTGTTTTCTTGTACAAGTTTGCATCAATTATCTAAAGGTAATCAACCTTATAAAGCTGCAATAGTTATTTGTAAATAGTAGTGTCATGTGGACACAGAATCCAACAGGAACAAAGCCCAATAGTTTTGAAGAGCCTAAAAGTGAAAAATTGGAAGAAAGGATGTCTCTTACGTGAAAAACCATTGAGGAAGGCTCTTCAAACTGATAAGAAATGAACTGACTGTATCAGTTTTGTCACATGCATTTAAGCATGAATTACTATATTGTATAACAATAATAGTAATACCAAATAATTTAAATAACAATAAACTCTGAAGGCATTTAGTGGAGTATGCTGGGTTATTGTAAATGGATATTGAAACCATCAAGGTTACCAGTTCTTCTGCACTAAGGACATGCTACTATTTTAAGTTTCTCATTCTCACTGATGCCATTTACCGTGTTTTGCCAGTTTTATTCTGCCATATTTCCGTCTTTTTTCTCCTTCCTCTCTATTGCTCTCTTTCACTCCTCCATTTCTATTCTTATATAATTCTTTCTATTTGTTTGTAAAGAATTATACTTATTATCTAAAGTAGAGCCATTAATATTCTACTTTTGGGTGCTTTTTTTTTGGTGGGAGCCGAGTTCTGAAATTCTTCTCTATCTTTCCATACCAAACTCTTTTCAGTACTTAAAGTCATTTTGTTTTACTATCATCATGTATCCCCATAATAGTTATTAAGAGCAATACAATTTGTTCCCCACTTTGTGGCAAAGAATTCACCAGGTTTGTCCCAATTTCTGCACCATCATCATTCATCAAATTTGCTATTTCAGCCTTGGTAGTGAGAATATTGAAACTATTAAAACATCTGGTGAGAGTTTTTTGACGTTTCTGTAGCCTTGTAACTCAGCAGTTATGAGAATTACACTCAGATTTCAATGATATGTAATTAGTCAATCATATTTGGATGATATGTCTTTAAAATGATTCTCTGTTCTGGACATCTAGCTTAGCACTCCCGGTACCCAAAGATCCTCTGAAAAATAGGTGCACAGTGTTTCAGGCAGCTGAAATTTCTGTAGCACTCTTGGCTAGATGGTGTAGTTATGATTTTTATTATAAACTGAACCCATTTTAATAATATCCACCAAAGGAATATGGAACTATTAATCTCATTTAACAAGTGAATGCGTTTAACAGGTGATTATAGTGCACTTCCTATACACCAGACACAGTACTAGGCTGTCTACCCTTGTCAAAAGTTGATAGTTCGGAGACGGCCCAGTGGCTCAAGTGGTTGGAGCTCCGTGCTTCTAACGCTGAAGGCTGCTGGTTCGATTCCCACATGGGCCAGTGGGAATGTGGAAAAGCTGCAAAGCTCCCGGATGGCTCAGTTGGTTTGAGCGCGTCCTCTCAACCACAAGGTTGCCAGTTCGAATCCCGCAAGGGATGGTGAGCTGTGCTTCCTGCAACTAACAACAGCAACTGCACCTGGAGCTGAACTGCGCCCTTCACAACTAAGATTGTAAAGACAACAATTTGATCTGGAAAAACGTCCTGGAAATGCACACTGGTCCCCAATAAAGTCCTGTTTAAAAAAAAAAAAAAGAGAAAAAAGGTTGATAGTTCAATGAGAGAGAGACAGAATATATGTAAATTAATGTCTCTTTAATTGCAAGACCTAGAAATCTAATTTGATTTCTTTTAAACATAAGTGGTATGTATTATATTGATGCTGGAGAGCCTCAACAAATCTTAACTTTAGAAACATGGGTGGATCTCATGGACAAATTCCAATAGAGGAACCAATATACATAGAGAGGGGGAAGATTTATTTATTTACTTATTTTATTTATTTATTTATTTATTTATTTATTTATTTATTTGCACACCATCTGTCTCAGGTTTTTGGCTCTACATGACAGGAAATGTGGCTTCTAACATTTCCCATGGTTTACTTCTTTCACTTTAGGCACCGAAAGGGTGTGACATACCTTTCTTAGTTTCAGCTCTAAAATTTCTAGAGAAAGACTAAAACCAACCTTGATTCAAACACTCTCTGACAGATCAGTTGTAGGTATTATTATTTTTTTATGTGGGGGCGGGAGGGTTGTGTATAGGAAATTGAGGGAGACATATTATAATTGACTCTCCCCACTGAAATTGTGGGTGATATTGGTAGGAGAGGAGAGATTCTTCCAAAAGGATACTTGTCAGATAATAACATGGTTATCTATCTACTATACAGGTGTAAAGAGATATGAGTCATTGTAGGTGACATAAAGAGAATATTAGTCTGCTGCTATTAGCCATGTTACTATAACAAAAACCATTGACTGGATGGCTTAAACAACAGAAATGTATTTCTCACAGTTCTAGAGCCTGGGAAATCCAAGATCAGGATGCCAGATTATTTGGTTTCTGGTGAGGACTCTTCCTGGCTTGTAGACAGCTGTGTTCTATTATTTCTTTACATGACAGAGAAAAAGAGAGCTCTAGTTTCTTTCTTTTCTTACAAAGACACTAATACCATCTTAAGGCCTCACCCTCACAAGTCATCTAAAGTTAATTACTTCACATAGCTCCTACTTCCAAATACCCTCACATTGGGAATGGGGGAGGGGGGTCAGGAGATATAAACATTCAGTCTATAACAGGGGCAAATATTAATAGAGATAATTTTACCCAGATTTTGGGGTTCGAAGAACATTCACTAGAAATAGTTAAATTAAGACTGTACTTGAACTAATGATGTAGGTGATGTTGGATCTGCTAGCAGTTTCTGAGTGTGGGCCGGGATCATGTCTCGTGAAGCCGAAGAATGGAAACATGGACCAGGTGAGGCAAAAAGTTTAAAAAAAAAAGGATAGTTTATTAGAGACAGGAGAAGAGGTTGCAGCTCCCGAGTGGGAGGGGGTCCCTAATAGGGTGCCCCCTGACTGAGGCAAAAGCTCTTACTTTTATACCTTCCCTTGCCAGCTTGGGGAAGGGGAGCTGTTTGAAGAAGGGAACTTCTTTGAAGAAGAGAACAGGTGCCTTCTAATGAAATTCATCTACCAGGTTTGTTCTGCTTGCCCATCCTGGAGGAATTAGCAAAGTAACCCACTCTTATCTATCAGATATGCTCCATTTGTCAGGCCAAAAGGAATTTTATGATTACCCTCAAGGGCTTGTTACATTATGTCCTGGAGCGAAGGAGTGATTTCAAAACCTGTTGTTTTAGGATATGACTGTCTTTGTTTATTCCACCAGGAACCTCCCTGTCTACTGAGGGACATGCTAACTGTCCTGTATCACTATGAGGACGAGTTAGCTATGCGAACAAAGGAGACAAGGCGTGAACAGTATTTCAGGTACTGTAGTCTGTATATTTAATCGGGCTTAAGAGATACCACTGTGACTGTAAGAGAATAATTGAAACTGTGTAAGAGGAGGCAAGCAGACCACTCAGAGAGCTTGTGGCAATACTTCACTAAGTAGAGTCATGTAGTCTGGACTAAGGCAGTAACAACGAGAATGGGGGTGACTGGGTGCAGCTGAGAGCTATTTAGACTGCACAATGGCTAGTGGGTGATTGTATCACTTTGCGTTAGGCTCTGTAACCTCCAAAAAGAAATGCAAAAGGAGACTGCTATGGTTGAGGATTGGGAGACCTATCCCTGCTTTCACCTGGGACAGTATAAGCGATTGTTACAGGATCATCCTAGACTTCTTGAGAAACAGAAATTCAGTGCTTAATTGTTTATTATCATGAAATTTTATTTTAACTTATTGTTGCCAGCAGGAATTATTGCAAAATAAAGAAGCATTAAGGAACAACTAAATAAAAAGGTGTAAATTTACATCATAGAATAAAAAACAAAACCCACTGTAGCAAGAATATTTAAACTACTTTCCATACACTTTACAGGATTGCTCAGCCTGTATTTCTCATACATACTTCATCTCTACATAATCTATAATTTCCCAGGTTTCTTACTGATTGATGGTCTAGTAGCTGTATGCATTTCAAGGCCCATAGTGGACATATGTGTTACAACAAATGGCCAGAAAAGAGTGTGGCATTAAATACTTTTACCGTTACTAGCTGAAACTGAACTGGGTCAGATATTTTCAGTTACTTGTGTACAGGGGTGCTTTATCAGTGGGCATCTTCCATGCTGCTTTTGAAGAAAGATTTTCTGTCTCATCTGACAAGGGTTAGGAAAAGAGAAATGAGCTATTACTGATCACCTTTCCCCTTTAATCAAGTATTAAGGAGAAAATTCATTTGTTAAAAGTGAATATCATACACTATTAATGATTTTGTTTTCCACACCTAACTTTCCTGGTTGCTACTCAATATCCAGGATTCTGTGGAGGACTTCTGACCATTCATCCTTCTCATCCTCATCCTCTCCATCATATCTCACCTCAGTCAGTCAACTCCATTATTTCAGTTATAAACCCCAGAAAAATGGGCATCAACCTTGATATCTCCCTCCTACATCAAATCACATATCAAGCATCCTCAGTTTTCCTTCATAAATTTATCCTGAATTCATAATCAGTTCCTGTCACTACCACCATTTCAGATCAATATACCTTCATGTCTTTCCTGAGTTTCTGAACTCTGGAATAACTGATCATCCTTCATTTACTCTTATTCTCTAATTCTTCACTGCATAGTGCTAGAGTAAATACTTCTGAACTTAAAGGTAATTGTGCCATTCAGTTGCTTAAAATATGTAAAGATTCTCCTTCCTTCTGGATAAAGAGCTGTCTACTTTTCCAGGCTTTTTGTTCTAATACCTCTTTGCCTTCTCCACCCCAGCTACATAGCTGTAGGATTCTCCTGCACTATGGATTGCACATGCTGTTCCGTGCACCTGAAAAACCAACACTGCACATTCATTGCTTCAGAGCTTATTGTTCCTTTAGGGAATCCTTCCCTGAGTTTCCAGACTATGTCAGGTCTTAAAGTCGAGGGACTTCTTTTATAGTACTAGTTTTTCCTTAAAACATTTATCACAGTTTTAAACTGAATACCTACTACTGTTATTGCTTGATTAGTATACACTATGTCTTTATTTTATTTTATATTTTTCTCATTAATATGTCTCCAGAGCCTAGCACAATGATAGCACGTATAAGTAAACTAATGCACTTAACTAAATGAAATAAAATGAATAATGAATACATGGCTAAATGGAAGCATGCAAATTTGGGGTTAGGGAAGTGTTTATTTTAAGATATAAAAGATCAAGTGTGTTTGTGGTGCTGGATAAAAGCCAACAGAGAGGTAGAAATTGAAGATACAAGAAAGAGCAAAGCTCCTTATAAAAGCTTGCTTTAAGAATTGGTCTGACATCGGAGAGGCAACTCGTTTTCTATTAGAAACAGAAGAGAAAAAAGAAAGTTAGATGCACATGTAAGAATTTTGTAAGGTTGTGGCAAAAATTTTCAAGAGTCTCTATCTAGTGAATTCAATATAGTTATTTATATGAACCAAAAGGAAAGAGAGGAGAGGACATGGGGGCTCACAGTTTGGCAGAGCATGGAAACGATTTGTGATAGCTATGGTGGAGACTGGGGAAGAGTTCTGACTCTAGTAATTAGAATGAATTTTGGATAACATCTAGGACTCAATTGGAGGCTGAACTGGTTAGTGGAAGACATATTTTCTTGGTGGTGTCATATTCTCCAAAAGCTCTCAGCAGCTGAAGTGTAAGATTGGAGACAAACTACTGGGCTAGCCCAAGGTTGGAGTTTTGCTGCATGGGTATGATGGAAGGAAAGGAAATTGCAAATGCTGGCGAACATAAAACTGTCATTTGCTAAAGCAATATCTTTCCAAAACCATCGTATTTGCTTACTCTCTTACTTCATTGGAATGTCTTTTCAAATGTTATTTTATCACAGTTCTTCCCTGATGATTCTATTCAAAACATTATTTCTCTTTTGATGTTTTATTTCCTTAACATGATTTATTTTCCTCTTTGTTCTTGACATTACATAATTTAGTAATTACTGTATGTTATTGTTTATTTTCTTCCCTTCTATTCTCCCTCCCACTCTCCCTCCCTCCTTTACCTCATTTCTGATATCTATTTCTCCCCTTTAAAATTATACTACATGAGAGTAAGGATGTTTTGAAAACTCTTAGACCCTAGCCCTAACTGTTTGTGGAACATCATAAGAGCTTAATCAATATTAAAATGTATTAATTGTTTAAATAACTATTACAAAGACTCTGAGCACACACAAAAAAAAGTTATAGAGGAAAATTTTGGTGGTGGAGGGTAAAGTAGGGAAACGCAAATGAAAAGTTATATTTTCAAGGCTGATCAGTGCACATTTCATATGCAGTTGTATTTAGTTTATGCTAATTTCTGATTATTTTTTTAAATTTGATATTAACATACTTGTTGGCTCATTTAACTGTCACAATAACCCTTTGAAGGCCCTCTTCTTCTTGCAAATTCATTATCTGAATTTAAGACCAAAATTTTCTTTGACTTCTGTGATTGTGTTTCTATCTCATTTTCATAGTTTAGTTCTATATTTCCACAATAATTTCCCCCATATATTGATTGCCCTAATCACAATGTACCGAATTATTTATTTATAGAATTTACCTCTTACTAAATAGTATATTTTTAAGCTAGACTTCATTTTCATACTCTCATTTTTATCCCCTCAATACAGAGTCTGATCGTATTATATTTTAATAAATATGTATTGAATGAATGAATGAGTGAATAAATGAATCTCCATTAGACAGAAAAAAAAAAAAATGAGCCTCTGGAGTGGTTTATTCATTTACTCCAGGCCACGGAGATGATAAGGAAAGAGGCCTTGGTTTTCTGATGCCTAGGTAAAAACTCATTGTCAGATTTATTATACTTTAGTCATGGATTTATATTCCTAGAATTGTCATGTGAATTTAATATTTTCAAAGAATCTGATCATGAGCCACTTAAAGTTTCCAACTTAAATAAAAATCACATTAAGCTCTCTATTTTGTTTTGCACATTTCATATTCTTCTGTGCAAATGTTTTTTACATTAGCTGTTCTAAAGCAAAGCGGCATGATTATATAAACAGCAGTACAGAGCAGTGTCATGCAGCTAAACGGGATGCCCCCTTGTACCACAGAAATCCTGGGGGGCTTGGGAATTCCAAATAAAATAAATTTATTTGAATATTTTTTAAATTATGTTTTACAAGAAAATTTTCTGCCATAAATACTGATTTAAAAGCACTTCGCATAGTAATAGAGGCATCTTGAAAATTATTTTTGGTTACTGTTTCATTATATTACGTTATTTGGTAAATCAGTTCATCTTAACTCAGGGTAGAATGTTATTCCTTTTGGGGGCATTGGGCAAAAAGAGGTTTGGCAAATGTTAGGGACAGGTAAAAGTCCCTAGGTTTTGTAGTAAAAAGATGTAGGTAAAGTTCAAGAATTCAGATTTTTACTCTCTATAAAAGCAAATCAACTGAAATCTAGGGATTCTCTGAGGTGAAAAGTAATAAACACAGGAGTCCAGAGATATAATGTCATATCAAATAAAGATAATCTGAATATGCTTAGTTTTAAGGTGGTGATTTTCTCCTCTTAATTATTTTATAATCCCTACTTAGGTAAAAGAAAGTCTCCAGAGACTGGTTACTGGTACCCATTCTTTCTGAGGTTCTTACCTATTTCGAATGAAAGAAGCAGTAAATGTGATCTAATTAGTTTTGTGACCTAAGGCAAGTAACCCAACTTCTCTACTCCTAAATTTTCTATCATATAGCCTTGTTGTGAGGACCCAATGGGGGAAAAAATCAGAATGAAATACTACCATCCTCATAGAGTATGTATGGCAAGGAGTAAACTGCCACAATTTACCATTAGAACTGAATGTAGAGAAGAGAATTAATGGTTCAGACCAAGATTACACCAGCAATGCAAGTAGCATGAGTATTAGTATAATTGCAGCAATTTTCTTACCCCAAGTTCATGGAACAGCACAGTGGACCTTGATGGATGCTACACATGCAGTACATTGATGCTGCAGCTAAGAAATCCAGAGCTTAAGGAACCCCCTGCTTTTATAGCAAGCAGTAAACAAGCCAACTACATAAATAATTCTGAGAAATGGATCAGTTAAAGAGAAACTGGGACCTTACAATTTTGATACAACTAGTACAGATTTTAGGAACACAAAAGGCCCATGAAGGACTGCTTCAAAACAGAAAGGGCTTTGAAAAATAGAAAGCAAATGAAATGAAAATAATGTTCATAAGAAATGTGTAAATGTACATTCATAGCAGCATTATTCATAATAGTCAAAAAGTGAAAACAACTCAAATGTCTATCAACTGAAGGAGAGATAAACAGAAAGTGGTATATCTGTAAAATGGAATATTATTCAGCAATAAAAAAGAATATAGTACGAAAACATGCCACACATGGATAAAACTTTACAACATTAAGTTAAGTGAAAGAAGTCAAGTCACAAAACATCAGATATTGTAATGATTCTATTTACATGAAATGTCTAGAATAAACAAATATATAGAGATAGAAAGTAGATTACTGGTTAGTGGTTGCCTAGTTCTGGGAGGTGGGAGACAGTGGGAATGGGGAATGACTATTAGCAGACATAGAATTTATTTTGCAGGGAGATGAAAATGTCTGAAAATTAGGTTTGAGTGATGATTCAAAACCTTAGTGTATATTTAAAAGCTACTGAATTGTTAAATGGGTGAATTTTATACAATGTGAATTACACCTCAATTAAGCTTTTTTTTTTTTTTTTTTAAGGAACCATTAAAGATGCTGAATGTGTTTGATTGTCTATGTCTACCCAATATTTCTACCACTCTATAATAAGGAATTGCAAAGGAGAAGCTAGAAACTATTAATACATTTCCCAGAATCTTTTCCCCTTCCATTTCTGGTTAGAATTGGCTAATGAGAGGTTCCTCTGTGAGATTTGGTAAAGTAGAAGAAAAGGAGACGTCATTGTTTTCCTGAGGCAGCTGCAGCCAAAGCGTAAGCAAACATAAGAACCACAGTGATCCCTTGAGTGCTAGAGGTTGAAATGATCTATGGCAGCTTTCCTGACTTTCATCCGTATCCTTCCCATGGTAGTAAAAACCACTATATCTATACTGAAACTCATCATTTTTGGCATACATCAAATGGTTTCCATTTTCCTGACTGCACTGTGACTGAACCACTTTGGGGTCCAGGGAAACAAAAATGTAATGATCGGAAACTGGAATTTAATACCTGATTGTATAATATTAAATCTATAATATTTTTCTATCACTTTGGTCAAAATGCTCAAATTATTTGTACGTACAGACCTTGGTTCACTCCTGCTTTCTCCATGGTCTAGAAGTGATGCAATTTGGTTGAGATTGGCCCCCTTCCCAGGGGCAGGTCTTGACTCCAAAAAGCCTTCCTCTGAACCTCATTGGCCTTGTCCTTCTGACGGACTTTGATTGCCTGCTCATCCGGAGTCAGAACCAGTGAGAGTAGAGCCTTCTCCTGGCCACAGTGATTGGTTCAGGGAATAGCATTTCATCCTTGTCACTTCATCAGAGAGGAGCCCAGGTGTTCTGTTTAATGCTTGGGGAACCACAGGTAAAGGCTGCATGCAGATAAGGTGATGAAGAAATGAGGATTTTGTAGCTATTTCAGTTAATGTGGGAAGCCATTCTGAGCTCAAAGCCAACATACAGAGGCGTGTGAAGACCAGAGAACTGCAGTATATGAAACTGGAGTCCTAACATAAACTTGGTTAAAACTCCTTTAATTTGGGATGTTTCAATTATACAGGGTGATATATCTTCTTCATGTATTATTGCAAAGGGTTATTTGAGCTACTTTTTCTGTTCCTTGCAACTAGATACAAACCCATACATACCTAAAAGAGGTCTAGGAAAACAATACCATGTAGAGTGGAAACTATGACTGCATTTACATTTTTTAATTATATCACAAAGCTTTGAGCAAAAAAAGGAATGAAAAGTAATGCAGATTAAATTCAAATTCACATTTAAAATTACTGCAGCAGAGTAATGAATACTAATCAATAAACAAGTTCTCTCATTGTGTTTATCCAATTCACTGCAACTTGGTAATTGACAGGGACTGTTCTCTGTTAAAAGTTTGGTTCTTGATATTCCTTCAGATTTAAGAATCTTCTGACTGCAAAGAAAAACAAAGGTAATGGAGACTCTGGGGCATATTGGGAAATAAAAGGAAGCTATTCAGTTGGTAATTTTATGCAGAAAGAAATCAAAGCACCAGAAGAGAAAGAATAAGAAAAGAGTAAGACTTTCAGGAAGTGTAAAGCTGTCTCCTGTGATCTTTTACATAACAAATACAACTTTTTTACTTAATCAACAGTGTAAAGATTAAGTACTAGAATGACTATACATGAGCTGAACATAGTAGAAAATATTGTTGGGGGGAAAGTGAGAACTTGCTGATAATACAGTACTTGCAAAACAAGCTTTTGCTATTTCCCTCTTGACACTGCGTCTGTTGTCTACGAGAGCAATCATATCCAACAGTAATTGTCTAACAATTGTTCCGTACTGAGAAAATACTTCAGATTACAGACATTAACACGTTTAGGCATTAAACCTCCTCACTGTAATTACCCTTGAGCTTATTCTCACAAATGAATTAATATGCTGATCACTTGGACTAATACAACCAGCCAAAGGGTGATGAATTGCTTCCAAATCAGATAAAATGAAGCATGACATCATTTAATTAATTTCATAGAAGTGGGGGGTTGAGGCAGAAAGAAAACATTTCCACTGGGACTATCTTCCCAGAATGGGGTGTGAAGCAGGGGCAGGAAATAAGATGAAACCTAGTGTTACTGAAAGCTTTTTGTTTTTGTTTTTGAGCAGGTAGGTTTACATACTCCAAGGTACCATTTGAGACAATGATACTTTTGTAGCCAATTGTCCATTTGTTTGTCCCAGTGGAAGGTGTTGTGCCTGCTTCTCCATTCCAATGCCTTGATAAATGACTAACTTGAACTAAAATGATAAAGATATCAAAAATTGGGTTCTAAAATAGAAAAAACAAACAAGCAAACAAAAAGCAAGGAATAAAAGATTTGCTAAAAGGGTGTGATTAGGACACAAAATAAAATTTCCTTCCTCACTAAGCCCAAGAAGGTTGGGAGATTTGTTAAGGAATGGAGTAGCTGGGTGCATAGGAAGTGAATATTCCTGATTTTAGTTGAAAGGTGATTTGCTTGTCTACTCTTGCGAATAGT
Source organism: Rhinolophus sinicus (assembly GCF_036562045.2). Taxonomy (NCBI): domain Eukaryota; kingdom Metazoa; phylum Chordata; class Mammalia; order Chiroptera; family Rhinolophidae; genus Rhinolophus; species Rhinolophus sinicus. The sequence continues at coordinate 187,216,063 of NC_133751.1, read as the reverse complement.
AATCCATCTTCCTGCCTAGTGCCCGTGATGTTTAGTCACCCAACAAAATAAAAGCTTTAGCAAAGCTACTAACAAATCAATAGTACTTTATTTAGATTATGGCTTGATTTCCTCTGCGATCTCCTACCCATTTACACCTTTGAAAAGGCCTAAATTTACACCTTTAAAAACCCTGGTTAGGGTTTTTTAAAGGAGACACAAGATTGATTTAACTTCCTTCATTAACATTATGTAGAATTTAAAAGCTGTTTTGTAAGATATAGGACTGAACTATTAAAAGTCCCATTGATAATAGAAGTTAAAAATTTGAGACCTTTGAGTTATAATTTTAGAGTCTTGTATTATTACAGAACAACAACAAAAATTATGTTCATGTTTTTATTGCCTAACAATAATCAAAGACAAAATATGTTTTAGTCTTTGTTTTTGTTTTATTGAGAAATGGTGTCTATCTTTGGAAACAACAGGTTCTCAGCAATGCTTGTTTATTAATTAAATTTACATATGTGAGTAATCCTATGTCTGGTTTGGAGCTCAGCTACTTGTATGTGACTTCAGGCAACCTGTCTGAGTCTGCATTTTCTTAACTGTAAAATGAGTTCAATAAAATACCTATAGACTTTTGTAAGGATTTGATGTAGAAAACATATCAAGTAGCTTGTGCTCAATAAATATTGTTTCTTTTTCTCACCAATTGTTGAAATTGCCAACATTTACTGTTAGTATGATTCTATTAATTAGACATGTTGATCTCACATCCATTCAATGAACACTTATTCCTGTACCCATATACACATACCTCTTTCCCTAATGTCCCTGTTCTCCCACTCTTATCCATCTTCAAACATTTTATTTTTGTATAACTATGAGAATAATCATCTTAAAATATAAATAGGATTTGTTACATTCCCTACTTAATATCCTTCAATAATCTGACTTTACACTTATTTCCAGGCTTATGTTCTTGGACTACTGCCTCCCCCATTCAGCTATACTGCTTTCTACCTAATTCCTTCTATTTCGGTATCAATCAATCAACAAAGGCTAGGAGACCAAAGAATGAGCACATATTGGAAAAGTTTTATTGCCCAGCAGGGAACCATATTGAGCATAGAGTCTTGGCTCTGGGTGAGGAAGTTAGACTAGGGGAGAACAGGTAGGTCTTTTGAAGCCAAAAGAAAAAGGGAACATTTGAGCCCATCTGAGGAGAGCAGATTCACAGGAGAAAAATCAAGTTTGAATACTTACTGGGAATGCCCACAAGCATAAAAATTTCAAAGACAGTAAGGCAAAGTGCAGTATATAAGTCCTTCACTTTAAAATAAGGCGATCCACAGGGAGATGAAGAGCATTAACGTTTAGTAAACAACTGTTTGCTGAGCCATCTTGGAGGGACTCATTCTGAATCCCTACATATGTATGTGTCTATTTATGTTGTTTCTACTAGTCTCTGTATCCTATTAGAGTATAAGCTATGTATGGGGAGCTAGCTAAAGTAGAAGATGAATAGAATCATTTTTTTTTTCCACCTCATTTTTTTTCAATTCAATAGGCAAAAGAAAATCTATGATGCTTGAACGGGTGTCAAAGAAATTAGTTACATTTCATTCATAGGTATTACAAAAAGCCGTTACTCACATTTTTCAGCGGTATTAAACAGTAGATCAAAATAGTTATTTCTTTAGTTAAAAGCCTAAAACTTCATTTTTGTCTGCACAATGTTAATATTCATATATTTGTATGCAGTCAGCCCTTGGAGCAAGCAAATGTCCTCTAACTGCAATTTCAGACTGGTCAAGGTAACAGACCTTTTTTATTAAGTACTTCCAAATTTCTAATCTATCCATGAACGTGAAAAATCTGTGCTAATTAAAGCCTGTCATATAGGCCAATAGTGCAGACAGGATCTGGGAGGTTCCTAGGATTTAAAGGAGCCGTCTCTGCATTAAATATAACTAGGATTTTTTGTACCACAGTGGAAGATGTTGCTTCATTCTGGTTTGTCACCTGATTTATGAGCAGCTGTTAAAATGTTCAATAGTATTTTCACCTTGTAAAATGTTGATCAATTTTTGTAGCTAGAAAAAGGGAAACTATCCAGTGCAGAGAACATTTGAGAGGACAAATTTCATGGGTGAAATCTCTACTTCTTTTACCTCATTCTGTCATGTCCCTCAAAGATTTCAAACTCAGATCTCTTCAGAGGTCTGGCACAGTTGTTTTATTTCTTATTGGCAGCTGGACTGTCACGTTTGACTTCTGCAATTACAAGAGGTGCTCAAAGTGGTTGCCATCACTGTAATTTTAATACAGCTTTTTCATTTCTTAAAATGTGTATACATTTTTTTGGGGCACCCTCTGTATATATGAGTGTGTGTGTGTATGTGTGTGTGTGTGTGTGTGTGTGTGTGTGTGAGTGTGTGTGTGTGTGTATTGCTGGCAAATAATTAAAAAAACTTAAAACATTACATGAACAAACAATAGAAGTCTGTGGATTAAGTGTTCCCTAATAGTTTGTGGCTTCTGCACTAAATTATATTTTTATCCTGCAGTTCAGCACTGTTAATTATACTCATAAGTATAATGTGAGCCACATATGTAATTTTAAATTTTCTATTAGCCACATTAAAATAAGTAAAAAGAAACAGGTGAGACTAATATAAATAATGTATTTTACTTAATCTAGTATACCTAAAGTAATGTACTTTCACCACTTAATCAATATAAAATGTATTGATGGGATACTTCACATTCTTTTTGTTAAGCCACATCCTTGAAATTTGGCATGTGTTTTACACTTACAGTACATCTTAATTTAGATACTAAGTTTTCATTGGCAATATTTGACATGTAATTAAATTTCATAAAATGTATAGTTAAAAAGGTTGATTCATATACCCACATTTTTTCAAAAATCTCTGAGTTTTCCAATACCTGAATTAAGTGCTAGTTCTGAAATGAAAATTAAATTGATTATAATCAAATGAAGCTATATTTTCTCAGTTGCACTAGTCACATTCAAAGTGCTCAATAGCTACATGATGCAATTGAATACCATGTTGGACAGTGAAGTTCTACAGGTCTTCTTGGTACACTTCAGCCTTTCCTAAATGAAGACAGAAATGTTAAATACTGAGAGAGAGAGAGAGAGAGAGAGAGAGAGAGAGACTACTGATTTCTCCATTTAAACACACACACACAGAAACAACTTTCTAGGGCCTAGGTCATTTCCTTTTTGGTGGTCTCAAATGAAAATCAAACATAGATGATGGACTCTGAGTGAGATTCTCTTTTGTCACTGGAAATAATATATCTCCAAATGTCTGAATGATTGTGTTTTACTTTGCCTGAGATGCTTCCCAATTTATCTTTGAATTATGTATATTTTAACTTGAAAATTACCCAATGCTTGTTTTTCTTAAAACGTATGGAGAGGTAAATTCAAAGCCTTAAAAATTGAGCGCCACCCTACTAGCTCTCCCAAATACCCAACTTGACTACCAGAGATAAGTTTCATATACATTTGGGTGTGTATCTTTTCAGACTACACACACACACACACACACACACACACACACACACACGAGTTATTTATATGTCTGTGAATATCTATATCTATCTTAATAGAGAGGATTAAAAGCTGCTTTTGAAAGCTGTATTTTGAGTTGAGACCCTAGGAATTCTGTAGAAATTTCTCTTAGGGGAAGAATGGATCTTTAGATTAAAACATGGATGGAATGCTTCTTAATTGCAAAGTTTTAGACTCCTAGATATAATATGGAATGAAAGGATTATTACAAAAATATTAAATTTACTTGCTTATTATAATAGAGGAATACTAAGATTTTGAGTCTTTTTTTGATAAACAATAGTGTGGGGATTAGGAATTGATAGAATAGTAAGTTACAAAAAGTGGTTCCAGAAGAAAGAAAGTGTCCCAGCAACAGGACAGAAGAAGTCTGTCGGGTGAGAAATGTCCTGTGGTATAAATGACCCAGGGATTTATAACTGGCATGTCTATTATTAAAAGCTAATTTGCCGCCTGTTCTGTTCCATGCTGATCGTCTCCTTTAGATATCCCCAAACAAAAGTCTTGGGGGATACACAATAACCCTGTGTGAGCTGTTTTCTGGAAAGTGAAGAAGGAGATCCTCTATTCTTTGCCTGAGGCATCATGGATTATGCAAATGAACTATCTCAGAATGTAAGATCATAATGGGAATCAAGAAGCCTACAGAATGAGGGTAAAAATGTCAACCTCTTGATAACCCTTGGCATACTATGTAGAGAACTTGACTACCCCAGTCCTGAGGATGGGGCTCAAGTAAGTTTATTTAAATAAAAATTTTAAAAATGTTGAACTCAGAAGACTGTGGAACATCATAGTAGCAGATATCTGGATCACATATTTATGTGAGCAAGTATATATGCAGATGTTTAAATTATAGGTTTTTAAAAAAGTTTCATATTGCACAAGCTGCTTAATCCTATTCTCTCTTTTATTTTTAATGGCCACATGATGTTCATTACATTTATAAACCATAATTTATTTAACAAATTATTGATAGACATTAGGTTGCTCCAATTTTTCATTAAAATCATATTGTGATTAACAATGGATTCTGTACAAACTTGGACAGAGTTTTTGTGAGGATGAATTTCCAAAAATTTAACTTCAGAGTCAAAGTGGACAAAAAAATGTTAATTAAAAAAAAAGAATATATATATATATATATATATATATATATATATATATAGTCAAATGTTATGCTAATTTACATTCTGAGTCATATCTGATGTGATTTTTTTTTTCCTTTATCTGACCATTGCCTATTTTTTCAGTATTACTAATCTCATAGGAAAAAAACTACTATCTCATCATTTTAATTTTTATTCATTTTGTTATAGTGACTTTAAATATTTTCATGTTTATTGGCCCAAAAATAATTTCTTCTTATCAAGATAGCGTCATTATTCTCATTTTGATTCATCGTCTTTAAAAACATAGCAATGTTGGGTAAAATACAGATAGAAACATGAAAAATAGGTTAAATAGAAATTTATCAAGATAAATATTATTAGAAAATGTTCCTTTATTCATTTTTTATCTTTTATTGATTTAACAATATGGATTTGCTTACACATTAAATTATAAATCTTTAATGATTTCCAGATCAATGTTTTTCTTTATCTCTTTTTTTTTCATATACAAGTTTTGTTTTTCATATTATTGAATCAAATTTCTCAGTCATTTACATTATGGTTTCTCTCTTTGTTTCATACTTATACTTTCTCCAAGATTACTCAAAAGAAAGATTATTTAAAATAAATAAAATATTTCATTTGTAAACCAAAATGATTTTAGACTCTAATAAGAATAAAAAGCATTTATTTGAGTAAAAAAAGATGCAGCCCAGGAGACACAGATTTAGGTAGCAACCTAAATTGTGTTCCACTGAGACAAAAGAGAAGCCAGCTTTCCAGCTAAAGTCCCCACCCAGGTTCCCAGTTAGGTCCGTTTTACGTAAATGAGGTATCCAAATCGTGCAGATATGATTGGATGGGACAGATCTTAGTTATTTGATACAAAGCGGAAACCAGGGTTTACTGTGTATTGGTTGACTTCACAGTGTAAACAAGTGGGGCTCAGTGTGAAAAACTGGCAGTATAATCTTCGGTTCTTTCCAGTATACAGAGCATACGAGGAATCCCTGTCAACAAATGGCCTCATCCATTTAAAATTTGGGCCCTCGTTTCACTTTGAAGAGTTCATCTCCACAGAAAAATTCTTTCTCAGGGTTCATATCAAATGAGTCTTTCTTCTCAGGGCAGTGGTTGGGAGAGGGTCCACAATTTATATAAAAAACATTTAAAATGTTAACTGATTATTAATGTATCTTAACCATTTCTGAGTAATTCTTATATAAAAGCTTTACTTAAATTGAATTTTAAAGTCATTAGTGATAATTAGGAATTGCGAAGTTTGTTTCTGTTTGGAAAGAAAAACACAAAAAACTAAGATTCCCAGACCTTTTGATATAAAATTCAACATTCAGTATCTTTCTAAAAATGACTGCAATATACTGTTTTCTATATTAGCACAGTACGTTAATATCCAAGAAAAAACTATTTAAAAAAAACTTTCCATTTTGATGGCAAGTCATAAGATCTGCATTTATTTTGCTTTTCTTAGAAATTATCCAGACACAGCTAGAATAATGAAAAAATGGAAACACAAATTCCATCTTTACTAAAATTATGGAAAAATTAATGGAAACTGTATCATAAAAATTGAAGACTGAGCAGAGGTATGGGAAAAAGTAGAGAGAAGGTAGTCATTAATGCAAATATCAGAAAGAACCAGAAAAAGTGCAATTCTTCAAAGTGAAGTGCCTATCCTGAGTTGGAAAATAGAAAGTTCTACTTCCAAAAGCCAGAACTAGATACATGTGGCTGAGTTATGAAACTTCTCTATATTCAGTTTGGTTCTGAAAAGCAGGAAGTTGAGTTGAACAATAAACTTTTTGTTTTAAGCCAAATTTCTAATAGATGATAACTCAACTCATATTGAACTTTAGGGAAGTATAGAACATATTTGATTATAGTTTAATAGCTGTGTGCCCTTCTGTATGGCTAATGAGAAGTGAAGATTAAACTAACTCATAAAATTTTTTCATTAGCAGAAAAATAGCTCCAGAGTGTTTCTTACAATAATCTTCTGCAAATAGCTAGTCCAGGAAATTTTACATTATTGAAAGATGAGTTAGAGAAATTAATGCAGAATCAATATAAACATATTACAAAAAAAGTTATAAAAACAAGTAGAAAACAAATGTCAACTTAACAATAGTCAGAAGAAAATTTTGTCATAAATTAGATGAAGAATATTACATTTTTTTCTCATGATTTAAAATCTTAAGTAATGAGCTCTATAAAACAAGAGTATAAAGCATATATAGAAAGATTCAAGGAATAGATAGTGAGAAAAAAAGGATAAAATATAAGGTGACAGAGCTCAAGAAAGAAGTAAAGAAAAAAATTAAAACTTCACATAAAATCAAAACAAGATTGGGAAAATTATGAGACTACTGACTCCAGAAAACACAAGGAACATAGAGGAAAATAATAATAAGGAAAAAAAGTGAGACAGAAATAACTTTAAAGTTCTAGAAGGAAAAATACATGGGGAAAAACCAAGGATATATAATATGTCCATAATTAGAATCCACAAAGTAGGGAATAGACTGGAGTAGAGAATATAATTAACTTAAAACATGAGAAATGTTTGCTAAATAAAAACACACTTGAATGTATAGATTGAAATTGCATGTATCCCAGGAAATATTAAAAGTATATATTTTTACCTCTGAGAAAAATGAAGAATGATTTAGATCATCAGAGCAAAAAATCAATTCATTTATTTATGAAAAAAGAAAAAAAAATCAGTCTGGGCTCAGTCTTCTCCAGAACAACATTCAATTCTGAAAAGAAGTAGAATAAAACTTTTGATACCAGCAAGGACAGAAACAGTCACTAGAATATTATATTATGTCAAATATCATTCAAACGTGAACGAGACAATCAAACAGCTTTGAAATTGCAAAAATTCAGTAATATTTTGTCCATAAGTCTTTTCGCATGATTCACTTTTCTTTCGTAAAAGATCTTTCAGTGAGCATTGAATCTATGTAACAATGCAACAAATACAGGTATAAATAAAGTACAACAGAAAAGCTAAGTACTGTGTAGGTAAATATAAGTAAATATTGACAATGAAAAGCAATACTAATGAGAATAGTGTGTTTTAAACATATGTAGAATTAAAATGTATGACTAAACAAATCGACAGGCAAAAATGTGGTAAACAGAGATGAGTATTCTAAAGTTCTAGTATTATTAGAGAAGTGGCAAATAATTTTTATTAAACTACAAATAATCAAGGATAAATCTTGTAATATCTTGAGTAACAACTAAAAGAATATTTTTAAAAATATATAACATCTGATTAATCAAAAGGAAAGCAAAAAAAGAAAAACAGGGTGAAAACAAAATAGTAATATGGTAGATACACAGAGGTATATGACATTAAATGTAAATGGACTTTATAATGTAGTTAAACATCTTACATTTCAGCTTAAAGGAAATAAACTGCAAATAAATATTGCACTCTGCTTTTGGAATTTTTTATTTTTATTTTTTTTCTGATTAGTTCATTTATTCTTTTCTTTAGATTCCACATATAAGTGAGATCATACGGTATTTGTTTTTCTCTGTCTGACTTATTTCACTTAGCATAGTGCTCCCTAGGTCCATCCATATTGTTGCAAATGGTAAGATTTCATTTTTCTTCATGGCTGCATAACATTCCATTGTATAAATTTACCACAGTTTCTTAATCCAGTCGTCTACTGATGGGCATTTCAGTTGTATCCACATCTTGGCTACTATGCATAGTGCTGCGATAAACATAGGGGTGCATACATTTTTTTGAATTGGAGTTTTGGATTTCTCTGGATAGATACCTAGGAGTGGAATTACTGGGTCATAAGGTAGTTCCATTTTCAGATTTTTGAGATACTTCCATGCTGTTTTCCATAGTGGCTGCACCAATCTGCAATCCCAGCAACAGTGCACAAGGATTCCCTTTTCTTCACATCCTCGCTTGCACTTGTTGTTTGTTTATACATTGATGATAGCCATTTTGACTGGAGTGAGGTAGTATCTCATTATGGTTTTAATTTGCATTTTTCTGATGGTTGGTGAGGTTGAGCATTTTTTCATATTTCTGTTTGCCATCGGTATGCCCTCTTTAGAAAAATGTCTCTTCATGTTCTCTGCACATTTTTTAATTGGGTTGTTTGTTTTGGAGTTGAGTTAAATGAGTTTTTTAATAAATTTGAGATATTAACCCCTTATCGGTTATATCATTGGCAAATATATTTTCCCATTCAGTAGGATTTCACTATTTTTCTGTGAAAAAAGTTTTTAGTTTGATGTAATCCCACATGTTTATTTTTTCTCTTATTTCCCTTGCCTGAGGGAATATATCAGTAAAAATCTTACTCCGGGTAATAGCTGTAAACTTTCTTCCTATATTTTCTTCTAGTAGTTTTATGGTTTCAGATCTTACATTTAAGTCTTTAATCCATTTTGAATTTATTCTTGTATATGGTGTAAGGAGGTGGTCCAGCTTCATTTTTTTTGCATGTGTCTGTCCAGGTTTCCCAGCACCATTTATTGAATAGACTGTCTTTACCCCACCATAAATTCTTGCTCCCATTGTTGGAGATTAAATGACCATATAGGCATGGATTTATTTCTGGGCTCTCTATTCTCTTCCATTGACCTGTTTTTATGCCAGTACCATGCTGTTTTGATTACTGTAGACTTGTAGTATAATTTGATGTCAGGTATCGTTATACCTCCCACTTTGTTCTTATTTCTCAATGTTGCCGAAGCTATGTGGGGTCTTTTATAGTTCCATATAAATTTTAGGATTATATGTTCTATTTCTGTGAAAAATGCCCTTGGTAGTTTGATAGGAATTGCATTAAATCTGTATATTGCCTTAGGCAGGATGGACATTTTAACGATATTCTTCCTATCCATGAGCATGGTATGTGTTTCCATCTATTTGTATCGTCTTTAATTTCTCACTTCAGTGTCTTATAATTTTCTGAGTACAGATCTTTTACTTCTTTGGTTAAATTTATTCCCAGGTATTTTGTAGTATTTGAAGCGATTGTAAATGGGATTGTTTTCTTAAGTTCTCCTTCTGATATTTTATTATTGGTATACACAAATGCAACTGATTTCTGAATATTAATTTTGTATCCTGCTACTTTACTAAATTCATTTATCAGTTCTAATAGTTTCTTGGTGGAGTCTTTAGGGTTCTCTATATATGGTATCATATCATATGCATATAATGACAATTTTACTTCCTCCTTACCAGTTTGGATGCCTTTTATTTCTTTTGCTTGTCTGATTGCTGTGGCTAGAACTTCCAGCACTATATTGAATAGAAGTGGAGAAAGTGGGCAACCTTGCCTTGTTCCTGATCTTAAGGGGAATGGTTTTAGCTTTTCCCCATTGAATATGATGTTAGGTGTGGGTTTATCATATATGGCATTTATTATGTTGAGATATGCTCCCTCTATCCCCACTTTCTTAAGAGTTTTTTTTTATCATAAATGGCTGCTGGATTTTGTCAAATGCTTTTTCTGCATCTATTGATATAATCATATGTTTTTTTTTATTTTTCCTTTTGTTAATGTAGTGTATCACATTAATTGATTTGCAGATGTTGAACCACCCTTGCATACCAGGAATGAATCCCATTTGATCATGGCGTATGATCTTTTTAATGTATTGCTGAAATCTGTTCGCTAATATTTTGTGGAGGATTTTTGCATCTATGTTCATTAGGGATATCGGCCTGTAGTTTTTTTTGTTTTGTTTTGTTTTTGTTTTTTTGTAATGTCTTTGTCTGATTTTGGGATCAGGGTGATAGTGGCCTTATAAAAAGTGTTTGGGAGCCTTCCCTCCTTCTGGAATTTTTGGAATAGTTTGAGGAGAATAGGTGATAATTCTTTTTGAATGTTTTGTAAAATTCACCTGTAAAGCCATATGGTCCAGGGCTTTTCTTTGTTGGGAGCTTGTTGATTACTGATTCAATTTCCCTGGTGGTAATCAGTCTATTCAGGTTTTCTGTTTCTTCTTAAGTTAGCCTTGGATGGTTGTATGCTTCTGGAAGATTGTCCTTTCCTTCCAGATTGTCTAATTTCTTATTTATTTTTTTTTTTGTATTTCTGTGGTGTCTGTTGTCACTTCTCTTCTTTCATTTCTGATTTTATTAATTTGGGTCCTCTCTCTCATTTTTTTGATGAGTCTGGCTGAAGGTTTGTCAATTTTGTTTATCTTCTCTAAAAAAATCAGCTCTTGGATTCATTGCTCTTTTGCATATATATATATATATATATATATATATATATACACATATATACATATATACATATATGTATATATGTATATATACATATATACATACAAATATGTGTGTGTATATATATTTATATATATACATATATATATATACATATACATATATATATATACTTTTATTTTTGGTCTCTATTTTATTTATTTCCATTCTGATCTTTATTATCTCCTTCCTTGTACTCCCTTTGGGCTTATTTTGCTGTTCTTTTTCCAGATCCCTGAAGTGTGAAGATAAACTGTCGATTTGTGATTTTTCTTGTTTCTTTAGGTAGGCCTCCATTGCTATGAATTTCCCTCTTAGGACTGCTTCGCTGTATCCCATAGATTTTGGGTTGCAGTGTTTTCATTTTCATTTTTCTCGAGATATCTTTTGATTTCTTCCTTGATTTCATGGTTGACCCATTCATTATTTAGTAACATGTTATTCAGCATCCATGTATTTGTGTGTCTTCCAGTCAGTTCCCTGTAATTGGTTTCTAATTTCCTAGCACTGTGATCAGAGAAGACAATTAGTATTTCAATTTTCTTAAATTTATCAAGACTTGTTTTGTGACCTAACCTGTGGTCTATCTTGGAAAATGTCCCATGTGTGTTTGAGAAAAACGTGTATTCTGCAGTTTTGGGGTGAAATGCTCTGAAAACATCAATTAAATCCAACTGGTCCAATGTGTCATTTAAAGCCATTGTTTCCATGTTGATTTTCAGTCTGAAAGACCTGTCCCTTGTTGTCAGAGGTGTGTTGAAGTCCCCTACTCTGATAGTGTTACTGTTGATCTCTGTCTCTAAGTCAGTCAATATCTGTTTTATATATTTAGGTGCTCCTATGTTGGGTGCATAGATGTTTACTAGGGTTACGTCCTCTTGTTGGATTGATACCTTTATTATTATGTAGTGCCCATCTTTGTCTTTTAATATATTCTTCATTTTAAAGTCTATTTTGTCAGATATAACTATTGCAACTCCAGCTTTTTTCTCATTTCCATTTGCATGAAATATCTTACTCTAACCCTTCACTTTCAGCCTGTGTGTGTCTTTTGATCTGAGGTGAGCCTCTTGTATCCAGCATATGCAAGGGTCTTGCATTCTTATCCACTCAGCCACCCTATATCTTTTGATTGGAGTATTTAATCCATTTACATTTAAAGTGATTATTGATAGGTACATAGTTATTGCCATTTTTTTTATTTGTAGTTAGATTGTTTTCATCTTTCTTCTGCTTACAGAAGCCTTTTTAATATTTCCTGCAATGCTGACTTGGTGGTAATAAATTCCTTTAGCTTATTCTTTTCTGGGAAGCTCTTTGTCTCTCCTTCAATTTCAAATGATAACCTTCCTGGATAAAGCAGTCTATGTTGTACACCTTTGTTTTTCATTATGTTGAGTACCTCCTGCCACTCCCTCCTGGCTTGCAAAGTTTCTGTAGAAAAGTCATTTGATAGTTTTATAGGAGTTCCCTTTTATGTAACCTGCTGTCTTTCCTTTGCTGCTTTTAGGATTCTCTCTTTGTCTTTAACTTTTGCCAGTTTAACTATAATGTGTCTTGGTATGGACCTGTTTGGGTTTATCCTGGTTGGAACTCTCTGCACTTCCTGGGCTTGTATGTGGGTTTCCTTCACCAGGTTAGGGAAGTCTTTGGTCATTATTACTTCAAATATGTTCTCAATCCCTTGCTTCCTCTCTTCACCTTCTGGTATTCCTATGATGCACATGTTGTTGCACTTGATGTTATCCCAGAGGTCTCTTAAACCATTTTCATTGTTTTTATTCTTTTTGTTGTTGTTGTTGTTGTTGTTCCATTTGGGTGATCTCTGCTAACTTGTTTTCTAAGTTGCTGATTTGATCCTCTGCCTCATCTAACCTGCTGGTAATTCCTTCAAGTGAGTTCTTTATTTCAGTAATTGCATTTTTAATTCTAACTGTTTGTTCATTATGATTTCTCGATCCTTCTTTATGTCATCACTAAGCTCCTTAAACATTCTTATTATCAATGTTGTGAACTGTGTCTCTGATAGGTTGGTTACCTCTATTTCATTTGTTCCAATTCTGGAGGTTTCTTCTGTTTTTTTTATTTGGGACATGTTTCTTTGTTTCCCCATTCTGGCTGACTCTCTGTGTTTGCATCAATGTATTAGGTAGATCCCCTAGGGTTCTTGGTTTCTGCTGGGTTATCTTATGTAGTATTTGTCCTTTATATTTGACTTGCACCACTTCCCTATTCTCCTGTGTGTGTGCTCCAAAGGTGACCCTTGTGTTGTGTATATTGTCCTGTTAAAGTTAAACTTTAATTGCTTTTGGCTTGTCAGTAGGTGGGATTGACTCCCACACTGACTAGTTGTGAGACTTGGCTCTGCCCACAGTGGATGTTCTGCTGCGTGAGGGTTGACCGCTCAAATGAGGCTTGACGCCTATGGGCTCTTGTGCCTGTAGAGAATTCCCTCTGGGTTTGTCACTTGTAGGTCAAACCCTGTAATACTCTGGTTTGGTCTGGAGTTGGCCTCTGGGTGTATTGAATCCTGTGCTTCTTGGGCTGGGACCTGGTGTAGGCAATTTCAGCACAAAGCAAATCACCAAGCACAACAACAACAGCAACAATAAAGAAAGACCAAGTACACTCACATGTGAAAACAACCGATAACCACACTCAACACAGGCAAAAATATTAAAAATACAAAAACAAAACAAAAAAGCAGTGCCAGTCTTGGCTTAAGCCCACCAAGCAATCTCCAGGTTGTCCTCTGCTGTACCAAAGAGTCCTCTGGGTCTTGTACAGACAGAGCGGGTCACCTGGTTCCCAGAGTGACTCTGGGACTGCAGTTCTAGTTGGGTGGGGCTATGGGGTCTTGATGGTAGTTTTTACAAAGTCAGTGCAGTTTCTGCTCTTGCCTACACATATGCACACTGAGAGTAACACAGCCAGCCATGTGCCCAGGTCTCCTGAGTCTTAGGGCACTTCTTCTGTGTGTGTGCGAGAGTGTGTGTATGTGGAGGGCGGGAGATTTCTGAGCTGCTGAGAGCCCAGAGGTGCCTCTGCCACCTGCTGCTGACCCCTGGGAGTGTCTCCATAGTTGTAACTGCCCTGCCCTAAGCAGGCCAGAAAGGGTGGGGGCTGGGGATGAAGGGGTCTTCTCTTTCCTAGCCCAGCAGTGTCACACTCTTCCCAGCCTCTTCCCTGGGTCACAGCAGCTGCAAACCGGGTCCTCCTAGATCCTGAGTGCTACTGCTCCTCTGTAATATGACACTACTCCTCAGTTCAGGGGTCAGCTTGAGTCTCTGAAAGGGGGGGGGTGGGATTGGGAGAGTGGGTGGAGGGGCCCAGGTATGGTGTTTAAGTCCTTTGTCCGACCTAGGGCCCAGCTGGAGGTCTCAGCTGAGGTTACTGCCTCAAAAGCTGGATATGCTGCTCTCTCAGAAGGACAGATCAGCTGTGGGACGCAGACAAAGAGCCCACCTCCTGGCTCTTGTGGTCTCTGTTCTGTCCTAGGACCCCCTAGGATCCCTAGGACTAGCCAGGGATGCGGGCCTAGTTTCCACTGGGCTCCCTTCCCTCTTCCCTTGCTGGCCCAGTTCCCACTTTCAAGTAATCCTTCTACGAGTCTCTTAGCTGTTCTGTGTGATGAGCAGAGTCCTTTGATGGGTTATAGATGTTCAGTTTGTGGTAAGCTCCGGAGGAAAACTCAAGAAGACCACCTCGCTGCCATTATTCCTATGACGTCCTGGAATTTATTTTTTTGAAATGGCATGGCTATAGGAATTCTGAAACTAATTTGTGTGTGTTGTAGGATGTAGCAAATAAGAAAATTTATTGCTGAAACCCAGCTTCTCACTGTAAAAGAATGGTAACAGACATAAAGAACTTTGGAGGTTGGATTAAATTGGTGGTATCAATATAATTCTCTCTTATCTATATGAATATATATGTGTGTGTGTGTATATATATACATTATACATATATATGTATATATATAATATATATGTGTATATATATATATATATATATAGAGAGAGAGAGAGAGAGAGAGAGAGAGAGAGAGAGACTAGAAACAATGACACACAAGCTGGAATGAGAATACATATCCTGGTTTCTAAATACTTTCCCTATTAAAAGGAAACAAGGTAACTTGGAAGAATAATTGATTCTAAAGCTGAAAAAAAAGGAAAGTATAAGATGAGCCTGAAACATTTTGTTGTATAACAAAGTGAATAGTAAGGAGGTTTTGGTTTGCTTTTTAAAAAAGATGAATTTCTGTGTTTTCAGTAAATAGATAATGCCCAGAGGACAGGAATCATGTTGAAGGGGTTCTCATATATGGAGCTATATGAGTATAAAAATAAATAAGTACAGTAATGAGTTGTAATGCTTTGAATAAAAAAAGAACCTGTATGCTCATACTGTGGGGAAAAGGAACAATTCTCCTTTCTCTCCTCTGCTTCTTTTGGCTGTCTGAAAAATCAAATCAGCAGGAGGCAGATTGACAAGAGAATATCAAGTTTAATTTCATGCAGACAAGAACCCACATATTTGGAGATAGAAAGGGGGATTGTGGGATAAGATGTCCTCAGCTAGAGATGCACCTTGTGGGCTTCATAGGGTCCTTATGGATGATAAGAAGAACAGAGGTGTAGTAATTAGAAGTTTGCCCTGCCATATAGATAGATCAAAAGAAGTTATTTCTGATAATCTCTGATTACGTGCAAGGCCCTTAATTCAAGTTCTACATTGTTAAATGGAGGGGCAGAAGTTTCTCTTGAGACTGTAGCTAAAATTGTGTTTAGCTCAAAGTAATCTGCATACCACTGAGGCACATCTTGTGGTGGCTCATTCTGGATCCCCCCAATAGTAATAGTAAATACTACATAAATAAATATGAAACTGTTCTTTGTAGTGCAGTGCTCTCAATTCACAATCCCTCTAGTGAGTAAAACACAAGTAACAATATACATGACCTAAGTAAAATAAGGTATATCTAGTAGGTCAGTGCAAAAGTAATTTTGTGGTTGGTGTAAAAACTGCAATTGCTTTTGCACCAACCTAACAATAGATCTGCTTTGGTAACAAAGGATTATCTAATGGATATATGTTGAACTTTAGATTGTAAAAATGGAGCAAGCATCTTATTTTCATGGGTCTTCAAACTTACTGTATGCTCGTACCCCCAAACTTTTATATATTCTCCAAATGTAGAAATTGCATATTATCTGTTGTCAATGCTATAAAACTATAAATCATTACAAATTCAGACAACAAAGACTCTATTCCGGGAGTGGGAAGGTAATAAGTTAAAATTAAATAAATAAATAAATAAAAATGCTAGTATATAATAACATTAAAGACACCTAGGGATATAGTCAATGCAATGCTCAGAAAAAAAAAAAAACAAAAGAAACCCCCTTATATTTAGAAATATTTTAATGCACTTATATTATCAGATTAGAATAAATGTTAAATTAAATTTCTAAATGAAAAAGTCTGGAACAACACCAAAAAAATAAAACAGAATTATGGATTAAATATATAAAAAGATGTTTGGTAATACTCATAATAAGATTCATTTAGAGTAAAACAGCACTGTTACAGTTTCTGGCCCACCAAATTTATAAAAGTCTTGAGAGTGTAATGCTGAGCGAAATAAGTCAGACAGAAAAAGCAGAGAACCATGTGATTTCACTGATATGTGGTATATAAACCAAAAGCAACAAAAGAACAAGACAAACAAATGAGAAACAAAAACTCATAGACACAGACAATGGTTCGGTGGTTGCCAGAGGGTAAGGAGGGTGGGGGTGGGGGGTGGGAGATGAGGGTAAGGGGGATCGAATATATGGTGATGGAAGGAGAACTGACTCTGGGTGATGAACACACAATGGAATTTATAGATGATGTAATACAGAATTGTACACCTGAAATCTATGTAATTTTACTAACAATTGTCACCCCAATAAATTTAAAGAAAAAAAAAAGAAAAGTCTAAAAGTTTGATAACTTTGTTGAGAAGAGTGTATAGAGAATGGCACTCTCTTAATTGCTGGTTATAGCATAATTGAGTACGAACTCGTCGGCCTGTACTTTGACTAATGCCAGAACGAATTACCAATGTACCCCTTTTATAGAGCAATTCCACCTCTAGGGACTTCTCCCATGACCATACCTATATATTTGAGCAAGACTCCTAAAAAGTTGTTGAAGTATTATTTGTAATATAAAAGATCAGAAACAACCTGAAGTTCTACTAGTAAAGAACTGGTTAAATTAGGTATGAAGTACATCTATCCATGCAGTGGAATACTACACAACCAACTAAATGAAAAAGGGAGCTCTTTTTGTAGCAATATGGAACAATATCCACTTTATACATCACTGAACAGGAAAAGCAACATGCAGAATGATTATTAAAAAACCATTTGCTTAAAAATGAAAAGAAAAAAATGTATATATTTTTTGTTTTATAGATACAAAAACTATTTCTAAAATTATTTCTTAAATAACTGTTAACAACAGTTGTCTCCAAGGAGAGGATTTTGCTAAATATATACTGTATACACTTTTATGTTCTCTAAATTTTATACTTGATAAAAATAAGATTATGGTTACTTTTAGAAGTAATAAACAAACAAACAAAAAAAGATGAAGAAAATACATTGGTTTATCATATGTTATGTTCAGGCATTAGAATGCCTTCTCCAGCACCTGGGAAATGCACTAAAAGCAATGGAGTTAATTAAAATACCCTCTATATATTAAAAAGTGAGTAAACAGGCCCAGTGGGATCATTTTCCTTTAAAACTCCATTATTATGTACTTGAATAAATTCTAATTAATCCCTAAGAATAGGGTTTATTCCTGAAATGTCACCACCTGTACGTTACCACGACCAACTTATATGGTATTTCCGTGTGTTAATTAAAAGAGAATGTCATATGATGCACTAGGTTAGCCCATGGCTTGTTTCTAGGTTAAGTGTACTTTCATCATTGCTCTTCATAATTGGTAGGCTTTTAACATTTAAGAACAGAACTATGGATCACTAGCATTTTTTTATAAGATATTGAAATCTATTTCTATTTAATTTCTAAATGACTATAATTTTCTTGATATAAATGCTTATTGTTTTTAGTTATTAAAAGCCCTATAAATTAGAAATAGCTCATCATAGAATTACTGAAACTATTGAGAATCAAGAATGGAAAGTTCATTCTTAAGTCATATGTGTGTGGATACGTACATTTATTTTTAAAGATTTATGTACATGCTGTATAATCATATTACTTTCTATTACATGTAAGGCTGATCTTTTATGCTCCTCCACTGTCCAGAAACTTTAGTGTCTAGTAAAAGCTTCAACACAAGCCAGAATAGAATCAGTACTATTGAACATAAGTATCGGAAATGTGAGTATTGGAAGTAAGAAACCCAGGAAGGGAGAATTCACTTATATTTATGGGTAAAATCCCTCTGACCACATCACTGAAGCTTCTTAGAAGAAGTAGGATTTGAGTTTAATGAAGATGGGAGTGTACAGATTTTATAACAAAGTTCTTTCCACTGTAATTATTTTAAAGGCTGTTCCACTTCTCAATATGTTTTCAATTAAGACTTTTTTTTTCTAAGTAGTTTATATGACTCCATTGTTATAATACAATGGTTACGAGCATAGGTTCAAGGGTTAAGTAGCCTGCACTGCAAATCCCAGATCAACCATTAATAGCTGTGTAGGTTTGGGGTACATTACTTGAATTATTGGAAACTCAGTTTACTAATCTATAAATTGTTTATAATAACACCAACTTTATGATGTTGTGAAGAGCAAATAAGAAAAATTACATTAATGCTCAAAGTGCCAGTCAAAAATGATAGCTATTAGTAAAATAAAATGGTTAACCTATTTTGAATTAACGAATTCTATTTTATTCTAATATTTCGATTTCTCAAGTATATCCAGGGACTCAGTAAGTCTGTGGTCATTTAAGTAGGTTATTGATAGCACACCAATTGATACTAGAGATATAAAACAGCACCTTTTGTGTTAGTTTGCTTGTTTGTTAGTGTTAAATGATGACTCTTATTCTATGTTCTTAGGGATATTTGTTTTTTTCCTATCTATTCCAAAGATAAGAAACCAGTATTGATTCCTCGCCTTAATCTTTAATATTTAGACATGACAGATTTCAAATATACTTCAGAAATGATATTAATGTAGGTAGTACAGAATGTCAGAATGCTTTAGATGGGCCTAAGGCCTACTATTTCAATTAGGGTCTTAAATTCTGGTAAATAGCTGTCTTGACTCACTTAGTTTTTTATATGCACTTTGGATTCCCTAAGGTAGTGTCCCACCGGGAGAGAAATAACCCCTCAAAATATTAATATAAACATGTTTAATTACTACTTGACAGTTGATGAGTAGCACTGTGCAAGGACAAGAACAGTAGGGAAAATAATAAACCCAGGAATGAGTTAGATTAAAACTATGAAAACTAGACAAATCAGTAGTGGTATAGTTATTTTTGTTTGTTTTTTCTTTTCCATCCATTGTCCTATAAAGTGAAAAAAACAAGGCCAAACATAGCATCCAAAAGAACACTGTGAAATTAGGTGAAATCACACCTGTACGAGTATCCAAATCAGTCCAAGATGTCTGGGATTCCAGTAATGTTTCTGATAGCATAAAATATTTGATTATGAAAAATTCCCCAATTTTTCAACCCTCTGTAGAACCACATAATATTCAATGAAAATTTCTAATCCCTTCCATGAAAAGGTAGCATCTATTTCCCCATCCTCGGACCTGGGCTGACTTATTTTGCTAAAAAAGAAATAAAATAATATGGCAGAAGTGATGCTGTGTCAGTCCTGAATCTAGCCCTCAAAGGACTGTAAACTCTTCCTTATCTCTCTTAAATTTCTGCCTCCTCCATTAGAATAAACCCAGGTGAACCTGCTGGAGGAGAATTTAAGTGCATCCACTCCAGAACCTAAACTGCAGCTGCTTGTAGACCTCCAACCCAGTGAGAGCTAAACAACAGCTTAGAATTGTTTAACCCAAGAATTGTGATTAAATAAACATGTTGTGTTAAGCCATTGTGTTTTAGAGTTAATAATGGCTAGCTGATAAAATTGGCAAAAGTTATGGTAAGGCGTGTGGTTTTTTTAACAGCCCAGATTGTCCATTTGATTTGGAGCTAGGTCTTAGCCAGTACATACGGGTACAGGACTGGGATTTTGTCTCAATAGTAGAGAGGAAATTGGCAAGAGCTAGAAAATTTTTCGTAACTCAAACCAGCAGGCTAAGGTTAAGGCCAGGATGAGGTTTCAAGTTCACAAGAATCTGGAGTGAAATCAGTAAATTATACCTTAGACTTGGTTTCTCAGATTGAAAATAAAATGATTCCCACTTCAACTCAATGGGATATAGGGCATCTAGAGCTCAAAACAGTTGTCAGTTTGACCAATTCCAGACATTCTGAAGCTGACACCAGCCTTACTAGCAATTACATAGAGCTGAGCTTGCAAGTAGCAGACTTCAGTCACTAAAGCCAAGAGATCTCACCAAGGCAGGGATAAGACAGGGAATTAATGAGACAATGAGGAAAATGAGAAAGTAGGATAGAAGTTGAGTGCTGTGCAGAGCTGAAAAGAAGAAGCTTCATATACGTATGTCTTCCATCTGCCCCCAAGTCTTCCCATCACCACTTCTCTCCTTTATTCTCGCCACATGGAGTAAATGTTATGTCACTGTGTTGTTAACCATGTATAGATAATTTTAAAGGCAGGATATGATCATCAGGTAAGTCTGTATATGGCTATTGTGTTAATTACAGAATAGATAAAAAGGAGACATAAATAATGGACAACACCACATAGTTTACAAATATCAGACAATTTTGTTTCAAAGACTAAATGCAGAATCAACTCTTTAGAATGTTGGGAAAAATCAATGAGGAGGCCCAAGGATTTGGGTAAATAGCACTGAGTAAATGGATGTTAGAGGAAACGCTTAATCCCTGCTCTAGATGTATTCTCCTCTGGAGTAATTATGTGTAGTTCTGGACAGTAGGTTTTTCAAAAATCAACAGCATCTGAAACAAGTAAAGAAATAAAGAATATCTGGCAACCTTATTTGAAGGAAATAGTTGCAAGTGCTTAGATCTTTTAATGTGAAAAATAGAAGACAGAAACAAGAAATGGCCATGGTCTTTTAATATGTAAAGATTAGTAATGTCACTACAGATTTATTTTGAATTTCTCTGTGACAAAGAAACTGGACATGGAAGCAGAATTAATATTACAAAAGCTCAACCTGCAGAAAAAAAAAAGAAATCAAAACTTCAAAGCAAAATTGAAGTTTGATTTGATTATGTTTTGAAAACAGAAACTTATTTATTAACTGAGACTATATTGTATAACTTAAAGTTTAATTACCTACATAGAACTAGAAAGCACCAATTTACACAACAGGTTTAAAAGGACAGCGAGAGAGAACAAATAATGATGTTTCTTGACTATTTTATGAAATACTTGTTCTATGTAATTTTTTTTATGTTTTCTAAAATAATATTATATTTTGAAGTCAGTTGATCAAAGGTAATGACAAAACAAGAAATGTCATCTTCATGTAGCAGATTCTAAACATTTGCCAGTTCTGATCTGTCAACAGATATTGACAGCATAAAGTTCTTAACTAGTAAAATATTTGTATCATTCAAACCATACACGTTATTAAAATCAATTATCTTACCAAAACACCATAATCACCTGAAAAAAAAAATCATTGAAGCTCATTTTTACATCATTTTGACTATGCTGTACACTACAGTTATCTGAGATTTTTCTTTCGAGTCATTGAGCATTACTTAGAATAAATTTATTCGAATTGGAATATAATAGTTTATCATCACACAAGGTAAGAGCTCTAAATACAAAATAAACACAGATTCACATGAGCTATTAAGGTCACTTGATTATATTTTAGAAACTAATTCAAGATTATATATACCACCATCATGTGTTCATTCCTATTGAAAGAGGCTAGGAACTGTTGAGGTTGAATTTTGATTGTGAAGAAAAAGAATCTGTAGAGTAAGAAAGCATACTCAGCTAGAATGCTGGTTCAAACAAAAGAAGAAAGTGCCCATTATCTAGTTTTAAAAAATATTTTAAAAAAAAAGGAACGTTTCAAAAGGATTTTCCTTTTTAGTTATTCCTTAAATGTATTTGAGGTCACTACTCTGGGCAAGAGCATGACTGGTAAAACTTGAAATGCATCCCTTTTTTTTGTCAGAATGTTTCTGTATTTTTCATAATTGATGAGAGAAACTTGATTCATTTTGTTTAAGAAGAATCATCTTCACCAGAGAACAAAAACAGCTTATGTTGGGAAATTAATTTACTTTTCGAAAAAGCAATTATATTCTGTGCAAAGTTGGAAGAAATGACTGACTCCACTGAGGAATAAAAAGCCCTGAGTCTAGCATAATATACCCATTGCTCTCCCAGGATTTACCTATTTTTCAATGTCAATCAAGGTTATAAAATTTTATGTTGTAGTTGCTTGAAAAATTCACGGAATGAAAACAAGCTGTATTTTTGTTTCCTACTTGGAGGTATTTATTTGTGCAGCCTCAGGACTCACTTTCTAAGACAGGAGGAATCTTATTTTCTCTTTATTCTTCAAGTATTTCTTAGATAAAATATATGTTAACATTTTTTGGGGGTGGAAACGATTTTGGGGGAGCACCATTTCACTTATCAGAGATGAAAGAAGAAAGAATAGTTGTCAATATCACTCTTTTTATCCCTTGGGCAGCTGATTCGTCACATGGATCTATTTTATATTTAAATATTTCAAATTACTGCCAAGGAATTCACAAATTACACATTTTTAGAGAAATTGCCTATTCTCTTTTCTCCTAAAAATTAGGAGAAAATATTTCCAACTTTTTATTGGTGCTATCACAACCTTTGTGTAGTTTGGATAAAACTGACTTTTCTTTAGGAACTCTAATGCTAGTTCCTTTACATAAACTCTTTTGTAGTTAGCATTAAAACAAACATAAGAAGACACAACCCAGCATACTCACAAACATGAAGATTGCTTTTATTAGAATTATACAGAGCTAAAACACCAAATTAATAATTAAAATCAGATTTACAGGGCTTCACCTGGCTCACCTCTCCCTGCAAACTCTTTATGTATGTATGTATGTATGTATGTATGTATGTATGTATGTATTTATTTTCAAAATCTAGAGGATGCATTTTGTTCTCAGTAAATCAAGGTTTCCCTTAGTTTTATATTTAACAATTACAACCCAGATATAATCTGTAAAATATTTTTACAGGTCTTACAAGTGGATTCAGGGGATTCTCCATAGTTGCCATCAGGCTTATTTGTAACTCAAATTGGTAGAGCCCAAATATCAATCTGACCTACTTTGTAAAAATCTAAGTCACATTGAAACTAAAGAGCAATTTCTCTTACCAATTCATTTTTACTTTTACAAAATGGTCAGGGGTACATTTCATTTCTACAAGGAAAAATCAGAGAATGTGAGAGAGTAGAACATAAAGTGATCCTTCCAACAGTGATGATCCAAAAAACTCCTAGTAAAGACTAATTAAATGATATTTTTCATTGTGGTAACTGAAATTTTCATTAATTCTGTGTAAGCATAAAATACGGTAATTTTCCATGGGTTGTTAATTTGCTTCTGGGATAAATCATAATTTCTTCTAGGTTTTGAATTTGATGTCAGTCCCTTCATATCTACTGTTACAGAGGTAAAGTTAAAATTTACATTTCAAAATATATTGAGCAAGTTGTATATTTGTTATTTTTCCTTTAAAAAATTTTTGAAACTGAGGTGCAGATAGTAGAGATAATCATACTTTCTTTTTTTTTTATTAAAGTTTATTGGGGTGAAAATTGTTAGCAAAGTTACATAGATTTAAGGTGCAATAATCATACTTTCTTGATTAGTTGGTTGATCAGTTCCTTTTGGGCCCTCTTTCCCTCCTGATTCCCATTTCCGTCCCCAAAGTTGTAAAATGTTTCATAGTGTCATAGATTGTACAAGAATACTGATGTTAAAAGATGCCAGTATTAGTTTCTATTGCTGCTATAACAAATAGCTACAAACTTAGTGGCTTAAAACAGCACAATATACTATCTTACAGTTCTAGAATTCGGAAGTCCAAAATGAGTTGGTAGGTCTTGTTATCTTCTGGAGCCTTTAAGAAAATCTGTTTCTTCTCCTCTTTCTCCTCTTTCTCCTTATCCTTTCTTTAGCTTTTAGACGTCAATAGCAGTCCTTGGCTTGTGGTTCCTTTTTCTATCTTCAAAGCCACAATGTAGCATTTTCAAATCTCTCTCTCCATCTCTGACCTTTGCTTTTGTCATCACATCACCCTCTCTAAATCTGTAACTTCTGTTTCTCTCCTTTAATGACCCTTTTATATGTTGGGCCCACCTAGATAATCTAAGAAATCTCCCCATCTCAAGATCCTTAACGTAATCACATCCAAAAGTCCCTTTTGCAATACAAGGTAACATATTCACAGGGGAATTAGGATATGGGGATATGGGCATCTGGGAAGGGTCATGATTCTGCCCTCCAGAAACAAATGGGGATGGGCCTAGTTTGGGTCCTTGACTGTCACCACCTTTCTTGTTGCTCCTTAGGGAGGTTATGCTACTCCAAGAGACTACAAAGATTTCCCACAGGGTGTGTACCCTACCAACTGCAGACTTGGCCATAGATCCTTTGGAAGTATTGTCAAGGCCTCTGCATGTACTCAGTAAGTGCCCTTCATTTTGGCATTTCCCCACCAATGACACTGCATGAGAGTAGGTCACAGGATCCTGACCCATATACTCCTCAAAGTACATAATTTCCCCATTTCAGCAAGCTAACCTGTTTTGTCTCATCTAGGCACTCCTGGCCTTTCTCAGCCTTCATTTCCCTCCTGTGCACAGGTTACCCAGTTTCATGAGGCTGATCTTTCTTGAACAGAAGACTATATGGCATTGCCTGGCAAATTCTACTTTGGACACTACTTTTTCTTTTTTCTTTTCTTTTTTTAAGAATAAGAACTCATTATATTCTGGAACACAAGGATACTCTTTCTTAAGATGGGCAAGCACACTCCCACACCAGTAAAAGGGGGGAAAAATGACACAAATAACAAAATTAAATTTGCCTACAAAATTAGCTAATGTACTTAATGTTTAATAGTTTTGTCAATTCTCTTGGTTATCCTAGCTTTATGTGATAATGGACAATAGCCTACGAGGATGCCAAAATCATGGCTGGACACAGAAAATCCTGCCAGTTCAGATGGGGTGTATTATCTTCATTGATATGCTTTGATGTACAGATTGATTATCAGCTTTTTCTGCACTTTGCTCCAGTTGACCAGCCTTTTCTTCTTTTCCCTCCTCGGGTGGAATGCAACTGATTCGAATGCATTTTCTTTCAAACAAGTTTTCACTTCACCTGTGATTGGCTTGTGGCTCCTGCTGATTGACAGGCAAGTCTACAGCTGTGGGTCCGCTTTTGAAGCTATTTTCTCTTTTCTCTTTGACTTCCTTCTAATTTGATTGGATTCACTCTTGGAGCACACTGTAAAAAGAACCCTGATTACTCTCCTTTCTGCTGCAAGTTGTTAGATGGCACAGCGCACTCAGAGGTCTTATCCCTTCTTTGTTAGGACTGCTGCCCCTGGAAACCATGGGAGTGCTTATCTCGGCTGGCAGATAACTGCTCCTAGGTTGAAACTTCAAAGGCAAAACCCAGGCAGCCCCAAAGAAAGAAAGTTTAGTCAGCTTCAAGGGGTGAATGAGCTGGTCCTATAGCTCCTTTTGCAAATGTGAAAGGCACACTGAAAATCAGGCTAGCTTCATGATCTTAAATCACTTTTTCTCATTTGGATTGCAATGGCAGAGTCCTGGGAATGAACCAACACCTTAGTTGTATGGGCGAAAGCAGTGAGCATGTCAGTGGGTGGGCTATGGATGGGAGTATGTACTGACCTCAGCCAAAGGCTCCTCAGAGAGTCATCAGGGGCAGGGAGAAGGTGGCTCCCCCGGACGCTCAGAAGCTGCAGCCCAACCAGGAGTTTTGTGCCACAACAGGGGTGACTCATGTCTGACACTGATCAATCATGTGCATTCAGTAACTGTGGCTCGAGGTTCCATGGAAAATTCCGAGTTGTTTTCCCCACAAACGCACATATATGTTAATGTCCACAGCACATTTTTTTCTAATCCTGAAGTAAGGATGACTAGAACGTCAAAGAAAAAACACAGTCTCAAGTTTTCTCCCCAATGATAAGGACATAATAATCAATTTTCTTCTCGCTTTCCCTTCTTTTGTATGCTTATACTGCCCATTTAAACACACACATTGCGCGCACACACACACACACACACACACACACACCAATGTCCATGATGGGCATATATGGACTTCTTTAATTGGACTCTCTCATGGAGCACAGTGGAAAGAACACAGATCATCCCCCCTTTCCCTTGCTACTATCTATATATGACAAAAAGAGAGGGAGAGAAATGTTTAAAGCAAATCTCTGCTTTTCAGTGCTGAGCTTCGCCTTAATTTGTGGTAGGTTTTATCTCCAGTTAGTTCCTTAACCTCTCTAAGCATTATTTGTTTCATCAAAAAATTAGCCTCATAGCAGTATCAACCTTGCATAGTTTTTGTGAGGAGTTAATGAGGTAATATTAAGTAAGAGGTAATTGTTTATCAGTATTATTGTTGTCCCCCTTCTAATTATTCTCTTTAGACATCTCTGGCCCAGTGTCTGCTTATGTGTGTGGGAGTGGAGGTTGGAAAAGAAGGAAGAGGAGGTTAATCTGCTTCCCACACTTAGAGTTTGTGTCCAGGCCTGTGATCACTCTGCCCTCTTGTCCTTTTCTGTCACTTTCCTTTTGATTCTTTGAGCTTTGGCCTTCTACTTGATTACTTTCCCCTCCCTTGTCAACCTCCAGACCACAGATCTCCATGAAACCTGGGGAAGGCTGTCAGCACTGGTGCTGACCCTGCTAAACTCCAGTCTCTGGAGTTTTTCTTGCTTGTCTGGCAGGAAAATGCCTTTTGTGACCGGTTTTTTTCACAGGAGATTTTTCGTACCAGAAACTTTAGGCCCCAAATGACAGCTCTCTTCTTTCTGAGAAACATTATGGGTTGGGAGAGAGAAGAAGAGAGTTCCAGGTGGGTGGACAGTGAGGCAGAAAGAGTCTCATAGGAACCTGGAGTCCCTTCTCTCTTTACTACATGGGCTGCTACTGCCAAATTGGCCCACCCTGCTCATTTTAATACATAGTGAATTTCTCTGAACAGCCCGTGTTTATGTTCTACTAGGCCTGCTGTCCATGGCAATGGTCATTATATATCTGAATCTCAATTGTGACAAAAGTTCACACTTTCCCACAGGGCTCCAACACGAACATTTGTGTTATTTTCAAAACATCTTTAAGGATGGTGTCATCAAACCACACTGAACAACCGAACTCTTTCTGATTTTCCAACAAAGATGCTAACACTTGCATAAATGCATTGTAGGCCTAAGTCAGTGTCTGGTCCATAAGAGGCATTCAATAAATGTTGACTTGCATATTATGAGCAGAATACTCGGCAATATGGTTTTTAATTCTTATTTTAGAAAGTTATTTAGAAATGAGGTGTCATAAACTGAGAATTCATATGAGTTTAATCCTGTGTATCTGAGGTCCAATAAAACAATAATTAGATAAAAATATTAGAAAATAGAAGTCTGTTATTCCACTCATGACATGGCCACTGCTGACACAGTGAAGCTTATCCAGAGATTTTATCTATGATTGAATTCATTCAGTTTTCTGCTTGACTCACCTCCTCTTCTTCTTCTTTTCCCCATTATTCAATCATCTCCAAAACTCCCCTCTCCATACACATACACACATTTATGGAGCTCAGATTCTGATCTGAGTTACTTTCAGGTCACAATTAGGACCACATTTGTCGATAAGTGGATTGAAACTAAATCACTCATGCTGTCTTTCTAAACCCTTGGCAGTGACTTCAACTTTTTGACCAGGGGCTACTGAGGTCCATAAATTATCTCCAGATGATCTGTATTCTTACTACTTTTGTTATAAAATAATCATTGTGGATCTCAAAAACAACTGCTAGACACCACTCAACAATCAAAGTAAAATGTTAACATCTACACATAAAATATATTTTCCCTGGTTGGAGGAGATGTAGAGAGTTACAGTTTGAGAGGCTGGTAGTCATTCATGGTGGTGGTGAAGGGGGTAGGGTTGATTCGATTTCTCCTAGATTATCATTCAATCAAGAAACAGGTACTCAGTAGCTATTACATGCCAGGAACTGGTCCAGGGAGTAAAGATGCAACTAACTTTGAATAAGATGGACAAGGTCCCTGCCTTGTAGAGTTTATCATAAAGTCAGGAATGCATGCAAGTTAATAAGATATTACTTTTATAATATGCTAGAGAGTGTTATGTGTTCTGATGTGAAAAGTGCAGGGTTCTGAAGGAACGTATTTGAAGCATACCTAAATTTCCCCAAGTAATTGTGTGTTTGGAAAGTGGTCAAGCAAAAATATGCAGAGGAAATGACGCATAAGCTGAGATCTAAAGGATGAGGAGGAATTAGCCACGACAAGAGGAGATGGAAGCATGTTCTAGACAAAAGAAACAGTATGTGAAAGCAAGAGAGAGTATGGGTCATTCAGGGAGCTGAAAGTCATCCCATCAGGGTAGAGTGGAAAATACAAGAGAGGAAACTAGAAGCTTGCATAAGCCCTCATATATACAGCCTTGAATTCATGTTAAAGCATTTGGATGTTATTCTAAAGGTTTGAAGGGTAGAGGGATAATGTGGTCAGATAATCCTGGCTGCACTGTACTTTTAAACGAATAGGGAGAAGAATAGAATGGAAGTATAGAGACCCAATAAGAGACTTTTGCAGAAATTCAAGCCAGGGTTGATAGTGGCCAGAAACATGATTGTTGATAGGATGGTAAGCAGAATAATTGTTCCCCAAAGATATCCACATCCTAATCCCTGGAGCCTGAAACTATGTTATATTACATGATAAAGGGAATTACAGTTGCAGATGAAATGAAAGTTATTAATCAGCTGACTTTAAAGTAAAGAGATTGTCTGGATAAGCTCAATGGAATAACAAGGGTCCTTTAAGCTGAAAGGGCGGAAGAGAAGGTTAGATTCAGAGATTCAAAAATGCTACACTGTTGACTTTGAAGATGGAGGAAAGGGGCCTGGAAGGGAAAACAGAAAGTCTTGAGAAGCTGGAAGATGCAAGGGGATGAATTCTTCCTGAGAGTTTCTGAAAGGAATGCAGCCATTTTACACCTTGGTTTTGGACCAGTGAAAACTATTTTGAACTTCTGACCTCCAGAATTATAAAGGAATAATTATATGTTATTCTAAGTCCCTAAGTTTATGGTAATTTGTTACATCAGCAATGGGAGACTGATATAGGTAAAGATACAGGAAAGAGGTAGAGAAGGTTGAGAGAGTTTTAAGTGGTAGGAAGGAGAAGTAGTGTTCAATTTAACATTCAAGAGGAAAGTGGCCTAACAAGAGTTAATTTTGCAAAAACCATTTTCCAGTGTTTTACCACTTACCACTGGAGAAGTCCTCATACTAATGTGACCTATAATAATAAATTTGACTAGTGTATTTAAGTCAAAATAACTGAATAATATTAAAGACAGAGATGGATTATGTTTTATATAAATGACTAATAACTTATTTCTCTGGGTATTTTAACATCAATACTTCTCCATTAGATTGTTGGTAGATTCACATAGTTCAGATGTTGACATTCAGCCAAATGCCATGTATAGCTAAATAAAATTAAACGTTGAATTTCAGGCACATTATATAAATGACAGCTATCACAAAACTGTAAGATTTTACATATTCTAGAAAAGCACTGTGGCTCTCAGGAGTGAGGGGTATTATTTAGATACAAAAAGAAAATAAAACTGTTTGGGAAACTTGGTGAGATTTAATTTTAAGTTGGAAAGAAATAACAATAGAACATGTAATTCATAAAACAATGATTTATATTACTTTAGAATTCAATAAACATGACTGGAAACTATCCAAAACAAATATGTCCATCAGATCAATGGTCATCTATTTCTTCTTTTTCACACCCATCCTTTTTCTCTCTTCTTGCAGAATGATCGTTTCCCTTCTCTGTTGTTTAATGACATCATCTCTACTATATCATGTTTCATGTTTCTGTTAAATTGCCTTTTTAAATTAAAAAAAACAACAACAAAAACTCCCCTATAGTTTAACATCTTTAACTTCTTGCATTTCATGATATTTATCTGTAAGTAGGATTGCTTTTCCTAATATTTTTTTTTCAGTTTTGTGTTGTTATTTTACCTGTTTCAAAATCCATCTTGTAAAAAAAATATAGTTGGGTATTGTTTTAACATCTAGTCTTTTAATTTTGGTTCTTCATCCACTTAACTGACTGATGTAAGTCTAACTCTAAAATCTTGTTATTTATTTTCTGTTTGTTTTTTTAATCTTCCTTTTTGTTTTCTTTTGAATTGATCAAAAGTGTTGTTTTAGTGCCGGCCCAGTGGCTCAGGCGGTTAGAGCTCCACACTCCTAACTCTGAAGGCTGCCAGTTCGATTCCCACATGGGCCAGTGAGCTCTCAAACACAAGGTTGCCAGTTCAACTCCTCGAGTCCCACAAGGGATGGTGGGCTGCACCCCTGCAACTAAGATTGAACACGGCACCTTGAGCTGAGCTGCATCCTTCACAACTAAGATTGAAACAACAACAGCTTGACTTGGAAAAAAGTCCTGGAAGTACACATTGTTCCCTAATAAAGTCCTGTTCCCTTTCAAAAAAAAAAGAATATTAGAAATAAACTTAAAAAAAAAAAGTTGGGTAACAATAGCTGAGATTTAAAAAAAAGTGTTGTTTTAAAGTGTCAGAGAGGATGTGGAGAAAAGGGAACCCTCGTGCATTGCTGGGAAGAATGTAAATTGGTGCAGCCCTTATAGAAAACAGTATGGAAGTTTCTAAAAAAAAAAAAGAACAGAGTTACCATATGACTCAGCAGTCTCTCTTCTGTGTACTTACCCCCAATATTTGAAAACACTTATTTGTAAAGATATATGTACTCCTGTGTTCATTGCAACATAATTCACAATAGCCAAGACACAGAAACAACTTCAGTGTCCTTTGATGGATAATTGGATAAAGATGTCACACACACACACACACACACACACACACACACACACACACACACCATGTAATACTACTCAGGCATGAAAACAAACCTTTACCATTTATGAAAGGACAAACGTTTTAAAGACAAATTTTCTGTTTTTGATTTTCTGAAAACATCTTTACTTCTTTATTTTTGAAAGATATGTTATTGGGTATAAAATTATTCCTCTTTCTTTCCTAAGGAACGCTCTCAGTCCCATTGTGGTTTGCAAAGACATTTATCACAATCTCTTCGTTCATCTTAGCTTTAAAATCAAACAAAAATAAATCCACTTCTCCTTTAACCCCCTAACTGAAATTGCTCCTGAAATAAGAGACTGAAAAAGAGCTGGTTTTCTTTCATGGGACAGGATCAGTAAATAAAAGGGAAAATAACAAATTTATTATCTCAAAAGATGACAATATCACATGTTTGTGAATAAGGGTGTGTGAAGTTAGGAACTATCATTCAAAATAGTGAAAATTTCTCTGTGAATTAAGAGGCAAGTTATCATCTCAAGAATGAGAAAAGTAGTTGTAGAATAGGAAGTATAAAGTTATTGATTTTGTTTAGAAATGGCAAATATGAGAATTTGGAGAAAGAACAGAACCAGGACTTGAAAAGAATTGCTGAGCTCTGTTGAAAACCCATCTGGAGACCAAATAGTTGGCACTAATTCATATAATTGCTTTATTTTCTCCAACAGTATTCAGCACCCTGGGAACAGCAAATAATAAGGTGCATGGTTGTATAGATATGCGACATGAACTGAAAGTTTTAATGATTGTAATTTGAAGGAATTAGAGTGTTCAGATATTAGCAAAAAGTTGTTAAAACAAACTGCCACCGTACCAAGCAAAGAGAAAAAATAAAATTAAGCTATGAGGGATGATAGAGTGTGAGTGAGTGGAGGGAAAAAGAATCCATAGTTCTTCATGAATGAAAAGAACAAGAGTGAGAGACTAGAAAGGGCAGGAGATCTGGTAGGATCACGGCATTTTTGTTTTAAGATTTCCATCAAGAGTTTGAGTGATGAGGTCCATAATATGGTTTTGGTGGTTGCGTAGAAGAAAGAGAACTTGGGTGGGAATGTTGATATTGAAGTCAAGTAACTTTGAAGTTATTTGTTGGAAAGATTCTCTACATGTAGAAGTTACCCAGTTCATGATGGTTGATTTTACTGTGGGAGTAAAGGTGACTGAGAGCTATGTTTCAAAGTCCACAGTGAATTAATAAGGGTAGTCAAGATTACAGAGCATGGCATCAATAAAGAGCGGTAAATGATGACATACACAGTGATCAGGAACCTTAAAGAAAGAATGATTTTTGCTTTAAGATTAAAATAAAAAGTGGGGAGCTAGGAAATTACCAGTACTAACTTTATACCATCATGTTGTCTGGGTTTGGAAGTATACAAAACTTTCACTCAACTGGGATATAAGGGAACAGGTATTTTCAAGGGAGATCCATGTTTCAAATCAATAAATAGGAAACATATTTTTCTTTGACTAAATTAATGATTCCAAGCAGTGTAGTAAGAGCATGAGGGTTCCAGAAGCCACTTTTTAAAAGAAGTCAGCTGTGAAAAAAGGAACTGAATTGCAGAGGATAATTATGGAATGTGATACTAAGTGAGAGGAAAACTAACAGATGGACCTTGAATTTGGGTTGGTGGCTAACACAGAAAAGAGAGACATAATTCAAGTAATTATCCTCAAAGTGACTGTTTTGATAAGAATAGTAGGCAAAGATCTTTGTTGCTTATTCAAATAGATTGACACTGGACATTTGTGTTTCAAGAGAATACTCCCTGGACACCCAAGAAAAAACAACTGTAGCAACAATTTAATCCAGAGGCATTAGTATTTCTAAAAAAGATATTGTCAGGTTTAGAGAATGGCTCTTCAACAGAACTCTCTCCAAGATCTTTGGAGAGAATATAGATTAGATCCTGAGAAGCTCATACCCTAAGTGAGTTTGGAGCTCATTTTTAATCAGTCTACTTTTACTCAATTCATTTGGAGCATGTTGGTGGAGGGTGAGACATCCCTTGAGTCTAGTATTCCACTAGCAATGTGGAGGGGTATATATAATTACATCTCCACATCAATACTCACCTCTTAATGAAATCATAGTGATTCAAGGTGACTAGAAGTCCTATGGGGTTATTGCAAAGGGTTATGGAACTTGTAAACATCCCCTCAATCCATACAGGAATGAGAGTAGCCTAGGGAATTTTCCTCTCCCTGCAAAAAGTATCCATTGCCCTGCATTAGTCATGTCCAGTACATAGTTTCTTAGGAAAGAAATAAAATAAATGTTATATCATTTTACTAATTTTTATAATGTGGTCTGATATCATATTAGAATTTGGAGGCAAAGCCAAAATTCTTCCCCTTCTAACCCCTTCAATTAGCATGTCTATCTAATCAAACTTCCCCAAAGCATTAAAAGGACAACACAGTATATACAATAATTTTTTCCACTATGACTTTGTCATTAAAACCAGAATGAAGTTAAATCAATAAATAACTCAATGACTTTAAGCAAGAATGTATCCTTCCCAATTTTTGAATAATCAGAGAATTCCTCCAAAATTTAGGCATGTAATATAGTACAAAGGAATTTTATTAGAAGGTATAAATGAAAATACAAATAGATTTCAGCCATGAACACTACTAAAAAATATAAAGCCTGTGTCTGATACACATTAAAAATTAAGAAAACTAAATCCTTGAATACTACTTTTGGATTATTATTGGAGTTCTGGAAGATTAAGAAAATCATTGTTTTCCTTTACATATTGCTTATACATTTTCATCAATCTGCATCTTTAATTATTTGTCCATCCTCCTTAGAACAATCAAACTATATTATTTTAGACTGGTAAGAATATTATTAAATAATATGAGAAAAAAATGCAAATAAATCATATTGGCAATGGTATTTGAGCAAGGGGGCTGTGATAATACAGACCATGAGTTATTTAAACATGTCTTGTGTGAAGCATTTATATCTGATTTTCACTTCATTTGAAAGGGAGAAAAATATAAAATATTTTTTTTATTTACATAAAACCAAATAACCCTCCCTCTTTTTTTTCTTCTGTTGGCAAAACAAAGAGTTTTATATATCTCAAAGTCTTCCTTAGAATTCAAAATAAAGAACGACACATAATTTCTTGCTTATGGACTTTTCTTTTTCAGCACTTATTCATATAAGAGTGGGGACAATGAAAATAAAGAAGTAATATGTAAAAATATAGAAATAGCAAGTAGGTGCAGAGTTAAATTATGCAGGTGGCTTTAAATGGGATATGTATGAATTGAAGTTTAACATTGCAATAGCTTTAAGAAGTCTTTTTTTTTCTATTTAATTGAGTTCTAGATTAACTATTTCTCTGCTAACACATAATTTTCTCACTTTTTTTGTGTTCTAACTCAAGTCACAAACCAATGGAAAAGGAAGAATATTTCATGCTACTCATGAATTGAGAAATAAACATAAGGCATGGTGTTCAGGGAGTAAACTGGAAGGAGACTTTAGAGATACTTAACCTCTAATAATTTGTTTCATCTTTCTGAGTCACATTGACTTATAAAATGGGGAGAATGCTAACCTAAATGGTGTAACGGGATAATATAGGCAAATCACTTTAATTGATGTCTGCCTGGGACAAAGCAAACTCAGTGATACACCTTGCCTTTTCAATGCCTCAATCCCTACCTTCCCTTAAAAAAGTAGGGCAGAAGGGAGCAGTGTTTTCTTCGAAGACCTAGAGAACATAACTTGAAGACCATCCATAGATTCACTGAAGTGAGAAAGAGACCAAAGGTAGCATTAGCCAGGAAGCAGATCAATCAGGATGTAGGACTATTCAACTTGTTAGTCACCATGAAACGTTCAACCAAGGACAAAAGAAAGACTTGATAAAAGATCAATGTAAGTAGTTAGGGATATGGGAATAAAAAAACGGGGCCAGGATGTAGAGAACCCAAGCCCAAGTGGACATTTCTTTTTTCTTTTTTCTTTTTTTTTTTTGTCAGTTTCAGGTGTACAAATCAACATAGTGATTTCAGGTGTACAATTCTGCAATACATTATATATCACATTGTGTGTTCACCACCCAGAATCAGTTCTCTTTCTATCACCATATATTGGATTCCCTTTACCCTCATCTACCACTCCCCTCTCCCCTTACGCTCTGGTAACCACTAAACTATTGTCTGTGTCTATGAGTTTTTGTTTCTTCATTTGTTTGTCTTGTTCTTTTGTTGTTTTCAGTTTTATATACTACATATCAGTGAAATCATATGGTTCTTGACTTTTTCTGTCTGACTTATTTTGAAGCAAATCCCAGCCATCAGGTCATTTCACCTACACATATTTATAAATGAATCACATTTTTAATTTGACAAATTGCATGTAATTTTATTTTATTTTATTTTTATTTTTTAGAATGCCTGGTTAAATTTAAATATTTTGACCATTTGTTTTATTGGGTTGTCTTTTACTATTGATTTATAGAAATGCATTATATATTCTACTTATGAATTCTTGGCTTTTATATATATATATATATATATATATATATATATATATATATAAAAGAAACAATAATTAGACATTTTTTTTATTGCAACAAGAGCAGATCTTTCCAAACTTTAGACAGACCCTTAAAGAAAATAAATTGTGCCGTACTAAATAACACTGACCCTTTCAGTCAAGGATGAAAATAGAGTCTTAAAGACTCTACCTGGGACAGAGGGTCATTCAGTGCTGCCACCAGTGGATGAAGGCATGACTTCCTTCTAATAATCCATGACCCAAGAAGTCCAGTTTTTGGTCACATCTCATGAGAGATCACAGTAAGTCTGGATTCCAGGTTTCGCCATTTCCAGCAGTTTAATTTCAACAATGTTCAAATACCATTAGAAGTCTTTTTATTTTTTTACGTCTGTGGAAATTTTCTGTAAAATAGAAACAAATTGCTATAAGTAAACCATTTGTCACAGTCTGATTACTTTGCAGCCACTCTGGGAACACCAATTTGTCATGCTAGATCAAGATAACCACAGTCTGACTATAGGAAATGGCTTTTTGCCTACTAGTTGTGATTGTTTTCGCTGTTCACCCAGAGAGGCATGCTCCACGGGGTCTTCATGTTCCACTCCAGCTGTGTGACTGAAGAGGAAAGCTAAGGCATTAAGAACAAATTGCAACATCTATAAAGGATTTAAAGGCAAAATAATTAACTATGGTTAAATGCAAAACTCAGGGTTGGAAGGAAATACACACTTAGAGTACAATATTTCATTGTATATGTTTAAGTTATTTAAATGAGTAAAAGTAAAATAACTATTACTAAGATAAAGAAGGATGAAGAATAATCAAATAAACGTTTTCAGCTACATTCATGTCTTAGCATAAAGTAGGCACATAAGAGATGCTTGATGATTGGCTAGTTGCTTGCTATGAAAGCAACCACCAGATTATTCTCTTATTTTTACTGGATTTTAAAGTTGAGGAGATCTTTTTTTAAATTAGATTGTTTAATTATCTGATCTAAGACAGTTGAAGTATAATTTTGGCCCAAAGAAAAGACAATTATTCATCATTCTTCCCATTTTTTTTGTTATATGACCACTAAGAATGTAATGCAAATGACATTGGGTGAGTGGGACCTACGACGTGGAAATAGCTAGCACGGGTCAGAAGCTTTTGTTAAATTGTGTCGCTAGGATGAGTTTTACCTAAAAGTGTTTCTAAATTCCTTTTACTTCTCTAATAATCCTCACCATGACAATGGTCACTTTTTCCCAAGAACACTTATAGTTCACCAATCATGTCATCATTGATCACAGTTAAGTTTAGAAGAGTAAATGCACTCATTGCTTTATTAATCTTTGCTTTATAAAAGATGAAGCTGCCATCAAGGACAACTGAGTCTTTGCAATATGCCATTTTCAAGTCACACTTTGACATGGATATTCAATTGGATATCTCTACTACATTTTGTCCCTGAGTGCACCTTTAAATATATGCTTTGAAAGCATTTTTTTTTTAGTTGTAACTTGAATGGGTGGTCCGTAAAATAAATATTTATAATCCATTTATTTTCATTCAAATTTTCTTCAGAAGACTTTCCTTACATTTTAATGCAGGCACATGTCTTTTAACATAGGGTGCTACTTTCTAGTTGTTTGATCCTGTATTATTAAATACGTTCAGATATTATTGTAGTCTAAGCAAATATATATCTTATTCCATAAAATCTTAGTGGTAAATCTTTCTGAGAATCATTGTAGGAGTTAATTATGAAACTCAAGTATCATCTAAGCCTTACCAGTTTATTTACCTCTTTGTCTTGTGTCTTGGGACTCCATAGGAGTCCAGCAGATGGACTGGACTTGGAAATGGAGAGAGAGGGTTAAATTACTTCACATAAAAGTCATTGATATTAGCTTTGCAAACCCTCTGTTCTAATGTCCATTACATCACTCTACATATAATGGAAATACTATCTTTGGTAGAAACATTGTTTATGACTAGAGACTCTTTGTTTTCATAGTTAATAACCTAAAAAAGATCTATTATTTGACATAATTTACATAGTTGTTTGCTTTCAGTTATTCTCTGAAATATAGATACGTATGTAATATCTATCTGTATATCTATTGATATATCACTCTATAATTTGAATGTTTTTAATTGCAAATATATTTTTATTAAACTTTATTGGGGTGAAAATGGTCAATGAAACTGCATAGGTTTCAAGTGTACAATTCTATAATACAATACATCATCTATATATATTGCATTATGTGTTCACCACCCAGAGTCAGGTTTCCTCCATCACCATATATTTAACCTCCTTTATCTTCTTCTACCATCAGCCCTCCCCCTTACCTTCTGGTAACCACTAAACTGTGTCGTGTCTATGAGTTTTTGTTTCTTTATTTGCTTGTTTTGTTGTTTTTTTGCCTTCAGTTTTCTATCCCACATATGAGTGAAGTCATATTTAAGAATATTATCTGTATAGTAGGGATATAAGAAAACTCATAGTTTTTTGTTTTTTCAAATGAGTTTATTTTTTAAAAAATTTTTTAATGTAGTTTTAGGTTCACAACAAAATCGAGAGGAAAGTACAGAGATTTCCCATACACCCCCTGCCCACACACATGCACAGCCTCCCCTGTTATCAACATCACTCAGCAGAGTGGTACATTTGTTACTAAGGATGGACTTACATTGACATAATATAATCGCCCAAATTCCATAGTTTATATTACAGTTCACTCTTGGTGTACATTCTATGCATTTGGAAAATGTGTATCCATCATTATAAAAGTATACAGACTATTTTCACTGCCCTTACAATCCTCTGTGATCTGCTTATATTCATCTCTTTCTACCTCCCCACCCCTAATCTCCCGATCCCAGCAACCACCCATTTATTGTCTCCATAGTTTTGCCTTTTCCAGAATGACATATAGTTGGAATCATACAGCATAGAGCCTTTTCAGATTGGCCTCTTTCAATTAGTAATATACATTTAAGTTTCCTTCATGTCTTTTCATGGCTCCATAGCTTTATTTTTTTAGTGCTGAATAATATTCCACTCTGGATGTACCACTGTTCATTTATCCATTCACCTACTGAAGGATATCTTGGTTGTTTGCAAGTTTTAGCAATTATGAATAAATCTGTTATAAACATCCATGTGCAGGCTTTTGTGTGGACAACAACAAGTTTTCACCTTCTTAGTGTAATAGGAAAGAGTGCAATTGCTGGATAGTATGGTAAGATTATATTTAGTTTTGTAAGAAACTGCCAAACTCTCTTTCAATTTGACTGTACCATTTGTATTCCTACCTGCAATATATGGCAGTTCCTGTTGGTCCAGGTCCTCACCAGAATTTGGTATTGTCAGTGTTCTGAATTTTGGCCATACTAATAAATCTGTATTATGTTAATTTGCATTTCCCTCATGATTAATGATGTGGAAATCTTTTCATATGTTTATTTACCTACTGTATATCTTCTTTAGTGAGGTGTCTCTTAAGGTCTTTGACTCATTTTTAAAATTGTTTTTGTTGTTGTCACTGCTGTTGTTTTCTTATTATTGAGTTTTAAGAGTTCTTTGTATGTTGTACGTTTTTTTTCCATATTTGAAAAATCAAGTTCATTTTTATTATAAAAGTAATGCCTGTTTTTTATAGATGTGCTACATAAAAAATAAACCTAAACAGTCATGTTTCTGTTGCTCAAAGGCAACATATTCTGATGTGTTTTTCTTTAGAGATGTCCCGTGAAAGTGTGTAGTTTGTTTTACATATTTGTGATCATACTTCATATAGTGCTGAATTCTGACTTTTTCATTTCACAGTGTAACATAAGGAAATTCTCATGTTATTTTAACCTTAAGGATCACTTTTAGTAACTTCATAAAATTTCAACAATTGAATATGTCATAGTCTGCTTACAAGTCTCATAAAATTTTTAAGGGTCTGTGATTTCTGCTATTATTACTTGCTCTTATGTTAGAGTATTTTATTATTATTATTATTATTATTATTTTATTATTAGTTTCAGGTGTACAAAACAATGTAATAGTTAGACATTTGTCACTTATATCCCTCACACAGTGATAACCCCCTTCCCCCATCTGCTACCCCTCTGACATAGCATACAGCTATTATATTTCCACTGCCTTTATTCCTAATGCTGTACTCCACTTCTTGTAACTATATATATATATATATATATAAAATTGTAGTTGACATTCATTATTGTTCAGCTTCAGCTTCAGGTGTACAGTGCAGTGATCAGGCATCTATATCATCTCTGAGGTGGTCTCATCAATGAGACAAGTGTCCATCGGATACCCTACAAAATTTTTACAACATTATTGATTACATTCCCCAAATTGACTTTTGTTTCCCTGTGGCAATCTTGTGATTACCCATTGTGCTTTGTAATCCCTTCACCTTCTCTCTTATCCCCACCCCCCTCCCATCTAGCAACACTCAGTTTTTCCTCTATGTCTCTGAGACTGTTTCTGATTAGTTCATTCATTTATTCTTTTCTTTAGATTCCACATATAAGTGAGATCATACGGTATTTGTCTTTCTCTGTCTGACTTATTTTACTTAGCATAATGTTCTTTAGGTCCATCCATATTGTTGCAAATGGTAAGATTTCATTCTTTATGGCTGTGTAGTATTCCATTGTATAAATGTACCACATTTCTTAATCCAGTCATCTACTGCTGGGCATTTCGGTTGTTTCCATGTCTTGGCTATTGTGTATAGTGCTGCAATAAACATAGGGGTGCATAATTATTTTTGAATTAGAGTTTTGGATTTCTCCAGATAGCTACCTAGGAGTGGAATTACTGGGTCATAAGGTAGTTCCATTTTCAGATATTTGAAATACCTCCATACTGTTTTCCATAATGGCTGCACCAATCTGCAATCCCACCAACAGTGCACAAGGGTTCCCTTTTCTTCACATCCTCGCTTGCACTTGTTTTTTGTTGATTTATTGATGATAGCCATTTTGACAGGGGTGAGGTGGTATCTCATTGTGGTTTTTATTTGCATTTCTCTGATGGTTAGTGAGGTTGAGCATTTTTTCATATGTCTGTTTGCCTCCTGTATGTCCTGTTTAGAAAAATGTCTCTTGTCCTCTGCCCACTTTTTAATCGGGTTGTTTGTTTGTTGTATGGTTTAGGTAACATTCCTTTATTTCATTTTTCTTTTGCTAATATTCACTCCCAATCTGTGGCTTTTCTTCTAATTCTCTTGACATTGTCTTTCCCAGGGCAGAAATTTTTTTATTTTAATAAAGTTCAGTTTATCAAGTGTTACTTTCATGGATTTTGTCTTTGGTGTTTTATCTAAAATGAATCACCGTACCAAGGTCATCTAGGTTTTCTCCCATTTATCTTCTAAGTGTTTAAAAGTTTGCATTTTACATTAGATCTGTTGTCTATTTTGAGTTAGTTTTTGTGAGGAGTGTAAGTTGTGCCTAGGTTCATTTTGGTTTTTTTGGTTTTTTATTTTTTGCATTGAATGTTTAATCATTCTAGAACTGTTTGTTAAAATTACTATCTTGAATTCATTATACTGCATTTGATTTTTTGTCAAAGACCAGTTGACCATATTTATAGGGATCTGTTTCTGGGCTCTCTGTTGTCTTCTATTGATCTTTGTCTATTTTTTAACCAATACCACACTCGCTTGATTATTGTAGTTTTATGTAGTAAGCCTTAACGTTGGATAGCATCAGTCTCCAAACTTTGTTCTTTTCTATCAATATTGTGTTGACTAGTCTGAATCTTTTGCTTCTCCATATAAACTGTAGAATTAGTTTGTTGATGCCCATAGAATAACTTGCTGGTATTTTTATTGGGATTGCATTATATACATAGATCAAGTTGGGAAGAACTGACAGTAACAATATTGAGCATTCCTATTCATGAACATAGAGTAACTCTCATTAATCAGAGTTTTATAGTTCACCACATGTAGGTTTTATACATTTTTTTTTGTTATATTTATGCCTAAGTGTTTCATTTTTGGAAGAGCTATTAGCATTGTGTTTTTAAGCTCGAATTCCACTTGATCATTGTTGGTATATAGGAAAGTGATTAACTTGTGTATTAACCCTGTATCTTGCAGTATTGCTATAATTGTTTATCTGTTCCAGGAATTTTTCAGTTGATTCTTTTGAATTTTCCACATAGACAATTATGTCATTGGCCAACAAAGATAGGTTTATGTCTTCCTTCCCAATTTGTATACCTTTCATTTCATTTTCTTGTCTTATTACATTAGCAAACACTGTCTAATCTGTAAGATACTGAAAAGGAGTGGTGAGAGGGGATATTTTTGCCTTGTAATTAATGTTAGTGAGAAAGCTTCTAGTTTCTCACCATTATGTATAATGTTAGCTGTAGGTTTTGGTAGATAGTCTTTATGAAATTGAAAACTCATGAAGTTTGTGTAAGTATTAGAAAGGTAATAGATGTATAGTGCTTAGAACTGTGCTTAGTATGTGGTAGATCCTTAATAATGATGATGAGTTGTAACTAACACTGTAATAGAGTTTAGACATGGATTCATGCAATTTATTAAACCTTCAATAAAGGACTTGCATATATCAGCAGAAATAGACTTCAGATTTATTCTTGAACTTGGTCTTTCCAGCAATAAACCAGTGATCAGTATGTTTTCATAGGTTTTTCCATATTCTCCAGGTCTTAGATGTAATCTGTCTAAATATAGCACATCTTTACAGCAAATATGTTAAAACTGCTTGCTGTCAATTCTTTTTACCTTCACTGGTGTGGCTAAGGAAGACTAAATTTGTCTTCTGGGTAGTACTTGTTAATCCTCAATGATCTGTGGAGCTTCATACGTCTTAGACCAGAGGCTTGGGAGATTAGCAAAAGCACTAGGTATAAATTTTAGGAGCAGTCCTTTCGGATCATTCTAGTTCAATATGACCTGATTGATGTTTAGGGGGTTGTTTACTTAAACTCTTTAAGCATCACCTTTTCTTCATACCCCCACCCAAATAAAACCAAAATAACAACAACAACAACAACAAATCTGTCTCCTACACACACACCACAGAAGGAAAATAAGGTCAAATCTTCACTGGTTTAGGCCCTAGGGAGATGTACCGGGGGCCTTGTTAACAAAGATACTTGATTTCTAACAGTGCAGGAAGGAAATACATGAAAATTTCTGCCATCTAGGATATATGGAATAATAATAGTAACTAGTGGGATGTAAATACGTTTAGATAATATTTTTGAAAAACAGTCATGATGATTCACTTAGAATGCTATGGAGGGAAAAAAGAGTGCTATGAGTATTTAAAAATACACCTGTGAATTTTTAGTTTGACTCTTGGAAAAACAAACTCCAAATTCTTTGATGCCTTCCTCAATCTGAATTCCAGGCTGGATGGAAAATGGCACTTACTCAGAATGGCATTTTTTTCTACTGTTATGTTATTTAAAATATTTTTTTTGTTGTTTTTCTAAGTATCTCATTCCAACATTCTTGGTTTTTTAGCAATCTAGAATATTGGCATTTCCCAATAAAACAAGTTAATGGTGATGCTATTTAGATAAAGCACCCAAATAAAAGCAAAGCAAAAAATAATTAAATGTATCTATTTTTATAAAATAATACTACTTCAATCCATTGAAAATTAAATCATGTCTTATTTTCCTTTTAGCCATTCCCCTGAAAAATATCTCTGCAATAGATTTTCAGTCTCTCAAAATTACTGATATATATTCAATGTCTTGAAAGTCTTTTATTAAAACTAAATATCAACTTATAAAAAACACCAAAAACATCTTTCGGTTGAAAGTCGAATGAAAAGTCATGATAGAAAGAAAACAAGTTAATGGTGAAACAAGTATAATTAGAATTATATTATAATGTAAAATAAGTGAATTGTATCCTACACAGTATATGTTGGCATATATTGGTATGATAAAATATACCAACTAAAAACGGTCTGTGATTTTCATTTTAAGAACAGATCTATTTGGTCACAGACCTGAGGCATTTTGATTACCAATGGCTTAACAAGCATAGTTTAAGCATTATGTTTAAAATGCCAGTGATTAATCTAGTACAAAAGTTTACTATAAAAGATTTTTAATTGGTGCTGTTTTAATGCATCACTATGTATGATCATTCCTTTACAACCAACTAAAACATAAGATAATCTAAACACTAGTTTAATTTCTATAATGCTTTACTGAGATTAAAAGAAAGTAGTTATACATGAGAAAGTAGTTAACTACTTTTGTCTTTTATGATGCCAAATTTGGGATGAGTTTCTCAGACTTTTCAATTGTCCTGGAATTCTCAGTTGTACTCAAAGTCCAAGAAGAACTTGTCTATATCTGAGATATATGAAAAATTTGT
The DNA here is from genome assembly GCF_036562045.2 of Rhinolophus sinicus. Taxonomy (NCBI): domain Eukaryota; kingdom Metazoa; phylum Chordata; class Mammalia; order Chiroptera; family Rhinolophidae; genus Rhinolophus; species Rhinolophus sinicus. The sequence continues at coordinate 187,171,814 of NC_133751.1, read as the reverse complement.
GAATTTGAGCACTGCACAAGGCTGGCAAAAATGATGAAGTATTCTGAAATAGCATTTGACTTTGAGTCTATTGCATTTGGTTCTGCACAATATTGATCAGTGTACTTGCTGGGTTAGCAACAAAACTTAGCATCATTATTCAGCACTATTTAAATGTAGCTAGAGGAACTCCTTATTTTTCTTTTTTCTGTTTTCTCTTTTCTCCCCTGATGAATTGTACCAGAACACTTTTAAATTAGACATGGCAACAGGTGGGACACTAGGGTACATCCATCTGTATTTTTGAACTGCATCTCTTGGCTCACAGGTGCCTTACGGAAAGAAAAACAACAGTGAGATTTCTTTCACTCTACCTGTTGAAAGTTGAATTTGCCAGAATAGAACCTTTAAAATTTTCTCTTAGTATTTACAGGCTTCTTTATCACCCCACAGCATTTCTGATGACAATTTGATAGACTCAGTTTCTGAATGCCCTTAGTTCAAGATAAGATCTACTCTATTCACCTGGAGTCTGATTGCTAACCATGCAAAAATTATTACAGATAAGCCTATTCAGATCTTTCTGTAAAATGCTATCCTGTGTAATATTTACCTTAATTAACTTACTACTACTACTACTACTACTACTACTACTACTCTTTGCTCCCTTCAAAACCCAAAAGGACTACAATTAATAATGCATCTCCAACCAAAATTGATCCATTGCCAACATCTTTTGCAAAGAGACTTTAGACTAAACAAAATAAAAAAGATTCTGTCGCAAGGTATTATTTTTTCTTATCAACTTAAAATTTGAAGTAACCCATTGATATTTTCCTTGGACCAAAATCAACAATACATTTTTGTAACTTACAATTGGTCTGCAATTCCATTTTTTAAAAATTCCACATTTGTATCGGAATACATACCTCTTGTGCCTTGTCTCACATTGTTGATGGACTTTTACTGTTGCCACTGCTGTGGCAACCTGCTAGGTGTAGATATAACTAGAGGGCTCCTCATTTCAATTGTACCGGGAATCTCAAGCTTCCCACCTAGTTCTTCTCTAGTGCATAGGCCTCTTGAGGGAACCTGCTCAGAACTCATGCATTCACCACCAGGGAATGAGATGGAGTTCACTACACTTCACTCATGGGAGATGAGCCGATAGGTTGGTCACTTCTGTGGGCAATACTATAATACATCTGGTAGATCTTGGCAGGATTGAGTTGATGACCAATTTGATAATGCACATTGGTTTTCACTTTCCTCCTGCTTTTTACCATTCTCTCCATTCCCCACTTCCTATTCCTGAAACCACTTCCTCAATAAACCACCATTTGAAAGCCATTGCCACAAATTCTGCTTTTGTAGAGAATCCAAACTAACAAAGGATACTAATTTCACTTTAGGAGATACAAGCCTTAAATTGGGAATTATAAGATTGTGTTCCTTCTTGCCACTAAAAGACTAGCAAAAGGTTAGCTAATTAGTGTAAGAGAAATTATTGAGGGAATCTTCTTGCACTTATCAGTAATACTGAACTTCAAATCAAATGTTTCTTTTTCAAAGAACTTTAATATCAGACCAGAAAGTTGCTGGGGCTAGAAAAATGCTCATGAAAACTTAAAGAAACACTCCTTGCTTTTGAGAGTTCCAGGTATTTTCCCAGATCCCACCAGCTGAGGGCTATGAATCAAAGAGCATCCACCAAAGTACTGGCAATAAAACAACAGCCACTCACTCAAGCACCCATCAGCCTCCTCTAGGTGTCATCCATCCTGGGCATGGTGCTGAAGTGGCTCAAAAAGAGGCTCTGTTGTAGTTGTCCATATCCATTCACCTAGACCTCAGCCTGAACTGGTAGGACCTCCAGTCATGTCCATTGGGCTTGTTTCCTTCTTCTCACTGTTATTTCAACCTCTTGTAGTTGCCAGTGGCACTGGAGCTATGGTCACTTTGCTAAGTCCCTCTAAGGCTAAGGTTAAACACTGGACATAGCTTCTTCCACCCACAAATGTCTCCAGTTCTCACGTACCCTGTAATGCCTGCTGCTCCTGGGCTTCACATTGAGACTCTACCCAGCAAAGACTCAGGGCTAAGCTGCTGTTCAGTCACACCCAGTCTGCCGTCGTGTGCAGGGTTTCTTCACAGTGGCTTTCCCATGTATTTCATTTTTAGAGTTGTCTGGGCAACTGGGAAGACTCACCAGGCCTCTTCTCCCCTGAGAGGAGCCTGCTGTTCTGCCTACCCAGGTATTCTGTCCTTCTGATTATTGTTTCCCTCTCAGATTCTAGGAAATTAATATTTTCCCCTGAAAAACAAACAAACAAACAAAAAGGCTGAATATTTTCCTGATTATGCTTCACTTGTTCTTCTTGTACATATCAGGGTCATAGACAGATCAAATATTTTCAACTCTGGAATCCTCATGCTTTAGCTAACTGCCAAATGTAGTATAAAAGTGAACTAAATAGTCCTGTATATTTTTTCTTATTTTGTCTGTAGCTGTGCTATTTATAAGCGATTCAACACACTCACCCATTTTAATTGCTTCACAGTATTTTATTGTACCTACATATGCAAGTATCTATACACACTAACATGAATAAATCTTACAATATAAAATTGAATGAAAAGTAAAGTATACAATGTTATCTACACAGAGATGTTATTTATGTAAAAACACATAAACACTGTGAACTCAACACCATATGCTGTCGTGGGTACAAATATACATAATCAAAATGTAAAATAAAGACATACCCAGAAAGAATATGTACCATCTTCAGGTTATCAGTTACTTACCCCTAGGTATGAAGAGACCATATGAAGAAAGGGCAAGAGGATGTTCTAGACGTAGCTACAACACCATAAAGTCAACAAAACCAAACAAAGAAATCTATCTGAAGCAAATATGGCCAAACATTATTAAATCTAAGTGGGTGGTACATTTATATTTTCTTATTAACCTTAGTATAGGTTTGAAGAAATTAATATTTAATTATTTCATAAAATAATAATCAAAATAATAAAATATTAGTATAATATCACAATATGAAAATAATCTGCTTCATCATTGGGCAATGTTTCAACCTCAGAAATATTACTATGGATAGCTATTAGAAATCTATCAAGATGCATTGTACATCCTCGAGAGATCTTTTGCATTTTTTAAAATCCTATTTGCTTCTCATCTGTGCTTTGGTTGAATAGAAAACAAGTTAATAGTATCTTCTCTATAAGACTCCATTATAATCTACAGTTATTTTCTTCATCTCCAGCCTAAACTAATGATTGTATTTCCCTTAAGCCAGTTATCATCAACTCACCTAGGACAGATTTTTGTTCCCCGGGGTACTTGTTCAATGTCTTGAGACCTTTTTTTTATTATCCTAACTGAGGAGATGGGTGCTATTGGCAGCTGGTGGATAGAGGCCAGAGGTGCTATGAAACATCTTACAAATCACGGCTCCCACAACAAAGAATTTTCTGGTCTGAAGTGTCAATAGTGCTAAGTTTAGGAATCCCTGCACTAAGTACTCTTATTTTCCAAATATTTAGGCATTTAATTATTTTCTTCTTAACCATGTTAAAGCTCTCCATATCTCAAAAAATGATCATGGCACAGTAACAAAAATTTGGCCTTCCCCTTGAAGGAAAAGTCTTTTCATTTTGTCTCCTCTTTTTCTGGACACCAATGTGACTCTGAATTTAAGACCATTTATCTTCTCTCTGATAGTATTTGTCTGCTTTCACTATCCTATCAAATAATAAATAAGATTCCCTCATTAGCATTTTTCCTTTGGGACTTTTTATTAAGGTCCTAACATTAAGTCTTCATTTCCTTGCTTGTATTTCTTGACATCACCAACCTGTTAAGAGAAAACATTCTAAATTCTGTATTTTAGTTGCAAATTTTTGCATTTGGCTTTTCCTTCATGTATTGGTCATTTGTACCAACTAACAAATATTGCATTTGTTGTAATAGTGAAGAAATAAGAAAGTAAATGTTTGTTTGCCCAGATGTGTTTGCTATCCACTGGGGTCCTTTAGCTACTTTCATTGAGATGCAGAGGATAGCCACTAAGTTTCAGAACTAAATCATCTGACTCAGCAAAAGGCTTACAGAGAAGATGTTTACTTTCCATAAGATTTTCGGAAAAAGTTGGAAGATACACAAAATGTCCTAACCAAGGAAAAGATCACAGATCCATAGTTGTAAAAAAATAATGTGTTTGTGTGTGTGTGGTGTGCACATACATGTGCGACTCCGTTTTCTTTTATATGAAAGATAAAGAAGTGGAATCATTTAAAAAAAACACACATTTACAGGAATTATAACTATTCTTTCATGGAGGTATCATAAATTTCATATAAAACCTTTGATGCAAAAACATATTTAACCACAATATACTGTGTTTCCCTGAAAATAAGATGAGGTCTTATATTAAGTTTTGCTCCAAAAGACACATTAGGGCTTATGTTCAGGGAATGTCATCCTGAAAAATCATGCTAGGGCTTATTTTCCAGTTAGGTCTTATTTTCAGGGAAACACGGTATGTATTAGATTAGAACAAAGGTTGAAGGAAGCAAATCCCCATGTGAAGTAAATAAAACAGGCTTTGATCTGCTCAATTTGGGAAATAAGAAATCCAAGATGATATGAAATAATAAAATGGGGATACTCCCTTTGAGCCTTGGCATAAGGCAATGCTTGTAGCAACAGTGACAAAACGGACATCAAGTCTGAACGTTCATGTACCAGGCTTATGTATGCCTGGTACACTTACCTGGACAATGACATCTACTCTACTAAAGAGGTACTTAATTTTTTGTGTTTTACTTTTAATAACACCACCGAAATTGAAAACATATAATCTGTACTGAAAAACCTAACATTTAGTGTGTGTGTGCGCATGGACTGGGTGAATCCTCATGTTAAGAAATGGGTGTGGCAGACAGGGAAGGAGAGTAGTTTGAGAAACATCTTCAGTACATTAAAATAATATTTTAATTGGTAAATACGTAAAACTGACTGTGTGACCGTGGGTAAATTCATTAGGCTCTTTGCACTTCAGTTTTCTCTTCTACAAAAAAAAGAATAATAATGGTATTTACTTCACATATTTGTTTGGAAGTTTAATACACATAAAGTACTTAGCATAGTTCCCACTCTTTGGAAGACAAGCAATCCATGTTAACTATTATAATTAAAAACGATGCTCAATCCTGGAATCTTGATGGGATCTTTTGCAAACCATGTCTTAAAAATAACAAAGTACTGAAGTTTATTATTGTTACTATTATTGTAAAATAAAGTGGATTGAAAGTGTTCATAAAACTGTTTCATTCATTAGCATTCTAATAAGATTTTCTGAGTGGGAGACAATAGGGTGGCAATAAGCCTGGTGCCCTGTAAATCACGCCTTCCCTATCTATGCCAGAGGTTGTGCTCATAGCAGTATGCCCATGAATGTCAACTGTCATATGTGTTGTTGGAGAAGTAAGTTGAGAGTGTCTTATGTATATTGTTTCACAAGATAGGAAAAAAAGAGTGAACAGTGATAGATGAGACAGGTTGCACAGCAATTGCAAAAGACCTTGAAGGCCATGGTAATAAATTTAATTATATTCTATAAGAAATGTAAAGCCATTAAATTTTTAATGTAGTAAAGAGCAGTTCTTTATCCATTCATTCACTCAACAAACACTTCCTGAGTGCCCACAGAAGCTCAGTCAGTGCCAGCTGTGGTCAGCAAGACAACCTGACAGGTGGGGGCCTTGGGAAGATGAATAAGTAGCAGCACTGTAGTGGGGAACAGGTTAGAAAGAGAGGAAACTCCAGGTGAAGAAACTCTGCTCTGAGAATAAGAATATGGAGACATAAGGTAAATGCAAAGAACCATACTATACCAAGTTCCAAAATACTGGAGTCTGTTCTTCAGAATCATCACCAAATTTTTTAATCTTTTTTTTTTTTCAATTCTAACAAAAATATATTTTTTTTCTCTCCATGAAATAACATTTAACCTCCAGGTGTCACCTAGTTTTATAGATGACTGAGATGGGTTTTTTCTTCCCCACTTACTAGTTATACAAATTCGGGAACATTATTTAAACTCTCTATGCCACTGTTTTTGCTTTTGTTTTTTCTCAAAGATAACAGTAATAATAAAAACCTACTGCATAGGATTAATGAAATAATTAATGTAAAGTTCTTTGTATAGTCTCTGTCACTTAGTAAGTGCTCAGCAAATTTTAGCTACAATTATTACCTTCCTACCTTTCAATGCAAAGATAGATTTCAATCCCCCAAATCTCTCCATTTGTACTTTCCTCTTTTAGTTCCTAGCTAAGAAATAGACATTTTCTCAATTGGCATGGAGTTAACTCTAGACTAACAAATGGCAGTAAAATCTTATTTGTTTCATTCAAAAGAATGAATGGTGGAATTTCAAATTATTAAGTGGATGATTAGGAATGATAATTGGTCATAAATACCACTTGAGGCCCTTTTGTAACAACTCTACCAATTTTGCCATATAGGAAAGTCTTAGGAATCTATTCAACTGCAAATAACCATCTTATCTGCCCACTTCATTTGCAAGATGGCCTTCTTACAGCAACATTGTACTCTGTGATCACAACCCTTAGCCACGAGTAACTGGACAAAGGCCTCCTGGCACACTCTGGGCCTATGAAATACTCTTTTCTAGAAATTTCGAACTAAATAAATAAGTTCTGGGTATTTTTTGTTTGTTTGTTTTCTTTTGTTTCATGAACCACCACATTCTTATCATAAATTTCCTTTTTTCTGCTTAAGTGGGCCTTTGTTAGTTTCTGTAACTGCATGTCAAAATATTCTAACATCAATACATGCCATATATTTGTTTCAAAATCAATCCCAACCTGACCATGTCAACAAATAGATGAATGACCAGGGTTTTATTAACATTATGTTGAAAATATCAAGATTTACACTATAATATATTTATTTAAACACAAAGCAGTAAGAGATTAACAATGATTATCCTCGTCTTAACATAGGGAAATAAAGATATCACATTACCTTGATAAGGTATCATTTTTTTATTAGACTTTGCTACTTATAATGTCTGTCAGTTATAGGCATCATTTCTGGCTCGTATCCTTGGGGATTACAGTTATTCATTTTTATTGGTGATCACCTATCTATTTTCTGCATATATATTATAGGACAAAGCTCATAAAAATAGGTGAGAATAGAGAAATCTGGTAGACATGCCTACCAAAATGAGAATGACATTGATAAAAACTTAATTTCAAAGTCTTGAACAAAATAAATGCATCGTTCCAGGATATTTAATGCCTTTCTCAGTCCTGACCATTTGTTAAGATAGAGAACTATGAATTATTATAATTGCTTGAGGGGGCTTACATTTAACTGGGAAGTTTTGCCAAAATATTAAATCTCACAAGTGGCAATACAGAGCAAATTACAGAAGATGTTTCTCTAGCTATTTGATATTAATGTGCTTGAAAAATAAACAAAACATAGGAAATGAAATCAACCCTGTCACATATAGAAAATGGAGAATTGCCTCTCTAGAGTCCATTCTAATCCAAATCATTTTCAACATGTAAGAGTAAACTCCAGTATTACACGTGCTATGTCCATTTAAATCTAACACAGTAGAACTCAACTTCCTTGATTTTACAAGTTTGGTTTTCTTCTGAGGAAAGCACTTTACATTTTTAAAGTAATAAAAACAACTTTCATTGTAGATCAATATCAGCCAAACACTTTTAGAACTTACTCCCCAACCTTGTCCATTTATTTCAAATTTTTTTCAATTTCCACAGTTGGTTTAAGATATTGAAATTAATTTTACTAACCCAGAGGGGAACATTAATATTAATTTTCATTCTGAGCATAATATAAAGAGATTCTTTCCATTATTAAAAAAGAAAAAAAAACTGTTTAGCACATCCAAATGAAGAACATACAGTTTATAACAGCACAATAGCAATCATGAGAAGCTACAAAATGGTATTATTCTCTTAACACTTCCATCAAACCAGCCATAGAAAGTGAAATATGAAAACTAAGCAAAACTGTTCAGACAGCCATGCATAGACACATATTGTAAATACTTCTATTCAGCTTATTAAATGTTCTCATGTTGGCTCTCTGTAATTTGTGGTTGTTTCATCAGCAGAGAGCATTGTTTTTAAGCTGCAGTGAGCATCACTTTTAAGAGTTAAAGGAAATGGAGAGCGTGAAAAAGCTATGAAAGCAAGCAGACTAATTTGTGGTAATACTGAGCTGAATAAAGGACTGATTTCATCAAAGGCAGATGGAGAGATATTTCTGGTTTTTCAAATGTTAATGAATAAATATCATTTAATTTCATAAATTTTCAAAGTTATTCTGAAGACAATTATTTCATAAAAATTTCTCATTTCCACTACATGCAGGCAGCTGCACTGAAGACAATGGGAGACATGTGTGTGCAATTCAGGGCAGGCAGTAATAACTCATTACCGTGATTCAGAGGTGAATTTCACATGCTATAAAAGTTATCAGGGAAGATGACAAGTTACTGACGAGAGAATTCCTCTTAAACCCATGTTCAGGGATACTGAACAAGATGAGAATTTATGCTAGTGAAACTTGGTCTGTTTGCCAAAGGAAATCTGTCATCCTGAAGCAACACCCATGACTTTTCCTGTCCTGGAATTAACCAATTTATATTATCTGATTTTGAATTACACATGTGGAGTCTGGACATTCTTCCATAGGGCATGCTTGCTCCTTCATCTAGAAATAACTTGAAGAAAAAAGTATCAAAGAGTATCAAAAGCATCATAGCTCAGGCATATAAGAAGAAGCTGCAAATACAGTTAACATTAATTGTTTAGGATGCCGCATTTAACCTTAGCTGATGAATAAGAAAGATCCTATATCCCTCCATTTTTGTCTCTTTCTTATTTTCTTCCTAATTCTCTCCCTGGTCCTGCATTATTTTTATTTTATTTTACCTGGGACCCCTTTCTTTTAAATTTCTTTAAAGTTCAACTTATAAATAAATCAAGAGGAAGCTCTTCATTTACCTATAAAAGAGGTCTATTCTGTGTTAAGCAATAATAAACATTCCTAAATTGGTACAATTCTTTCTGGACTACAAATATTTTTTCCCCCCACAGGAAATAGCACATATTATCATCTTCATAATCTCCCTAATCATAACTAACATTAATTGAAATTTACTTTGTAATAAGAATTGTTTTAAGCAATTTACATAAGTAAATGTTTATTCTCTTAACATTGTCATAAACTGAGTTCTATTACTATTGTTCTTTTAAAGAGAAGGAATATGAGGCTCAGAAAGAGAAAAATAATTTTCTAACATAACACAGCTACTAAGTGGAATAGCTGTGATACCAACCTAGACAATTTGACTCCAGAGCCTACATTTTTCACCACTATTTCTTTTTTTTATTTCTCAGATTTGAGGAGCTGCGAATGGTGGAGCCAAAGAATGAGGAAATTTTAGTAGAAATGCAATAGGAACTGTAACCATTTTATTGAAGTTATTAATCTAAGTGATTGGGATTGTGGTTGCAGAGACAATGCTTAAAGAAATAAAAGCTGAAGCTTTGGCAGAGGTGCATAAACACCTAAGTCCTTGGGAAAAAAATATAAAGTGATGTAACTGTGTATGTTTTTCACATATATAAAACTTAGGAAAAATGGAAACATACTTAAGTATACATTTATTCGTTTGATATTTATTGTGTGCTTTTACTATACATAATCTGTGGAGAATACAGAAGTTCATAAACATGACCTTACCCTCATGGGTCTTACGTTTCAGAGAAGAGCCTAAAGACTATAAACATCTTACACTGGAAGGTTACTTCATATTCTTTAGAGATCTCCCATAAATTTTTTCCCTGTTAATCCTCTAGTAACCCCGTTGAACTAACTAACTTTATATACATTTTATGCATTTTACATGATATCAACAAATAGAGCAAGACATTCTGATTTCAGTAAAGAGGAAATGCTTCTGTGGGCAATGAAAGTCAATTTGTCATTCAATATTCAATTGTGCGATACTGTTGTCAAGTATAGAGACTGCTGGCAGCTTCTGTTTTGAAAGTAGAGAAATGATCATGATTCTGGTTGAGTTGTACTATCATAAGGGAGAGTGATGGAGAAAATATAAGGCGAATCATTTTCCTCTTTAATTTATATCAATAATTTCAAATAAGGGTGTTTTTTAGTAGAACACTGTCTTTAGTGTTTATAATAAACTAGCATGAAAACAGAATTAACTAAGTTTACCAAGAATTTGGAATTTGCTTAAAAGCAAAACATTATATAATATGTACTAATATAATCCTGATATACGAAGGTCCCATCATGCTCTTACTTCAACCTATTGTGAGAAAGAATTTGGAATAAAATGGAAACAAAACAAAACAAAAACACAACTCTAAGGCCGAGATGTGACCTCTAAGTTTCAGGCAGATCCAGGTACATATCGAATGGAGTTTTTATCAGACTATTTACCAATGTTTATTTTTTAAAAAATTCTGGCAAAAAAAGGCAGCCTCTGTTTGACATAATTTTTTTGTGCATTCTGAGGTCTCTTGAGAAAAGTGGACAGTTTTGAAACAACAAAATGGAATCAAGAAAAGAAAGTGGAGCAAGTGAGCAGTCCCTAAGCATAACTTTGTTTTGGAACAACTAGACCAATAGCAGTAAGTACTGTAGCTTCAAAATTGTTCCTCCAACGTTTGAAAATGCTGCTGCCTTAGCTAAGGGCAGTGTTTTTGTTTTGAATATATATAGTTTTGTTTTTTTCCTCCACACATTCTATTCACACAGTGCTTTTAAAATGGAACTTGTCATTCAATCGCTACCATCTGAGGAAGCTCCTGGTGTAATAGGTAAGAAGTCAAAAATAATTAAGAGAAAAGATAGTCTTGTACATCTCCCAGAAGTCAAGATAGATTTTATTTTTCTTTTTTTTAATAAATAACTCCCACCAGCCCTACCAGAAATATCACATTTGCAGCATTGTGTGATAGCATTCAACTTTTACCTTTTAGTGAAAAAAAAAAAAAATTGAGGTAATTATCTTGGCTTGATTTCTTAGTGAAATATAGAGGCTTTCTGTAAAGTAAGAGTGCTAGAATTGCTTTTCCCCCCTCTTCAAAACTGATCTTAGAGTTCAAGGAACAAACTTCCACTTAAGACTGAATGAAATAAAAATCATTCACTGTAGTCAACACAAAGCAAACACCAATAATTTTAGGGCTCAATTTCCTTAAAGGATAAAATAATTTTAGGTTAATATACAAAAGTTCTCCTACAATGATTTCACTTGCAATTTCTCTATGGAGAAGCATTCATCAGCTCCAACTGGCTTTTCAACAGAGAAATGCCCTAGAAAAAGAAAAAAGTGACATTCTATAGCAAAGCAAGAGAAAGAATGCTTTAACAATAGGGAAGGTAATAATACATATTCTAGAACCAACATATTTACTACTATAATATTTTCAGTTTAGTTCCTCAGGAAGCAGAGTTCATGTGAATACTAGCACAAGCAATTCAATATCATGTTAAAATACTATGTCATATAAATTTGAATATTTAAATTTTAATCCTTTATATAAAATGCAATATGGACATTTGAAATTAGCCTCAACTTCCCGAGTACGTATAACTCCTATTCATAATATAATTATTTATTTTATACTTCTCTTGTAGTGATAATAGCCAATATTATTTACAATATTTATTATGGTTTCCAAAGCTTCAGATTGCTTTATGCATAACAACTAAGGATTGCATTAAAGAGATCAGCATTTCAACTAAAGTTTCATGAAGTTTTTGGCTTTCAATATGCAAAACCTTTCTAGTTGGCTGTAAGTGAAATGTTGCCCCTTTACATATATGGAAGCATACCATTATCTATACATGCAGATTACATGGCTTTTGACTATTCTCGGAAAGTGAAATTGAGAAGAATTACTTATGTTCAACCCCCTTTTTTCCCATCTTTGCTCTCCCTTTTCTTTTCATCTGACCCATTCTAAGAAAATTGTCTTAAAGTTCTGGACTATAAGTCATTCTAGATTGCACCAATGGAAATTTACACTGTACATTTATCCTACCCCTGGCCTGGAAAGGTACCCACACTAACTCAGATGACACACTCCATTCACCCAGCTATACTCCCTACCTATGTAGACAGCTTTCAACTTAGCCATTAGATACCCGAGAAGAAAGACCAAAAGGATGTGAGTATGATGATCCTTTTCAGTAAGAAATAAAAATTCAGTGTTAAACAAGGATATTTCAAGCTTTTTAAAATAAGGAGGGGATAGGAGGCTAAAAGAGTAGAGTATAGAGATTTGAGGGAGATTAGAAAATTCAGCTTTCTGAGTATTATAAAGTTGAGAGTTTGAGAAGAGTGTTTGTTGTGAGCTCAAAATGTCTGTTTATCCAGAAAGCAGATGGAGGACGGGAAGCAGGTTTCACTGGAGGGTCTATTTGTTGAATGAATGATGGATGAAGGAATAAATAAATATATTATTTCAGTATGGGTGGAGCAGAACAAAAGTATCATTCTTAAATGCCAAAACTCAGGTAAATACTACTACTATTACTCCTGATTACAATTACCATGATGTACTCTCATCTTTACTTTATATATGAGTCTATAGGAAGTTGAGTCTGCTACGGTAATAGCTAAGTAATTTACTCAAACCCAGTCTCATTTACACAGTCACTATTTAAACCCATCATGATCTGTCACATGGCCATCAGCTGCCCTGATGTTTGAAGGAGGGAAGCAGCTGCCACTATCCATCCACACTTCATATTACATTTGACTTCAGTGGAGGTGAGTTAAATAACGAATGACAGTCTTGGTGCCTGGATCCATATTTCCAATCTGGTGCTCAAGGCTGATGCTGATGACACATAAAGATAATATAAGACCCTCCAAGACAATTTCCCAAGTTGTGAGGGATCAAATAGCACATTGACAGCGTTATCACCTGCTGGTCCTTCCTGCTCACATTTCCCGTTCTTTGTCGTGGGAGATGGTTGTTATACTGATGTCAGAAGAGACATGAACTGGAATGCTAACTAAACCTTGGTTCAGTTTTGCAAAATAGGTAGAAGTTCAGGCTGAGGGCAGCGTACCTCAGTTCAAGCCCTGGTTCCACTTCTCATTTGCTATGTGACCTTAAACAACTCATTTCCTCAAGCCTAAATTTCTTCATCTACAAGATGGGAACCACAATGCCTACCTCATGGGGATTGTTGTGAGGCTTAAATAAAATAATTTAAGTCAGATATATTATAAAATATGTTAATTATAAAATAAATGTTATATTTTATAAAATATTATAAAATAAATTATATATTTTAATATTAAAAATCATTAGCTATTTTAGTTATTACAGTTGTACAATGCTTTTTTAACTTATATATAAGTTTTGCTCTAAATCTATCCATCTGAACTAGTTGTGATATTTCCATGACCTGTTGCAATGAGATCACAAAATCTCTTAAGATTTCGCAACAAATCATATCGATCTATCTTCTCTGACTTAGCCAGGTCCCTGAAGTCTTCGACTTCTAAGGGGTGATGGCAAAGTTATGCTATCAGACATTTTAACTAGACATACCTTTAAATTCCATTCCACTTTCACTTTGGCGGCTCTGCAAATTTTTAACATCCCTAGACACCAAAATCAATCAAAATTGGCCAATATCCACTACAATTCCATTTATTTTTCATTTGGATTCTCTTTCCAACATTTATTGACAGCTAGGGATTCTATTCTAGGCTGTTTCTATTTTAAGTTAAATCTACATTCCATGTTTAGCAACGCAATGCCTACAATAACCAGCTAAACTTTAAATCAAACACCATAAACACTCTCGACCAGATACTCTTACATAATTTTGTGAAATTTTAGTGAGGGTTACCCAGAGTCAAAAACGCTCTCTCTCTCTCTCTCTCTCTCTAATTTTCAAATAAATAATAACAGAGAAAAAATTAAATATGGCATATTACAATAAACTGCCATCGGTTAACCTATGCTATTTCAACTCCCTTAGCCTTACTATGTATAAAATGAAGCTGTTTGCCTACACCATTTCTATGTTCTTTAAAAGTTTATATTTAAGACTTTAAACATGTCATATCAACATATCACTATGCTACAATATTTAAACCAGATATTTTACTCTGTGCTTCTAGAAAGTAGAAGTCCAAGACATTTATTGAATGCCTATGGTGTGCTAGACAATGTGTTAAACAATTTTACCAACATATTTACTGAATACTCACAACTCAGTGAGGTATATATTATCATTTGTATGTTACATATAAGAAAAATAAGGTTTAAAGACACTGGGTCCCTTGCCAGTGTCACAAGCCTGGTGATACACATCAGTTTGTCTGACTTCAAAGCCGATGCTCTAGCATTCATCCCCTTGATACACAGAATCTAAGTAAACAAGAGTAAACTGGCATTTGTGCCAATTGGAAAGGTCCCCATCTAAGTTCAGCTATATTTACCAATTTTTGGAATAGGCTAGGATATCTTTCTGGAGCCCCAGAAAAGAATATTAATACATGTGTAGAACATTAGTGTATTACTGAAAGTCCTTTAATATGATATTGTACCTTAATTTCCTCAAGCAAAGGGGTCTCCTAGGATTGTGATACATAATATTCTAAACATAAGATGTCTGTAACAAAACTAAACTCCAAGAGAAGAATGACCAGCAAATGTTCATTTGTTCAACAAATATATTCACTGGGCCCTTGCTGTGTGTCAGACACTCTATGTACAACCGATGCAACTGTAGTCTTTACCCTGAAGCATGGACAAGCTTATATGAACTCGGAGAGCGATTATGTGGTTCTATCATGTGAAGGCAGATTTAGCAAGCAGCAAATCAGCCATCATCATCAACAAAAGGCTTTATGCTGGGAATAATAAGAGATTGAAATCAAATATAGATTTTCACCAGATTATAGAGGGCCTTGAATGCCAGCCTAAGGAGTTTGGACAATTTCCCCAAGATGATGAATGTGCAAATCACCCTTAGTGTTATTTCTAAATTCAATTCACACCAAGAAAAATCAATGATGATTAGCATAATCAAGCATCAATCCTCTAGTGCTATTTTTGAAAGAGTTTAGATAATTCTCCTACTTTGTCAATTTCTACTTTTAAAAAGGAAATTTGCCATCCTCTTTCTCTTCACATACTCAGCATGATTAGACAGTCACTCTGTTGATTTCCTCTAGATAAATTGATCCAACATGGATTGAGCATCAAGTCAGAAGCATTCTAATACTTTCTCTGCCATTGCCCCCTACTGCTCTTTCACAACTTTTCCAGCCTCCTGGTATCATCTCCATCTCATGACACTTACGATGTGAGAGAGGAAGTGCTGTTAATCATACAGAAAGCTTTTATTAGTGATGGAGGGATGTGAGATTTCTACTAGTCAGAATCTAAAGTTGGTTATGGGGATTTCCATTTTCAAAGAATGCAGGACACTAAGCAATATCTAGCAGAGCTGATATGTCCAAAAATTAATAATAAAAAATGAAACTCTAGCAACACACCCTTTTTCTATATCTTCATATTCCAAGGTCAACCTTGAACTATAAGATACTTCCATCTCTTTGATTTTATAGGCCTAGAACTATAAATTATAGACTATCAATCTGGAAAATAGTGAAGGAGGCAGGTTAGAACCAACGCATTTTTAGAAGTTTTCCTCATGTAGATAGTAAGGAAAATTCATTAGGTTTTTGTTTATTTTTTTCTTTTTTTTCTATATAAGTTTATTTTTGATAAATTCTAAACCTATCTGACTTTCTACTATTAAGAAGAAGCTCTTTTGTCCCCATTTCTACCTAGCAAAACTTGGGATACTGCTACACATGTTTGGAGAGCAAGGAGTTCTCTATATAAGAATGGACTACTTAGATTCATTTAAAGGATTTTGAAAGTTATCCTATAAATATAACTTATTTGGATTATACTCTATGATATGAGAGAGTCAATCTATCTCACAAATTTATTACAGTTTACTTTTCATTCATTTGTTTATTTGTTTATCAATTCATTCGTGAGGTAGCATAATATAATGGAAAGAATATGGGCCTTTGGATTAGAGGGACCCATGTTGAAATTATAGCTTTGACACTTAGTGAAAGTGAGTTTATTTGCTTAATCCACACAGCAGCAAGATGTATGCCTGAGAAATGTTCAGTAGTCAATCTGGTAACTTCTACCAAATTTGATATGTGAGGATACAAATAAGTTTAAAAAAATAAAAGTCTAATACAATGAGGTAACTAGCTTAAAAATACATATGTAAGAATACATAACATAGACATCTAGCCAACTAGGGAAAAAAGTCATTCTGACCTACATATTCTAACATGAGTCTTCAGGATAAGAATTAGCCAGGTAAAAGGGACATAGGGATAGGGATATTGAAAGGAGAAAATGTATCGCATCCAAGACAAGACTGTAGGGGTACCACAGCCTTGAGTAGAGAGAGGAAAAACTGGCATACAATGTACGAAAATAGCTGAGTCTCATGGAACTCAGAATGCAAAGGGGCATGCCACGATCATCCCAGCAACTGGTTTCAGCACAACACTGAAAATTTTAATTTTTGTAAGAGGGCCAATAAAGACAGAGTGATTTCATATAAAGGTTTTCATATAATTGTTCACAGTAGCCTCTTATGATTCAGAGCATTCTGTTATAATTTCTCCTCTTTCACTTATAACTTCATTTATTTGAGATGACTTTCTTTTATTCTTGGTTAATCAAGCTAAAGGTTTGTCAGTTTTGTTTACATTTCCAAAAAATCAACTTCTAATTTCATTGATTTTTTCCTGTGTGTTTTTTTTATCTGTTTTATTCATGTTTGCTCTAATCTTTAATAATTCCTTCCTTCTGCTAACTTCAGGCTTAGTTCATTCTTATTTTTTTAAATTCCAGTAAAAGGTGTAAAGTTAAGTTGTATATTTGAGATCTTTCTTTTTTCTTAATGTAGTCGTTTGTCACTACAACTTCCCTCTTAGAAGTGCTTTTCCTGTATTCCATAAGTTGTGTACATTGTGTTTTCATTTTTATTTGTCTGAAGATACTTTCTGATTCCCTTTTTGGTTTCTTTTTTGACTCATTGGTCATTCAGAAGCGTGTTCTTTAATTTCTAAGTGTGAGTGAATTTTCTAGTTTTCCTCCTGTTATTGGTTTCTAGTTTCACACCATTGTGGTTGGAAAAGATATTTGAGGGGATCTCAATCTTCTTAGATTTGTTAATAAGTGCTTCATGGCCCAACATATGATCTATCCTGAAGAAGAATGTGTTTTCTGGTGCTGTTGGATGGGATGTTTTCCATGTGTATGTTAGACCAAAGAAGCTACTATAACAATTATGCACTAACAGGTTGTATAACTTAGAAGAAATTACTACAGTTATTGAAACATACAACCCACCAAAACTGAATCTGAAAAAAAAAAAATCTAAAACCAGTAAAGACTAAGGATATTTAAACAGAAATAAAAAAATCTCTCAACTAAGAAAAGCCTAGGACCAGATGGTTTCAACTGGTGAATTCTACCAAACAGTTAAAGAAGAATTAATATCAATTCTTTTTAAACTCTTCCAAAAAACTGAAGAGGCGAGAACACGTGGAACTAATCTAAGTGTACATTGATGAACAAATGGAGAAGGAAAGTATTACACTCTCACACATACACACACAAATACTTCTCTGCCATGAAAATGAAGGAAATTCTGCCATTTGTAGCACCATAAATGGACCTTGAGGTCATTATGCTAACTGAAGAAGACAAAGACAAATGCTATATACTGTCACTTACATAACCAAAAACAGACAAGCTCATAGAAACAAAGTAGATTGGTGATTGTCAGAGCCTTGGGGGTGGGGGAAACAGGGTGATGTTGGTTAAATAGTACAAATTTTCAATTATATGGTGAATAAGTTCTGGGGATCTAATATATAGCATGAGGACTATAGTTAAGAGTACAGTATTGTATATATACAAGTTGATAAGAATAGTAACTATATGAGGTGATGGATGTACTAACTTTATGATGGTAATCATTTAACAATATATACATATACTAAATCATTACAGTTTACATATTAAACTTAAAACATCATACGGCAATTATATCTCAATAAAGCTTTGAGGGAGAAAAAGATCTTGCAAAATTCCCTGGAGAAAAAAACCTGGTTATTACTTAACTGCAGAATTTCAAAGATGATAAATTTGTATTAGTTATTTCCCCAGAATGGGGAAAAACATTTTTTTTTTTTGTCTTATTTAAGAGGAATTACCTTGACTGTTATAATTTACAGGTTTCGGTGGATTAAAAAAGTTAAATCTTTCTTTTAGTTCAAACTGTATCGAATAGCCCAAGAAGGGGATTAAAAAGTAGTTTTAGGCATTTACAACATATTAATTTTCCAACAATCACTAAATATGTAGTTAACAGCCAAATATTCCTACTTACTTGTTTGTTTCCCCATCTTTCATAGGATTAACAGACTGAAATTATCATTTGTTTTATTTGGATATTAAAATATTTTGGTCCTCTGGTCATCTATAATTTTGAGAATTACTACTTCTGTACCACTTTTTTCTTTTTTTTTTTTAAACATTTTTATTGTGGTAATATATACATAACCTGAAATTTACCATTTTAACTGTTTTTAAGTATACTATTCAGTGGCAATAATTACATTCATAGTATTATACATGCATCATCACATCTATTTCTAAAACTTTACCAGTCCAAATAGAAACTCTAACCATTAAGCAATAACTTCCCAAACCCCTCTTCTCAGTTCCTGGTAACCTCAAATCTACTCTTTTACTCTATAAGTTTGCCTACACTAGATATTTGACAAAGCATGAGCAAGTAAAGAAACAAAGATAAATTTGACTTCATCAAAATGAAAAGAAAAATTGCATCAAAAGACATTATCAACAGAGTGAGATGACAATTTACAGAATGAGAGACAATATTTGAAAATAATGTATCTGATAAGGGTTTAATATTCCAAATATATAAAGAACTCCTATAACTCAACAATAAAAAGACAAACAACCCTATTAAAAAAAAATGGCCAAAGGACTTAAATAGACATTTCTACAAAGAACATATCAAAATAGTCAATAAATACATGAAAAGAAACTCCATAGTTTTAGTCATTAGATAAATGGATAATCAAAATACAGTATATATCTACAATGAAATATTCACCCATAAAAAGGAATAAATGTCTGCTAGATGCTACAACATGGTTGAACTTTGGAAATATTATGCTAAGTAAAATAAGCCAGACACAAAAGGACAAATATTTTATGATTCCTGCACTGTTTTTGTTCATCTTCAGCATTACTGAAATTGCTTCACTTCACCCACAGTGTTTCTGAAAGTCTGGCATTGTTAGTTTCTATCTTTTAAATCTGTTGGGGTTGTGCATGAATCATCTGTATACTAGTTCCTCATATAAAACATCATTTCTTACAGAGAATGCTATACTTTGAGTGATAATGTACATTATAACATACAATAGTTAAAACACATAAACATACACATATATCTTAATCCATTCAGGAATCTATAACAAAAATATCATAGACTGGTGGCTTAAACAACAAACATTTATTTCTTATAATTCCGGAGGCTGGAAAGTCCATGATCAAGGTGTGGGCAGATTCAGGGCCTGGTGAGAGTCCACTTATCGATTCACATAGGTCTGTCTTCTCAGTGTGTCCACACATGAAAGAAGGGGTGAGAGAGCTTTCTGGGGTCTCTGTTATAAGGGTACTAATATCATTCATGAGGGCTCTACTTACATCATGTAATCACTGCCCATCACTCCCTGCTCCTAATACCATGATACTGTGAGTTATGAATTTGGAAGGGGGGGGTGGACACAAACATTCGGGTTACTGAAACATGTATATTGAAGTAATCCTTACATCAAACCTTAATGAAATAGAGTTTCTGTGATGATATTTAATTCTAAGGAAAATGTAGAGGCCACTCTTGGTATTATTTATAAAAATAACATTACTTCAAGTAGAACTACGTAGAGAATTTGGAAAACTAGACAAATTATCTAAGCAGGAGAGAAATATGAACTTGGTGTGAATGTTCATATACATTTTATATTTTTATATGTTTTGTTTGATAAAAATGCAATATTAAAATATTGCCCAGGAGAAAAATAAATAGGTACTCAGACTTAAGTTTTTTCCTTAAGTTTCTTTTACTAAATAAAAATTAAGCATTAGATATTGTGAAACATGGAGAATAAAAGAGATATCTTTCCTATAACAAATTGTTGCATTTGTATAAGTTAAAGTATTTTTTATGGAATTCTTATGTTTAATACAAACATTAAAATTATGATGTTTTAAATGTACATCTTATAAGAATTATATTAAATATATTAAAAGTAGGTCCAGCCTGTGACTAACAATAAAAACCACGTTGCATTGCATTTTTACCTTCAAGAGAACTCTAGAATCCAGTATTTCTGATGCTTTTTCTGACTAAAAATCTCTACTCTCAGAACCACAGCTGATGCCAAAGATAAATAGAATTGATTCTAAAGCAGCCTAACAGGCAACATAAAAACCATTTCTGCTGAACAAGTTCTTTCTACTTTGGGAATCCAAAGCCTAATCTTGTTACATTTGAATGTGTAACCCTGTCCTGTCACATTCTGATAAGCATCTTTTAGTGCTGGAAGAGCAATTTTCTCTTTAGCTTTAAAAACTTCTGCCTTTACTATAAATAGCAAGTGATTTATTGTCAACTTGCAAAGTTTATTTTTGAATTTACATTTATTTTCATTTGTGTGAATATTTTTAGGTTTTGGAAAGATATTGAAATTTGAAATGGTTTTGATTTGCACATATGGACTCGCTCTTTTTATTTACCTCACTCACCTTTCTAACAATAATTCTCTTTATGCATTATCCTTCAAAGGATCCTGACTTGGACTTCCTGTTGAGAATTATTTGGTCTTGAAAGATGAGGCAGAAAAGTGATAAAGGGTAAAACATCCAGACACGATAGGAATTAATTCTTTATCAATGAAGTAGTTTAATTATCTTTTGATCTACTCTGCAAAAGTATTTTGGAATACATCTATTGTTTATATAATCATAGTACATTAACTTCTCAAACATACAACTTTTTAATATGGACCAAAAACATAAACTTCAATTGCATTCAAAATACAAATTTTAGCCATGGATAAAAGTGGTTCCCCAAATATATCCATAGCTACCACAAATTTTAAATTTCCATTTGTGTACCCCATACCACTATAACATAATTTATGAGAAAATAGGTGCCCAGGAAATTTGAGCTGAATGAATGCCTTTCAATATTTGTGGTACCAGCTTGATCATTGTTCATTTTAGGGAAGAACTCTTGTGTCCATCTCCTCACGTTTCCATAGAAACTTCTATTAGAGTTACTTTCTTACTCCCTTCACTCACTTTTCCTCAGAAGACAAGGAAGGACTTGCCTATTTATGATTTTTGAAGAAAACACGAGGCTTATTAGTTTGAGATACTTCCTCTCTCTCCTTCTGATCTTTTCTTCCCTTGTTATTCATCCCTTGAAATTCGGAGCCTGTCCTATTGTTGGACACCTGCCGTTGTCTAGTATCAATGATTGAAGGGAGGGAGTGTAAATATGTTCATTCACATGGAATGCCCAATTTCTGTTTCCTGGATATATTTCTGTTGTCTGACTATATCTTTTATTTGCCTTTTGAACTCAGGTGGAGAATAGGGATGTTATGTTTGGCCTTCTAAAATTCTAATTGTTTGTAGAATACAAAATAGCTAGCAAGATTTCCCATGTTTGATGTTGTCTGAGAAGCTGCTCTCATGTTCCCTTCTACAATGAAAAAATATCCAGTTTGATCTCTCCTTAGCAGCTCTCCAAGGGAATGGCACAGCCAGGAAATGTTTTTGATGCAATAAACCAGATAAATAAATAGGTTTTTGATTGTGCTATACCTGTAGTTCTCTAACTTCAGCATGCAACAAAGTGTCTAGGAGTCCTCCTTAAAATACAGATTGCTGAGCCCCTTCTGCAGAATTTATGACTCAGAAAGTCAGCGGAGGGACAGAATTTGCATTTCTAACAGGTTTTCAGGTGATACTTATGCTGCTATTCCAGAGATCCCATGTTGAGAGCCATTGTGGCAGGGACTCACTTGAGGTGTGTCTTTAAAAATATTAATGCGTGGGCTCTACCTTCCAGATATGTAGGTTTGATTGGTGAGGAGCCCACCTATCAGTATCTGCTTCCTAAAAGCTCCCCCAGCTGAGTAGAATGTGCCATAAGGGTTGTAAACCACCACAATACACCAAGCTTAGCAAATCAATGATTCTGCAGTCATGAAAAGCAATGAGGGTTGCCATAGGTCATGCTTCAAAGTGCCCTTGCAGTAGTGGACTGTTCTGCATTGGTTGAGCCATATTCATTTACTCCCACCAAGTAAGCTGATTTGTTTTACTTCCATAATCCCTCCTACTCTTTTAGATTATAATTGGAAATGTTATACTGAGTAGGGTGCATGATGACAAATAATTGATAAATGAGTCTGATTATTAGCCATTAAGTACGTATAACTCAAGAAGGATCATCACATTAACGTTGTTGTTACATGTGAAAGGATTAGAACTAAAACCCCATGGTATATAAGACAAAATGTTGAAATGAAAGATGACATTTTACAAACAATTGAAAAGTGTATCTGTGGGGACAGAGTCCCAGAGAGCAGTTTCCAGGCTCTCGACCTCAAGTGGAGGGGTGCTGGCTCAGGTAGTAGGTGGCCGTCAGCTGTAGCTAGTTGGCCGTCAGCTGTAACCATTGAGCCATTGGCCACTAATATAACTGCCGCGGCTACGTTGGGGAGTCGAGCAGAGTTGAGGGAAGTCAGAGAGTTGGTCGGTTGGCCGAAAAGCGGACAGCAGGTCGCACATTGTGTGAATCCAGCCTCCATTGAGACTATAGTGGTACGACTCCCCTACCTATGGCTCCGTGGGTGTTCCTTTTTGGCCTCACCATATCCTGTGTTCTTGTGTGGGGAGTGGGAGCTGAGACCCCGCATGACACCCCGCATGACACCCCGCATGACAATATCTTTATATTTATAATTGATCAAGTAGTATTGTAGCCTACAGCCATTAAAGGGATAAGAAAGAAGACTCATTCAAATAAAATCTAGATATTAGCCCACCTAAAAGTAAAACATTAATTAACAGGTGATATTTTGTCAATGCAAAGGTAAACAACACTTTTCAGACCAAAAATATGCTAGCTAATGTGTCTGTGCCGTTATTAATAAATAACATATAATTGCCTGAATGGATAGCATGTTCCACCCAATCTTGAAGTAGCTTAACCTATTTAAACATATTCATACTTCAGTCTATAAAACAAGGTTCTCTGCCTTTTATCATGAAGATAGAAAACTAACCATTAAGAATCTATTAAATTAAAAACGTTAAATGAAAAAAGAAAAAAAAAGAAAACAATAGCAGTGTATTCCTAAAGCATATTCATAGTTTTGTATTCTTCCAAGGAGTGAAAGTTTTCTGAATGAATGGAAAAGTCTGTGAACTGTGATATTTTTCTTTGTTTAAAAATGTTGGTGATCCTTGTGCTCAAGAATTTGAGGGTCCCTGTTATTCAGATGTCAGCCTAAGGCAATAGACTCTGAAATGCACTATGTACAATGGAAAATCATTGCAAAATGCTCTGGTTTCACTTTATGACATTTCTGACTGATACTGGGCACAAGTTGTCAACTGAGATAAACTTTCAGGTGAAACCCAATTGGAATAAAAGAGCTTATTATCCTCCACAGACAAATTCTGTGGAAATAAGTTATCTGGTCCTGAGACTCATTTCCTTACATTTTTAGATTCTACCACTTCTGTATTACAACTTCCATTCAATTTTCAAATTAAAAAAAAAAAAAAAAAAGGAAAGTTACCCTTTCCATTTTCCTGTGATAAATGACATTAAATTTGTATTCTTACCCTTGCTGACCAAGGCCACTGTTTATTCAGGGAGGCTCAAAAAGTCTTTGCCCTGGTAGTTCTCAGCTGAAGTTCCTTCAAACTTAGTTTAAAGCCCTTTTCTGGGTCAATTCCAAAGGACTACTTCATTTAAATATCAGCTTTTACAGAGATGATCCTTCTGACCCTAATTAAGTGGAGCCACATCCTTTACCACTTTCCAGGAAAATGCTATCTTATAAGAATAAAGCCTGAAAAATGTAAACTAATGAAGATATTCCAAGCTAAACAAAACTACTAATAAAGAGAAGCCAGCTGTTCAAAAACTAGCCCAGGCTAGGACCTTAAGAAAATGAACTTAAAGGTAAGAGATTAAAAGCATATACAGTCGTCTGGGTCAATAATGCTAATTGTCCCTGGCTGGATGTGATCTCGCTTAGCTATGAACTATCATAACACTTGGCTTGAACCACATCTTTGTAATTGTGATTACAATTGTGATTTTTGGGTTAACTACATAACTGTTCTGAGCTTCAATTTTTTAACCCATAAAATGGGGCTATACATAAGCAAAAATGACTGGTGTGAGATAATGCAAAATACTTAGTACAATAGCACCTGGATTATACATCAAATGTGTATGAATCCTTTTAGTGTATACATACACTATAAAAATACCCTAAAAATAAGTTTCTTATACCAGAATAATAGGAACCACTTATACAATGCTTACTATTATTCCAAATAATTTACATGAATTGGTATATTTAATTCTCACAATAATCTTATGAGGTTGAACCTATTATCATCTCCTTTTTGCAGATGAAGAGATTAATGCGTGGAGAATCTTCACCAACGGTCAACCAAGTAAATTGTTGAGCTGTGATTTAACGTAGGTAAACTAACTGGAGCAATTGTCCTTTTGGCCCCTTTGTTCAACTACCTCTATTGCACTGAATTATTGTCACCACACATGTCTTGCAATGATGTGAAAAATTTTTTGTTTTTTGATCATTTTAGTATTAACCCAGAAATTGTGTGTGAGGAGGTTGATATATTTTTAAATGCACCATACTTACTCTGCTGCATGTGGAGATCCATTCATTCTTTGTTCCATGAGTTTATTGGATCTGCTAATTTGTATACAGTTTAAAAATACATTGAATATTATAGGATAGAGAGTTAATTCCTAGGGGATTCAGAATGGCAATCAGATAGTCTCAAGCCACCTAGGATCTTTTTCTCTCTCTCTCATATTCATTCTGAGTATAGAGAATCCATCCTGAGGTTCTTATTAAAGTAAGGATCCCAGATCCCTTCCTTAGAGATCATGATTCAACAAAGTATTGAAATCTATATTTTTAATAATTAGTCCTGATAATTCTTATGATCATCAAGTTTAGAGAAACCTCATCCATTAAAAAATGACAACAAAATGTAATTCTGCGATAATTTTAACAGTATTAGACATTAATTAATACTTAATTAGGTATTATTGATTAATTCCAGGTATTGATATGAAACTAACACATATAATGAGAATATTATTTCTAAAGTAAGAGCTTCAAGTATATGACAAAACTGATCTTATTGTTTCAAAGCAATTTTTCATACTACTAAAATTATTGGGAGTCACATATCCAAAATATGATAAGTGAAATAAAAACTGAGTGTGTTGACCTGATCTAGAAGCAACCTTCCTAAGAATTTTTAGACTGAACTCTTCAAAGGAATCTGTCCATACTCGCAATGATTTTAGTCCTCAACACTTAAGAAATTCAAGTTTCAGTTTTTATTGTTCCCAAATGAGGAGTTAACATGGCATAGGTTATTTGAGTTAAGAGTGCATGCCTAATTATGGGCACAGGCATTTCCATATGTACACTTGTGCATGTACTGTCTTTCTGTCCCTGGGGAAGGCACAAGGAGGACTTTGGGGTGATAGATCAGTTCCTAAGATGATAACTGTGTTCAGTCATATCCCAGGATGAGTGACAGACTTTACACTGTAAGACAGTTAGGATGGTAGCAGTGGAGGAGAAGGGAAATGTTAGATCTTAAGGGAAAGAAGTAAAATTGAGACAAAGTAATGTCAGGAACCTTCTTCAGACCTCAGATGCACTATGAGGTAGCATAATTCGGAATTTAATAATGTGGATTTTGGTTTTGTCTGGCTTCTATCGTCTAAGGAAATATATACGATTGTGCTTTTATACAAAGTGATAGCCAAGGTAATTGCCACTAAAAGGTGAGTTCACTGGTATTGTTATAAGCTTGACACTATAGGTGCTTCAGAGTGAGAATCATGTGTCCTCATTTTCTTCTTGTTATGTAATTATACCGTGTTTCCCAGAAAATGAGACCTAACCGGAAAATAAGCCCCAGCATGAATTTTCAGGATGACATCCCCTGAACATAAACCCTGATGCATTTTTTGGAGCAAGAATTAATATAAGACCTGGTCTTATTTTTGGGAAAACATGGTAGCTAACACGACAACAAATAGATTTTTTCATGTTTCCTTGCAAAACCCTGAAAGGTACTTCTATTGGTCTTATAGAGAAGGAAACTGAGGCTAAGAGGTGAAATAGTTTGCCCAAGTTCACACATGGCTAGTAGTAGATGTGAGATATGGACCTAGATATGTGAGACTCCAGAATTTTTAATAAGAACACTGAACTGTTACTAGCACTGTTTATCCCTCTTTGTGTGGTCAGCTCCTACCTCAGTCGTAGCAAAATAGTGTCCATATGAGAAACTTAGAGATGTCTCTTTTCACCCTATGGAGATTTACCTCTCAGTCATACTGACCCTGGCTCCATCTTGGACCTTTCATCTCATTTCTAGTCACTAACCTGCCTGAGACCAAATCTCCATCTTTGAATCCTGGTTCTCCTGACTAGACATACCCATACAAAACTTCCTGAATCTCTGGGTTGACTTGATTGCTTTTTCTTCTAATTTATTTAGCTACATCTTTGCTCCCTTATTTTAACTTTTCTTGTTTTATGATAAATATATGTAAAGTTCTAACTCAGCTTTGGCTGTGTCTTACAAATTAACATTGAGTGTGCATCATTAACAATCTTTAAATATATTTTAATTTATCTTTATTTTTATTTTTTAAATTAAATTTATTGGGGTGACAGTGGTTAGTAAAATTACATAGGCTTCAAGTGTACAATTCTGTAATACATCATCTAAATATCACGTTGTGTGCTCAGCACCTAGAGTCAGTTCTCCTTACATAACCAAATCTTTGACCCCCTTACTCTCTTCTACCATCCTCCCTCAGCACTTACCCTCTGTTAACCACTATTGTCTGTGTCTATGATATGAGTTTTTGTTTATTTGTTTGTCTTGTTCTTTTGTTGTTTTCAGTTTTATATCCCACATATGAGTGAAGTCATATGGTTCTAGGCTTTTTCTGTCTATTTTGCTTAGCATAATAATCTCAAGATCCATCCATGTTGTCGCAAATGGCAGTATTTCATCTTTTCTTATGGCAGAGTAGTATTCCATTGTGTATATATGCAACATCTTTATGCAGTCATCTACTGGAGGACATTTTGATTGTCTCCATGTCTTGGCCACTGTAAATAAAGCTGCAATGAATATTGGAGCACATTTATATTTACGGATAAATGTTTGCAGATTTTTTTTGGTATCTTTAAATGCAAGGATTATTCAGTGAGATAATAATTTCCATATATTGGACTTTTGTCATTAATCTATTATTAATTCCAAATCTTATTGCATTGTGAGTAAAAACATAGTATATGTGATTTTGGTGTTTTAAAGTTTATTGAGTAACTATAACTTTAGAACCATACTAATGATTTCTATCTTTATTGATTTTTTGAACATATCTACCACTTCTACTTCTATCCTCCAATCATTTAGCTTTTCGTTTACACTTTCTATCGGTTTATACTTTTCTGCTGCTTTCTGGGAGAGGATCTATCTTGCCCCTAACAAGCTCTGAGTATTTTTAACAGGCTCTTATGTCCTTTTGGTCTCAATATGCTGGTACTGTCTAAAATTTTAGTATCAGCTTACTAAGAATGTGCTTTGCCTTTTTCTACTTTTGTCATAGATTTCTTTCCCCTCCTAAAAAAACAGTTAAGTCTTTGACTATTTTGCTTCCCATAGTCTCTTATAGCAACTCTTAAATTGTTAAACCTGTTTCTCCAAAAGTATTTTCGATGAGGGTCTTTGTACACTAAAACTTCCATGGCTGTTACTTCCATTGTACTCTAAGTTTTCAGCTCTTTAGTCACATTTTCTTTCTTTTTTCTGTTACTTTCTGGGAGGATTCTTACATATGATATTTATGTATTCTTCAGTATATATAAATCTTACTAGTTATCCCACTTGTTTCCTAGGATGGAGAGTCCTAGGAATGACAGAACCATTGTTTATCATGCCTATTTGCTTCCACTTCCCCAGGCAATTACGCTCATCAAGTTTTCATCTTTAATTTTGTTTTCTTTTCAAAACAATAGGATTGGGAGACGGCAGTCCCCTCATATTTGTAATCCATCAGTTACAAGGTGGGAGCAGAACAATGAATGCTGGAAGGTGACATCTCAGTCCACATCTATTTTCTTTACCTTCTTGCCTGATATTATTCTATTTCTGTGACATTATCATGCAGAGACCCTAATAGTTTGGGCAGTCTCTGCTAATTTCTGAGCTGAAGGGTAAGGTACTGTTTGGCCAAAGGCAATAGATGTTAGAGCATCAATTAAAATTTTGTTTCTTTCACTCCTATCTGTGACTACCTTTCACCTCAGGCATTAGCCTTGACCTCTCACAAATGTGGCAGATCAAGTCAGCCTTTGTTCTTTCCATGTTATCGTATAATTTTTATTTTGTTTTGTTTTGTTTTGATAATAGGAACCGAGTTTCTCTTTATTGCTCTAGTTTAAGGTTGATGTTAAAGGTTAAAGTTAGCAGTTAGGCTCTTTTGCCATCTTAAGAATCCTTGAGTTTCTGTATTAGCAGAACCTTGGTTTCTCAAACTCTTCAGGACTTTAGATAAATTGGGGCCTGTCTTGTTCTAGCTGGCCAGGCCCTATATACACACATGCAAACATATGTACACATCATGAAACTAGAGTTCCACCTTTAAATCCCAGACATGTATTTACATTCCCATTGTTAACTAATCTCCTGTGCACCTGCCTATTTGGATATTTGAACCTATCTGGGGTGTTAGTGTTAATCCTGTCAGGAAAACTGTCATTTAATATAGAGGGTGCCAAAAAAATGTATACACATTTTAAGAAAGGAAAAAACTGTATTAGAATTGTAATAATATATACCGATAACAAAAGATGAATACAAGTCACGTGTATACATTTTTTGGCACCCCCGGTATAAGGAATGGGGTATATAGTTATGGAGGACAATAAAGGCAAAAAAGACGACCAAAGTAACACTGAGATAGCAACTGCAGGAAGCAGAGACTGCTGCTGTTGCTGGGGGAACACTCAGATGAGGAACACACAGAATGGGGATGTCAGCATATAGAATCTTGGAGAAGGGGCACTCTAGAGCTCATACTAAGGCCTCTGAAAAGGCACCAGCCAACCGGGCTAATATCTGTGACTATAATGATACTGGTACTGAGAGTATAGAAATAATCGGAAACTGGGCCAGGTGTTACAGCTCGGTGATGCTAACAGAAAGAAAAAGCAGACTGGAAGAGATCTTCTGTTTCTCTCCTCCATCCTTCAAGTCTTCCTCTAAGCCCCCTACTAGCATAGCTGAACAGGGAACCAGCTGAAAAGGAGAAGTGTGGTTTGCACAGTCTCAGTCCCAGGATCACAAAGCAGAGTACAGGAGAGTGGGTTTGGAGCTGAACAATCATTTCATTACTAACTGCTCTTGGATTTTCTGCCTACTTCATGGGCAACACACTTGTATTTACCTATATGGCTCTCTTCCAGTCACCTGCCAACTTGCCTGGTATGACGTCTAGTGAGCACTGGTCATATTCCAGGTTGGATACCCAATAGAAAGGGAATGGGCTCTGGGAAGCCTTTAAAGCTCTATGTGCCAGAGGCTCCCAAAGCCATAAGCTCTCATCAACTATTTTCTCCACTTACAAGGTCAGATTCCAGAAGAACGTGACTTGAAGACTCTGATTAAAGCTTGCAGCAGCAGGTATATTTATCTGAATAAGGGACCTTTATTTCTACTCATCACTGAGAGAAAATGGGAACAGAGCTTATTCCTCATTTCTGATTTAAGCGGATGAGTAAAAAAAAATCATGCATAGATTAGAAGACCTAATGCCCAAAGAGATTAGATGACTTGCTTCAGGTAATATAGCTCATTAATGCCAGAGCCATATCAATCTTCTGACTTACTCCTGTGTTTTTCCTGTTACATTAGGACATCAATTCAGTTTCACTTTAATTGTAGATACAGACAATGCTCATTTACATATACCATATATATATATATATATATATACATCATATATATATATATATCTGATGTGTATATATATATATATATATATATATATCTTCCAAAAATTTGGCTGAGTGTATCAGAAGATATGAGTTTGAAAAGAGTACATTCTTTTCTCTCTGCAGTTTGTGATCTAAATGGAAAGATAAAACATGTATGTACATGGCTATAATCCAAGGTAGAAGGAGACATTCTCTCCTGAAGCAAGGTAAATAAGTAGAGTAGAGATCATTAATGTGTGGGAAAAAATAGAATCTATCAAAACTCCTCAAAATGACCACTCCAAATAGTC
The DNA here is from genome assembly GCF_036562045.2 of Rhinolophus sinicus. NCBI lineage: Eukaryota > Metazoa > Chordata > Mammalia > Chiroptera > Rhinolophidae > Rhinolophus > Rhinolophus sinicus. The sequence goes on along the minus strand of NC_133751.1, from coordinate 187,140,910 downwards.
AGGGAATGCCAAATATTTAATGCAGGAATTTTATATAATTTAAAGTATTATATATGATAATTGCAAAAAAATTTGTCTTTTAACCTCAAGTGTGAGTTACCTAAATTTTCTGATTTACAATTATTTTTAATGCCATTTCCAGTAAAAACAAGCAAAGACAATACAACACACAGAAAAACTATATAGCCACAAGGATGTGCTCTCATTCTTTTTTAATTAAAATTTGTTGGGGTGACAATTGTTAGTAATGGTACATAGGTTTCAGGTGTACAATTCTGTAATACATTATCTGTATATCACATTGTATGTTCACCACCCAGAGTCAGTTCTCCTTCCATCACCATATATTTGATCCTGTTTACCCTCACCTACGACCCCCTTGCCCCCTTACCCTCTGGTAACCATTAAACTATTGTCTGTGTCTGTGAGCTTTTGTTTCTTAATTTGTTTGTCTTGTTCCTTTGTTGTTTTCAGTTTTATATACCACATATCAGTGAAATCATATGGTTCTCTGCTTTTTCTGACTGAATTATTTCACTTAGTGTAATAATCTCAAGATCCATACGTATTGTTACAAATGGCATTATTTTATCTTAGGCAGAATAGTATTCCATTGTGTATATATACCATATCTTCTGTATCCAATCATCTATGAAAGGACACTTTGGTTGTTTCCATGTCTTGGCCACCATAAATAAAGCTGTTGCTTTCCATTATAGTATTGGAAGTCCTAGCCAGAACAATCAGGTAAGAGAAAGAAATAAAAAGCATCCAATGGGAATGAAGAAGTTAAATTGTGACTTTTTGCAGATGACATGATGCTATATATTGAAAACCCTAAAGACTCTATCAGAAAGCTATTAGAAACAATAAACAAATACCGTAAAGTTGCTGGCTACAAAAGCAATGTACAAAAGTCCATTGCATTCCTATATACTAACAGAAAAAGAAAAAAAAATCCTTTTGTAATTGCAACAAAAAGAATAAAATACCTAGGAATAAACTTAACAAAGGATGTGAAAGACCTACACACTGAAAGCTATATTTTAAAAAGAAATTGAAGAAGACACAAAGAAATGGAAAAGACATTCCATGCTCATGGATTGGAAGAATCAACATAGTTAAAATGGCTGTGTTACCCAAAGCAATATACATGTTGAATGCAATCTCCATCAAAATCCCAATGACATTTTTTAAAGAAATAGAACAAAAAAATCATCAGATTTGTGTGGAACCATGAAAGACCCTGACTAGCCAAAGCAATCCTAAGAAAAAAGAACAATGCTGGAGGTATTATTACACTCCCTGACTTCAGCTTATACTACAAAGCAACAATAATCAAAACAGCATGGTATTGGCAGAAAAACAGACACATAGACCAATGGAATAGAATTGAGAACCCAGAAATAAACTCACTTAAATATGGACAGATAATTTTTGACAAAGAAGCCAAAAACCTACAATGGAGAATAGACAGTCTCTTTAATAAATAGTGCTGGGAGAATTGCAGAGCCACGTGCAAGTGAATGAAACCGTGTACCAAATTAACTCAAAATGGATCAAAGACCGAAACATAAGACCTGAAACAATAAACTGCATAGAAGAAAATATAGTTACTAAATTTATGGACCTTGGGTTCAAAAAGGATTTTATGAATTTGACTTCATAGGCAGGGAAGTAAAAGTTCATTTTTAAAAAATGGGAGGGAGCCTGTATCCACTAGATCTACGGATATTACAAAATTGCATCCTTGTGTATTTTGTGTTGAAGTAGCTATCAATTGCAACACTAATTTATTGCTCAAATGTTGAAGAATACAAATCACCTCCAAATAGTTGAGTACAAATAAACTTCAAATAGTGCAGCTATTTACCATAGAAGTAATACAAATACGGATCTTGACAAAAGGAGCTAAGAATTTTGATGTCAATCATTAGGTTATTTTGCTGGTAATGTCAGATACTATTAACTGTAGTGATAAGACTGAAGATATTATAGTGATATATGAAGAAGATAATTTCATAATCACCAATAGTAAAAGAAAATCAGGATAAAGTTCCAAAGCAGTGACATGCCTTTTGGGTTTTATTTGTTTATTTGGTGAACTGGTATCCATTGTTCCCAGAATGCTAATAATGTTGTAAAAAATCCTGAGATATTCTTACATTTTCTCCATTGCCTTTAGGCAGGAATTTCTTGACACCATTCAAGAAAACTGCCAACATACTTTGGACATTTGCTGGAACAATTTAGAATCAGAAAATTCTTTTAGCTAAACTATTTCTCAGAAATTTAAGCTCATTTTCTATTAGCTAAAATGCAAATTAATACTTCACTTGTGTCTTTTTTAGCCATCCGTACCAAAAAGTAGTTTTAAGTCTCCTTTAATTTATCTCAAGATTTTTCAACCTCAACACTATGGACATCTGGGCTGAACACTTCTTTGTTGTGGGGGGAAAGCTGTCCTGTGCATTAAGATGTTTAGCAGCATCTTCAACCTCTACCCACTAGAGGTCAGTAGCATTCACTCCTCCCGTTACGACAACCAATTATGCTTCTAGACATTACCAAATGTACCCTGTGGGCAGAAACCTGTGGTTGAGAACCACTGCTTTATTTTTTTTTTTAAAGACTGCCTCTAACTTAAAGTATCTATTAGATTAGTACCTCATTATACTAATTGAATCTATTTAAGGCAAACATGGGCATTGAGTTTGGAGAATTTATGATGTAAAAGAGGTGTGGAATTGGGAAGATGGGCTTGAAGAATATAGGACAATGAAGCATTTTACCATTAGTATTCTCCATTCATGCTCTTAGTAGACATTTAGTATATATTTGTCAAGTAAACTGACCATTAAAGAGAAACCAGGTTTAGGGATTTCTGGGATGCAGAGATAAAAATCATAAAAGGAAAGTGGAAGAAATGTAGTTCAAGAGGATATAAGTCAATATAAAACTGAAACAGGCATTGCAGGAGGTCAAATGTTTAAGGCACAGCAAGATTTTGCGGGTATTCAAAGATTTTAGAGCTGGTGCTCAATCTTATGGTATTCTGACCCATCAGCAGAGGAAAAAGGGCTCTACAAGTGGTCCAAAAGGGGTGTCTTGGGTCTCTGAGAGTCCTGAGTCAGACAGGGAACTTGAGCACTGTTGGGCTTTGGTGAGGAGCTACATGTAAGGTACAAAGAGAGATCCATAATAGATCATAAAGAAAATAAATGAAGGCATGAGTTTGGGGTCAGAGGAGACTGAATATTGAGAATGTACACAGATTGGGAAATGTGACTGGCTGGGCAAGCCTGCAGAACCTTTCCTGGTGTTAAGGTTCTCATGGAGCATGGAGTTTGGGTCCAGGACACCTTGCGCTTACTCTTAATAGGATACTGTTGTAGGAGATTCTTACACAATTATTTTGAGTAGATGCGTGTTGTAAGTTCTGTGTTTTCATATACATCTTGTAGCACATTGCCAACCTCAAATACTTTCGCTACTCTTCCTGTAACTAGATCACTTACTATGTTTTTCTTACACACAGAAGAAACATTTTTCTCTGCATTTTCTGTCTTGTTTAAATTTATGCAGCCATGGTTATTTTAATTAATTTTACTGTCTATATGAAAAAAATACTTTAAGAAAATAAATATTATTTCATCTATAATTATTGGTCTTAATATTTATTTTTAAAAAAGGAAACATGAGAAACATCACCTAATTAAATGGGAAATATGGGCTTCAAATGTACTTAGGGTACAGGATTTAACATCTGGAAACAACTGTGCATGAAAGGTTAATTTCAGTTTAAATATTTTCTCTAAGAGTTGTCTTAGAATACTCTTTCCAAAACAAAGAATTAAACTATTTATTAGATTTTCAAGTGTTTCCCTAAATATTCAAATGAAGTAGTGAGGTGGTGAAATCTCTCCTCTGGCTTAAGATATTTTCCACTGACTTATTGTAACTACACAGCATGTTATAATTCAGATGCATGTTATAAATACTTTGAATTACCTAATTTCCGAAGGAAGAAAATATAATCCATCTTTGACATCTTTAGATATTATTTTTATTGTTTGATAAATTTACTAAATTGTATGTTTTAATTGAAAAACTGGCTACTGGGAAAAATTTAACATACATTTTATTAACCCAGATAGACTGTTTCTACATCATGATGTACAACTGTATTTTTCTTGATAGTTTAAGATTTCCTTTGAGTCTCTGTAATGATATTAATCACAGTTGGCCATATGTTACTAATATTTGTATTTATCTATTTCTGTTATTAATTTAGGAATAGCAAATGTTATAGGTGGCCATTCCCTCTTTCCTTTCCCTTAGCAGATATTACCAAGTATTCTTCCTGCTCAGGCTACACACAACCTCAGAATCCCCCCAAATATGGCACTCCAGGCAGCTATTAATAATTTTTAGAGTGGGGATGAGTCTTCATGATGGCCAGTTTTATATGTCAGCTTGGCCAAGCTATCACACCTGTCATTCAATCAAACACTAATTTAGATGGTGCTGTGAAGGTATTTTTAAAATATGATTCACATTTATAATTAGTTGAGTTTATGTAAAACCAATTATTTTGAATAATTTGGACGAGCCTGATTCAATCTGTTGAAAGACATTATGAACAGAATTGAGATTTCCCTGAGGAAGAAGACGTTCTGCTTGTGGACTATAGCATCTGCTCCTGCTGAAGTTTCCAGTCTGCTTTTCTTTCTGGACTGCTGTACAGATTTCAAACTTGTCAGGTTAGCCCCCACTATCATTTAATCCAATTCCTTGCAACAAATCTATTTATCTATCTATATCTTCTATCTACTATCTATCATCATCATAATCATCTCTCTCCTACAAATTCTATTTCATTTGTAAATACGCTTTCATTATCATGAACATAGGATACTTTTGGGCAAACATCAGAGGACACCATGAATTCATTGTGATGTATTTGCTCGGGGTGGGGGGAAGTAATTGATGAACATTAAGTAGTATAATGTCCAGAAAAATAATATTTTATTGCTACAGTATTTAAATTTTGTTTTTAAATCTGAGAACCTTCTTTGAAAAGCACTGTAGTCAAAGTGGATCATGTTCAGAGAAGACCAAACTGGCTGATGAGAAATAAACCATATCATATAAAGGAACTACTGAAACCACTGTATTCCTTAACTTTATACAGTGACATATTTCAATTATTTCTCGATAAAACTGGAAAAAATTATGATGTTTTATAAAGTCGTGTATCATCCCCAGCTCTCATGCCATGTTAGTAGCCAAAGAAGGACTCCCAAGTCTCTTCACTTCTAATCCAGGCTCATTTCTTTTCTAAATTGTTGACAGTGAATTACTAAGAAAACATGGACATGTAAAATTTCATTCCCAAATTGAGGGAGACAAAAGTTTAGAAATGTTTCTGTTTGAAGAGATCATTTTCATCCCTCATTTTTCTGTTATTTAGTTGTTTAAGTTCACATGTCTTACAAAAATTGATCAGGTTCCCTCTTCTAAAAGACAGTACCAGAGTTGTCTAACTTGTATCTAAGCTGGGAAGAAAATTAGTGGTAGAAATAACTTCCATTTCTTCATAAGAATAAAAGAAGAAATAATATTATTAATATAAAACCGAGCACTCATGAATTTAATCTTCAAGTTTTAATATTTACCTTAAAACTAAATCAACACAAGATCCTTGAAGTTTGCCTAATTTTTTATTACATCATTTCCTCTAGTCCTTCATAAGTATATTTTTGAGGTATCAGATATAAAAATAGTTAATTTACTATCTTCCTTTCATCTATACATGATTCTTCTTTTCTTAATTTTTACTTATATTATAAAGCAGAATTGAAGACATTAAACTCTGGTTCTGTTTTTATATTATTATCAATAAACATATGCACACATATGTAATACCCATGTGCTTATTTCATGATCAGTCATTTATAAGTAGCAAAGCAGTAAAACAATTTTTTTTGCCTACTGCTGTTTCCAAGGTTGATTCAAAAGTAACGACACTCAAAATACTCCCCATAGAATTTCAGTTCTTCTAAATTACTACTGTGAGAATTTTTTCAAGTAGAAAAATAAAATTTTCTTACAAAATATTTTTTTGTTCTATTTTTAATCTGGATTCAGCTAAACCACTTGAAGAAGCAAACTGAGTTCTTAAAGTGATTTGAGGATAAAAATAGAAATTATTCATTGTACCTGAGACTCAACCTTTGAGTCTGTTTAAGATTGAGTCTGTTTAAGATCCCTTGGTAGTCAATGAGCAGTTACATTTTTCTTTTTCTTTATATCATGCATTTTGGAAAAAAAAAAAAAATGGACAGAGTGTGGTAACAGCACCCTTCCAAGATATGATCAATCCTGTTTTACTATGCTTTCAAAAAAATGATTTTTAGGTTTCCCTAGAAAAGTGGTTTCATTCATATGTCTCCTTTCAGCTCTTTATGCTTGCATTTCTTTACTTCTCTGAATACTTTAGCATTTCATAAACTTCAGCAGGTTGGGGCAAGTGGTAGTTGCTTATGTTATTTGATTCACATTGTATATTGGCAAATTTTCTCCCCAAAAATCAAAATAAAAATCCAACAATTTGAATACAATTTTTGAATTGAATTATAAGTTCTTAGAGTTCAGAGATGAATATTTTATCCTATTTTACCTCATGATAATGTGCTAAAATAGAAAAGGAAATTCATAATTAATCACAATTAATTCCTTTTTCATTTAGTTTCAGCTTTCTTTAGCAACAAACCTAGAATAATCTATAAATAATTACCAAAGATCTCATGAAAGCACTTATGTCTGTTTTATTTTGAATTAACAACTTTAATTAAACAAACAACTTTCCTCTTGAGTCAAACACATATTTAAATATATATTGAATTATTGGTCAATATTCTACAGAGCTTATTTCATGTAAAAATGAAAGCTACCATTTATTATTGAGTGCTTAATTTGTACAGTTGCTGTGATAGCACTTTGAAATAATTATTCTAACTTTACTGATGAGGAAATGGATTTTCTATTAGAGAGCTTAACTAAATTTTCCAGAGTCACACACTATTTGTTTCAGGATCAAGAATTTGAACTCATGTCTGAAATTCTAGCTTTAGTGTTCTTTAAAATTGTGCTAGAAAATTTGAAGAATTTTAGTTTGGTTGAGAAATAACACAAATACATTTACAATAGCCATCTGTCTTCAGAAAGAATAAGCACTTTAAACTTCATTTTGCTTATTTCAATGGATATTTGTTGTTATCTCTTGAGACCACTGAGTTGGGAAATCTCAATAATATGGAGATTAGAATGACATGAGCTAACTTCTAAAGCAATTTTCATGACAGCAAGTTCATATTATGTTTATAGCAATACTGTTTATGATTAACTTACTTCTCTATTTCTTATAAGAAGCATTTAAAAATGGTTTGGGGTCCATGTCATATGCACAGGGATAGTTCTCAGTTGTCTTTGTGCCCCAGTCTATCTGAGAATAGGGTATATTCATCTTAGTAACATTGGATCATGACAGTGGTATTAATATTTCTTGGTCTAGGACGAGAGGTGATATTTGTTTTTCTCCCCCCACTTTCCATCTGCCAGTTATGTTTCTGGGCAAAATGTGTGATCGAGGAAGGCAAAGTCCCTGTTCCCTTGTTGCTGATACCCAAATGGGTATCAGGATGTTTAAGGCAGATTTTCTGTATACTTAGAATATGCTGCCATGTGATTCAGCTATTCTCTTCCTCCATAGTATGTTGAAAAGCACTGTTTAGACTATGTGTTTCTTGTTAATGACTGTAGTTACAATAAGCAATTTGGACAGGTTTCAAAAAAACAAACATGTTCACCTGTTCCCAAACAGAATAAATAGTGGGATGAAAAAGGAAGAAAAAAAATCATGAAACTGGAAATATTGATGTACTGCTTGTCAAAACCAGATCAACTATAAAAAGAGAAAAGTCAGTCTTAGAACAGCAGATAGAAAATAACTTACCAGAAGACTTTAGGATGAAAAGAGCCAACGCTGATCTTACTGGTAGAATCCTTATTCTTTTTTTCTGGAAAAATGTACCTCAGACAGTCTATGTTGCCTAGTCTTTATCTTTCTTGGTATTATTTCTGATATCCCTGATTATTTGGAGTCTTTGAATATCTTTATCTAGGCAGATCAAACTACTTTTTTAAAAAATGTTTTACTGTCAGGGCCCAGGAAAGTGAAAATAAACTGGCTATACATTATAATATTTTTCTGCATACTGCCTGAATCCTAAGAACAAAAATATTTATAAGGTATGTGGCAATGCATAAAATCTCTTCTTTATATTTAGGTAAAAGGATTTTAATGAATCAATCCAGAAAACTATAACTAGCAAACTTTCGTGTGTGTGTGTGTGTGTGTGTGTGTGTGTGTGTGTGTGTAGGGGGGTGGGAGGAATGAGACGCCACCAAAAATTTAAAGATAGCACTGAAAATATATTTGCTATGGTTGAATTACCTAATTTTAAAGTCAACCAGGAGAGACTTAAATATTATCATCTATGAATTATTTTTAAGATAAGTCATTCCTTAAGAGATAATCCTGATGTGACTTGATTTGTATGGTTGTGGGAAATGACTACCATGAACAACTTTTCTCAAAATAACCCACTCTGCTTTTTGTAATGTCAAACTTATCCCCATGGACATTGTAGCTTCAATCTTGCAGGCACAGAAGTCTAGCAGAGGTAATGTGTGCAACTTAATTCACTATATCAAGAAAGGAGTCTATGGAATCACATAAGTCCAGAAAGTATTAATAAAAACTGTAATTAATGTGTCAAGAAAGGCAAAACATCTTTATGGAATTGATATTTGTTAAGATGAGATTTCCTGACTCTCCCATGGGGATTTAATAAAATTATCTTTATTAACAATACTGTTTTCACAAATCATAAAATATGTTATAGAAAGAAATAGCTAGTATTTGCAATATCTTTAGTCTTGGCTCATTGCTATGTCTTTTCCCTAGCTCCCTATTTCCTCATGCTCTAATTTTTAAACCAGTGTTTTAATTACTTAAATGTTCTGTGCCTTCTATAAAAGCTAAGTGTGGGATCTGGAAAGTATGAAAAACACACAGTGAGTGTAATTTTAAGCAATGATCAAATCACCCATGATTAAAACTGTCTAGTGATTAGAAAGAATTACATGCACTCTTTCACCATAGTCTGCCGCACCCTGTGTAATCTATCCCTGGCCTGCCTCACCGATTTCATGTCATTCTGCACTTCTTTCCATTCTACAAATATTTATTGATTATCAGCTGCACACCAGTAATTCTTCTAGTTGCCGGACATCTAAAGTGAAAACACAGGCGCCATGGTGTACCTGCTCTCCTAGAGTGAGTCTTCTAGCAGGAAGAGATAAATCTGTCAAATCAGTGAATGTTTATTTTTCTATGCATTTATACCTATAGAAAGTTATCAGGGGTGGGGTGGGGAAGCACTTACTTTAATCCCTACTGATTGCCAGTTTTTATTTGATGTCTTTTGATAAAGGAATTAAAGGAGATTATAATTATAACACTGCTGTTAGAATGAATCAGGTACAAAGAATGTCAGACTTTATGTCAATACATTCAAGGTTCAATGGAGTGTTTGATTGTTGTAACATTTTGTCATGTGCCTACCCATTGGCCAGGGAATATTGGAGTATCTTGACTTGACTAAGGAGATTATTTTCCCACAGGAAAATTAGGGTACTCTTTCAGGTGTGGTGGCTGTCATGAAAGTTAAAGTATGGTTGGTCTCTGTGTCCACAGGTTCTGCATCCCCAGATTCAACCCACCCTGGATAGAACATATTCAGAAAATAAAATGTACATTGTTTCTGATGTGTACCATGTCATTACACCTGCCATAGTTGTGTCTGTACTAAAAATGTACAGACTTTTTTTCTTGTCATTATTCCCTAAACTCTACAGAAAAACAATTAGAGTTGACCCTTGAAAAATGCAGGGGTTAGGGACACTGGATATCTTGCCCAGTTGATAATCTACGTCTAACTTTTTACTCCCCTCAAATTGAGCTACACTCAGTATCTGTATGTAGAGCACTGGTTTCAGGTACCCAACAGCAGATAGCAAAGCCTCTGGATGGTCAAGTTCTCTATATAAAGTGGTGTAGGTCAATGCATACAGTCAGCCTTCCACATCTGAGGACATCCAATTATGGATCGAAAACAATACCGGTATTTATTGAAAAAATATCTATGTGAGTGGATCCATGCAGTTCAAACCCATACTGTTCAAAGGTCAACTGTGTTTACATAGCATTTGCACTGCATTAAGTATTATAAGTAATCCAGAGATGATTTAAGATATGTAGGAGGATATGTAAATGTTACACTATTTTATATAAAAGACCTGAGTACCTGTACATTTTGGTATCCACGGGGGTCCTGGAACCAATCCCTTGTGGATACAGAGGGATGACAGTACTAGGTATATTTCTATTTTTATTCTCTAGTGAAAAAAGTAGGACATACATTATGGTGTCAGTTTTCCAAGTGGAGAATCTGCATACTTGGAAGGTCAAGTTGCACAAGGCTATTGAGGTCACAAGTGGCATGAACCTGTTTTAATTTCAAAGCTAGTATGTGTTTCATTCTCAGGGCTTATTAAACTGAGGCTCAGAAAGGAAATTTAAGGAGTTTCCGAATGTCGTGACATAATATGCACAATATTGTTTATAGATCGGGATGTGATTCGTTTGAGGAAGTGGTCTATGGATTTAATTAGATTCTTGAAAACCCTGTGACCAAAAAATATATAATAATAATAATAATAATAATAATAATAATAAAGCTAAGAACCACTGTATGCATACCACATCTATTAAAAGAAAGTAAACAAATATGAATCCCCTATCACTATGCAGCTCACATCTTTTTCTTTCATGTTTGAGAAGCTATGAGAAACAAAACTAAATTATGAATAAGGCAATGCATTCCACTATTTACCCTTAGTTTGGGATTATTTACACTTCTGCTTTCAGGGAAGCATCCCACAGAAGCATATCTGTAAGGGTTTGAGAGGTAGTGACAAATATGTACTCACGTCTACAGTCCCTTGAATCATCTCCACATGAAATCACAAAGGACTCACATTTAAACTCTACTCCTTTTAACACTTGCATAAGTGGGAAACGAAGATTACCATTTTTTTCACTACTACGTCACATCACGAAAGAACTCGGACCACCTCCTTTCTAGCTTGTGTAATTGTCTTAAGGGAGAACTGAACGCTAGAGGAGATTAACCTTAAGGTCCACATAAGTAACTCGATCGGAAGAGAAGCTGGAGACCTATCTGTCAATGAAGTTGCACTACTTTAGAAAATACAGTTAGTCATGGATTCTCCAGGAAACCAAAACAAAACGTTTATTTTTGGCTCTAAAAGTAAAATTATAGGTATAACAGATGTGAAAGTACTTTAGAAAAGTAGTTAAAGCATGAGAAAAATGTGAAGGCTTATGATGGAAATGATCGTTCTGCCCCCTTCTCAAAAATGCTACATTATAATTTGCATGAAGAAAACTGGTAGTAACAAAATGCATTATTAAATAAGAATGTGTAAGTAGGGGGTAATTTAAGAGTGATGGGTATTATAATTAAGAATTAGCATACTTTGGTAGGATTATCTAAATTTATTTTTTCAGTGATTTTTATTTTGGGTACTTAAGTATGATATTTTTTTTTCCCTTGGGAGCACAGAGATTAATACAGGTTAATTCTATTTGCATCTTGCTGAGTGTTCCAAGACGGCTCATGCAGGATCAGGAATCAAGCACAAATGAATTCACACAATGCCCTACTTTCCTGGGTGTATAGTTGTTTCTGAGTTCTTACACATAGATGAAAGTTAAAATTCAATGCTAGGTGGATAAAAAAAAGACTACTGTTCCAGCTTCAGAATTCTTTGTGTGTGTGTGTTTTTTGTTTTGCTTTTTTTTCATCTGTTAAATGATTTAGGTAAACAGTATTTCTCCATGTACTCGGTCCTTATTTCCTAAGTAAATATTTTTATTAGATTGAGGAATCTACATGTATCAGTCCAAAACTGTGTTGTATAATCTCAGGAGTATACAAAGAGCCAAAATTAACCCAAAATTGTAATTCACTAATCTTCTGGCATCTGTCAAATTGCATACAGGTATAACCAACTACTACTGATCTGGATAATAAGAAAGAATGAGTTTGGTGGGTTCAGAGTAATGATACCTACAATTTATAATATTTTGATTTTGTGGGGCCTGTAGGTCTTTCAAGTGAAGATGTCTAATAGTGAGCTCTGGTTGCCCAGAAAGTATCTGTGCCAAAGATAAAGATCTGGTACATGCTAATAAATGGATACTATTTATTATGTTGTATGTCTAAGTGGGAGTAACTAAAATGAGTTATGGGATAAAGTAAGGAGTGGAGGATGGAACCCTGGGAAAATCAACATTTAAAGGGCAATTGAGAACAATCCTATAAGAAAAGAACATGTTAGTACGGGTTTTCCAAGATGTGGACTGAATTAGATGTGCAAGAGATTTACTAGGGAGAACATTTGTAAAGGATAGAAGGGAGAGTGAAAAGGAGTAAGACGGGAGAGATCTCAAACCGAGATGTGGATCTGACACCTGCAAAAGGAGAAACAGAAGAAAGCATGTGATAGAAAGAGACTTATACTGCAATGCATTTATACCATGAACAGTGCAGGAGGAGTGTGAGTTTGGTACAAATGTGGTGAATCCAAAGGCACAGCAGCTAGGGCTGTCAGTCATGTGGGCTTCCTGAAGCAAAATTTCTTAAAGAAGATCTGAGAGGCAGATCTTAAAAATATGAGAGCAACGAGAAAGAACGGTGCTACCAAAGTCACAAACAGGAAGTTGTATATATTATACAATTGTGAAGGGAAATGATGGATAAATCATTTTAAACTACAAATTTGAGCCTGAGACTTTCCTCTGTGAAATCTGTAGTTAATAGTCACGTGCAAAATGTGCATAATTGGAAGCAACGTTAATATTGGAGAAAACATACTTCAGGAGAAGATGATGGATTGGCTTTAAAGTTTGGAACAATTTATAATCTTCAAAGGTGTACTTTGAGTTGATTTGAAATATTTTGTACTTGAATTTCTTAATGGAGTTAATTAATCACCTCTGATTTCTTTGCAAACACAGCACCAACCAGAAACAACATAGCCAAGTAGTACAAGTAGAAATGAAACGCTATCTCACCTACATATTTAGTGGTGAGAAACTTTAATTCTTACTTCTTATAACCACAGCTGCTCAATTTCTATATTACCTTTCTTTGGGGATTTTAAAGTTATCACCTTTTTCTATCAGCCTTATGGGCTTATTCCTGAAAAACATGAGTACACATCTCAAAATCTCTGCCTAGATGCACATAACTGTCAACCAATGATCCAGAAGCAAGGATCCACTTTCAGAAGTACTTTGGGATGTGTCCATCATGTAAGCACTACAACACAGATATGGAATTAAAAGAGAGCAAGGAGAGGGTGGGGAAAATCTCTATTTATTTCAGGTCACTCTGACCTACCAAGCTGAATGATGACTTCTCTGATGGCCTCCCCCAAGACTTTAGAGTGTGATTGCTCCTCATAAGAAGGGAGACAGATTGTGGGTGTGTGTGGAAAGTGCAAGATGGAAACCACAAAAGATGGGATGGCTAAATCCTGGGGTGGAAAAAAGAGAGGGGATAAGGCAGATTAAGACTATCAGTTCCATAAGGGTGGGCCTCATGTCTATTTTTGCTTTTATTTGATCACCAGCCCAGTGCTGACCTATTGGTAGAAATCAATAACTTGCAATTCTCATGTTCAAAATTAAATGGATTTTGTTCTCAAATTGACTCATGTTTTAAATCTAATTTCTTCAATTGTACAGTTCAGGAGAGCTCAAATTGTACAGTACAGGAGAGTGCCACTTTCTATGGTTTACCCCGCAGAGTTTAGCCTTGTTCTGGAAACAGTATAGATGTTTAAGGACTATTTGATGGACTTGTACTGTTAAACAGTTTTAATGTGATTTAACCTCTGAGATGTTTAGTTTCCATAATGTGATCACTATTGATATCCCCTTTTGTTTCTGGATGATAAATATCCAGTCCTGACTGTTGAGGAGAAAGTCTTCTGCATTCTTCAGTGTCTAATAGTTTTGACACTTCTCTTTACAACTCTGAAGGAAAGAGGGGTGGCTCAGATCATCTTATTAAAATCCAAACTGCCTCCTCATATGTATCTGACTGGAAATAACAGCCAATCAATAGATTTTTCCATATGAAATAGCTATATATTGAAAAAACATTCCAGAATAAGATAAAGGTGGGTCTCCACATCCACCATAATCAGACTTCTGGTTGGCATCCACTCCTCTGGGTTTATAGGCTTGCTCTTAAAATCACCACTTTAATAGAATCATATTTACATTTTTTAAATTTCCAGGATATGTTGATTTTTAAAAACTAGAACAATTGTATGACTAATATCTAAATAGAAAACACTTTAAAAAGATACAGCATTACAGTAATCTCTATTTCCATTTTTCTAAAAATGAAAAAGTCTATAAACACATACACATTAGGGAAATGTTATATGCCATATAAATGTATGTATTATATATACATATATGCATATGCATACAAAAAATACATACATACACACAGAGCATAAAATTAACAATACACTTCTGAATACAAGCAAGGGTAGCAGAACTCTGAAAATATGGTTATGAATATAGATTGTGTTTAGCTTGTTCTTATTTTTGACACTGGCAGAGCTTCAGAATTCTTAAAGCTGAAAATCATCATTTTTGTTATTTCACAATTATGAAACATATAAAATTGGAGTGCTTTTAGAGATGTATGTGATGATGAAAACAGGAGAAGCCGTTAAGCTTCAATACGTTTATTAAAGCGTTTACAGATCAAGGTGATT
Organism: Rhinolophus sinicus; assembly: GCF_036562045.2. NCBI lineage: Eukaryota > Metazoa > Chordata > Mammalia > Chiroptera > Rhinolophidae > Rhinolophus > Rhinolophus sinicus. The sequence continues at coordinate 187,125,898 of NC_133751.1, read as the reverse complement.
TTATTTTGAGCTGAATTCAGGTGTAGAGATGACATCAGTAATCCATCTGAATTGTCCATTACTCCTAATACTAAAAAGAAAAAAAGTAAGAAAAAGCTAATGAAATCTATAATGAAACCAACACTGAGAAACAACTTGAGGCAGAAGAAATGTATAAGTTTATGGAAAAGTTTTCTTTTTAGGAAGACTTTCAGATTTTTGAAGATAAAATAATATTGGTTACATGTGTATTTCTTCACAATGATCAGATATTCCCTATTTACTTCTTGTAGACATTTCCATAATCATCAAATTGAACATGCAAGTTTGAGTTACTTCTAAACTTCCACATTGTATTAAGGGGGGGGGAAAGAAGAAGAAGTTGCAAAGCAGAATGAGTAGTACAATTCCTTTTATGTTGCAAAAATATATTTTATATTGTTAATAACAGATATATATCTACACATGTATAGTTCTGTATACATTAATATGTCAGGAATAAAATATTACATTTACTTAATAGTGGTTGATCCTGAGGTGGAGGTTTGTGAGAGGTGATGGAACACTTTGTAATTTCATGTTCTACCTTTCAGTATTCTGAAATTGTTGATCATGTATTCCATTGCTTTTATTTAAAAAGTCAACAAAGGCTCCAGGCCCTTACAAGATTTCTTGTAAGATAGAGAAGTTTGGTTTCTAGCATTGTTTAAAAAGAATTTTTCTTTTTGATAAATTCTAATTGTTCTCATAAATCATTTTAAATTGTTGTTGCTTCTCCCTTAAACTGGTTGTAACGTGGGTTATGTGTAGGGAGTTAGAAAGATCTCTCACTAGGCAGAATAAGAGTACGATTTGTGAAGGAGATCACTGAAAAGTAAGGGTATTGACAGATTTTGGGAGAAAGAACAGAAGTTCAAGGAGAAAAGAAGACTTCTGGAATAATGTGCAAAGTTCCTCCTCCTCCTCTTGACACCAGAAATGACTAAGAATGTACCATAGGTGAGTTGGCCTCTCAGAGAACAATGAGGGCTGAAGGTGCATCATATATTTTTCTCAGATGAGAGGCAATTGAGCTTTCTAGTGGAGGCTAGAGAGTTGGCATATCAGGGAAAGCAGGAAATTTAGCAAAGTTTCCTCCGAAGATAATGATAAATTCAGATACTGAGAGAAGAAAACGTATGTGGTAAAAATGGTGGATTAAATACCTAGATCACTACACTTCCTCAAGACACCATTAAAATGCTAATCAATGGCAGATAGGGGTTAGAAGTCCTTCAAAATGAAGAGATAAGAGCAGACAAGAGACACATTAATTTTTTGAAGCAAGCAACTGAATGGAAGTTTGCGGAAGATCAAGTTGAATACCAAGTGACTGCACAGAGGACTCCAATGACAAGCAAACTTATTCATGATGCAGAATTCCAGAAACACTCAAGAATTGGAGGCCCCATTTAATGATGGCATCCAATGTGAGGTGCGGGGTTGCGTTTGTTTGTATGTCTATATAAAGAGAGAATTAGAACCTGCTCATCCCGGCAACGGCAGTAGTCTGAGGAGCATTCCATCATATGGATGCCCACGCCCATGCTCAGAAGTTCTGACTTAAGTGAGTCTGAATGGCATCTAGGCAAGTAGAGTTTTAAAAGCTCCTGAGATGATTATGACTTGCAACCAGAAGAGGGAACCACTGCTCCTATACAAATTGACCGTTGTTTAGAAAAGCAAACAGGCTATAAATGTAGGGACCTTTCCCGTCTTATAGTAGTGAGCTAGAAAGAGAAGCATTTTACTCTCTAAGTTTTCTTTTCCTTGGCCATCCTGCCTCCAGTCCTGCCTATTAGTGGCAATGTGACTTTCCCTCAGCTAATCATTACAACACTGAGTCAGTCTCTAGCTGGTGCAACCCGAACCTAGCAGATGAGGTTATTGTAGGTCAGACATGTTTTATATATTAAGGAAAAAACGAAACAAACAACAGAAAAAAAACAGCATCACTTTCATGCACCATTGAATGACAATCTTGAAAACATTTTTTCTCTTGTTTACATATGACTCTGTGCCTTATGATAAAAATAGACAGTTCAAAAGAAAGAAACAGCGCAGGTGGTCAAAGAGTTAGATGCCCTTTGGTGTTGATTTTGACACACAGATTGCTGCATTTAAAATTAAGCATGTAGGATTTTCACGTCATGTGTTTTCATAGCATGAGAGCAATTTTGATTATTATAAGACAATATTGCCCTGAAAATAGAAGGCTGTCCCATAGAATGGAGGCAAACGAGGATTTAGAATTCTTGTAGGTTGTCCTGTCAGTACTAATTTGAGTGCTAAAGTTCCATTTGCAAACCTAAGTAAATAGGAATGTAGACAGCTTGAACAAGATGAAATTGTGACATCGCCCAAAGGAACATGCTGATCAGGGAGCACTCACCATGAATTTGAATCAAAAGCATCTGCTACAACTTTAACTCTGCTTCGTGCTGTTGGGACCGGATGGCGAAAAGGAAGGTTTAACCCGTGACACCTGGGATGGAGGGCAGAGTGCCATACACTAGCCATTCTCATAGCCTCTCCAGATTTTTGCAGCACGTGGGGGCTTGTGTGAGACAATGACTACATCTAATTCCTTTGCAGCTGTCAATCACAGTGGGCACTGGCAAATTCGGGTTCCTGAATTCATCAGCAGCAATAAATATTTATTGCATGTTTAGCGAGCACCTTGGTAGCAAGACTGAATTTGCACTAAATTTGAGTATGAAATGTCTTCTTATTTAGAAAATACACGTAAAGACACATGACAGAATTCTTTCCCAAAGAAATGATAAATAGCTGCTTATATAATAAAAAGCCTCCAAGCCTAATATCACCCAGGGTCTTTGATTGAATGAAAACCTATTGTAGGCACAGAGAGAAAGACTTCCTTTGGATCTGAGGATTTGGGCCCTATGTAAATCCCACAGTATTATCTCAGCTAGCTAAGGCTCTATGCTTGAGTAGACAGCCTAAGAAAGTGGCAAAGTGGTATTGTTTGGACTTCTAAAGTTTTAGTTTTATAGAAACCACCTGAGGCAGGGCAGAGCGTCAGAGGGAACAGACGTGCCTTCCTACATACACGGGCAAGGTTTAGCTTCAGGGGATATCACAAAGAGTTTCAACAATTACTGATCCAGGAGAGCTAACCAAGTTGAAGAGTGGGATTCATGCTACTTATCCACACTCCCCATGGGCAATGGAAGCAAAGCCTTCATATGCAGACATAGGCAAGAGTTAAATAAAAAAGTCTCTTCTCCCCTAACGGTTCCTAAGTTTCTTTTCCCTTACAGTCTGTGTTCAGAGCTGCGAGGAATACAAAATAATATTTTCCTACTAACTAAAAATGACCTTTTGCTGTTAGACTATACTTATGAGGGGAAAAAAAATCTGCCTCAGTCAATTTATTTATTTATTGTTGTTCTATCCTGATCACTAAGGCAAGTTGAAAACATAAACAAAGGGAGAACCACTTTCCTGAGTGGAAATGAGATTGAAAAGAATGAATAAAAACTAGTCCCAGAATAATGAGATTTTAATTTTTAATTATCAAACGTTCTTGATTTGGTGTGGTGTGGTGTGAGGGATTTGTGTGTGTGTGTGTGTGTGTGTGTGTGTGTGCGTGCGTGCATGCGTGTGTGTGTGTATGTACTCATTTTTATACATATAAGTTTTCTCTATGCTCATGGTACAAGAATAGTCAGGGCAGCGAGTAACAAAACTTAACGGAAAAGGCACTCCTGTGAGTAGATACATTTGTAAAAATGTCCTTCTTCCTTCAGGTGGACTGCTACCCAGCCACAGGGTCAATAGATAGATGATTTCAACCCTCACTCAATCTCCACCCCACTGCAGGTGCTTTTGTATAGGGCACAACCAGCATAGTCTAGCTGGTTTACCATCCTGGAAAGCAAAATTCACTGTTGTCCTCCTTTCTATCTTCTTTAAATTATCTCATGAGAAGACAAAAACAAAAGCAAACAAACATTACTTGACAAATTTTTCTACTCCAAGGGATGACATAGTTAAATAAGGCTGTAAGCTAAAGATTGAAAATATAAGGTTCTCAGTGCCCTTGGAAATACAACATCTTTTGCATATGCACATGTGTATTTTTCTAGGGGCAAAAGGTTTACAAATGTGTCAGTGACCCCAAAAAGTTAAGCCTTAGGCCAAAGTAGAGTGGAATTAATTAGTTATAAACATTCGCTAAGGAATAATTTAACTTTTAAAAAGTGCCCCTGGATTTTCCAAGTGAATTTCTAATGCATTAGGTCTGAATTCACCAATATTGCTTGAAATTTTTATTTCATAATTTTAAGGGATGATTGCAAATGAGAAGTTTTAGCAAGTTGTTTATAACATAACATTTTAATCTCAAAATCCAAATGAGTGAACTTTAGAAGTTGGACTGGGAAAACTTGATGGTCCACTTTAACTCCAGTTTTATAGATACTTAATTTTTCTCAGGTTCTGTTTGTAGAGGTGATAAGCACATTCTAAATCTGAAAAAAAATAAATTCTTCAAAAAAAGCCAAATAAAGATACTTGCCTCTTATGACTAGATGTGTGTTTTCTTTCATTTATTATTAGTCCATGTTTCTAGTTTTCCCTAGCACATTGGCTCCCATTTTGAAAATAATATTTAAAGATTATAAAGTTGAGCTAATTTCAAGTGATGTTGTGTACTTTTCTCTGTCTCATCTGAGAACCATACAGTTGGAGAGCAAGAAACGTCTTGCTATTTTTCTCTTTTAAGCAAGATTATACACCACTTGGCTAGATTTTTTTTTCCATTTTTAAAGATAAATTAGTTAAAGGATTTTCTTCTGTTTATGTACCATATAAACTTATGAAATATATTTAATAAAATGACATTATTAATAAATTAATTGTTTATCCATATGATATACACTATAATGTCTGCATTGTTGCTTTAGAGAGCTTGGGATTCCCTAAATATTTTTAAGTTTTATCACAGTAGAACATCATTACTTTGGTTCCACAGTTTAAATTTTCTGATTTTTTTCAAAAGGGCTAACGCTGAAGTTAGCCTGTATGCCTTTATAATACCATCTTTGTTTTTGAAATTTTCTTAACATGCTTTTCTTCATAGATGAAGCAATTTGTTTCATAAGCATGCCTACATAAAACATAAAATGCAGTTTTATTAAATTTGATAAAACTGATTTTATGCATTTGTCTTCCTGTTCTCCTTTAACACTAAGAACAACAATGAGCTTTATTCTTGAGCCTGAGAATGACAAGCAATTTGCTTCACATAAATATTTCCTTCAGTTCATAAGTATACATTTTCAGAAAGAATTAACATACTTTGTAGATTTCCTATAACTCATTATCTTAAGATTTAAGGAGAAAAAAAAAAGGATAAGAGAAAACATCTAACAACACTGCCTGCATTTTCCTTAGAAGTTTTCTGAAGATCTCTCTATTCCTCAGTTTTGATGGAGATTAGAATTCTGATCATCTGATGAAACTCTCTCCTTTCTTCCTTTCACCCAATTTGTTTGTTTATTTTCTAATATTAGAATTACAAAATTAATGTGTGTCTATTTCAAAGCATATCATTTAAGCAATGTGATACTTACAATTGTTAGAAGTCAAGTAGTTTTTAAAGGTTCTTTTGGTATAGAACCCTTCACCTGAAAACACAGGAGTAGAAACCAGCTGGAGTAATACCAGGCATCCAGCCATGTCAGGTCTGATGCTTCCTGGGCACTCCCTTGTACTACCCCAATTTTCATTTGTGACTTCTGTCCTTTGGGAGCTCTTATCATGGGGTCAATGGCAGGCCCTTCAAGTCTTAATCCATTTCCTGGCCTTAAATATGCACCTTCCCTTTAAAGCTATGGTATTTCACTTTTGGTTTCCACACAGCTTTGTCTCTAGCCAGGAAGTGGAGTCCTTTCTGGAAGCCCCTCTTTATCCACTCTCAGGTCTATCCTACTATGCTTCAGAAAGTGCCATTTCTGAATTCAGATACCTGTGTCCAACTTGGGACCTGCTAAGGCCAGAATTGACTTCATATAGTGTTTCCCTGAAAATAAGACCTCGCTGGACAATCAGCTCTAATGCATCTTTTGGAACAAAAATTAATATAAGACCCAGTATTATATTATATTATATTATATTATATTATATTATATTATATTATATTATATTATATTAATGTTACATTATGTTATATAAGACCCGGTGTTATAGTAAAATAAGACTGGGTCTTATATTAATTTTTGCTCCAAAAGACGTATTAGAGCTGATTGTCTGGCTAGCTCTTATTTTTGGGGAAACATGGTATTTATTTCAGTCATGTGGGGGAAACACAAACATAACTTGTGGTCATCTATCAAGTTCTATTATTTGGCAAATACTGAGAATGCATCAGACCCTCTCCTAGGGGTTATCCCATATTAAAAAAAAAAACTAAGACATTTTATTCCAATTCTTAAAACCAGTTAAGAGACTGTTATGGACTAAATTGTGATTCCCCAAAATTAGCATGTTGAAACTCTGATGTCCAATGTCACTATGTTTGGAAATAGGTCCTATAAGGAGGTAACTGAGCTTCAATGAGGTCATAAGGTGGGGCTTTAATCTGATAGGACTAATATCTTTATAAAAGGAGGAAGAGATATGGGAGCTTTCTCTCTCTCTCTTTACAGCACACAGAGAAAAGGCCATATGAGGACACTGTTAGAAGGTAGCTTTCTACAAGTCAGAAAGAAAGGCCTTAGGAGCAACCAACCTTGACAACACCTCCATCTTGGATGTTCATTCTCCAGAACTGTGAGAAAATATGTTTCTGTTGTTTAAGCCTTTCAGCCTGTAGTATTTTGTTATGGTAGCTCAAACAGACGAATACATGTAAGATAAGGCACAAAAAATTATGATCAAAGTAGTATGTGAGAAATAGCATAAGAAAAGAGAACCAGGAACAGAATTAGGATTCTTCCTTTACTGAGAAGAAAATTGTATTATTATTATTATTTTCTCATACTATTTCTCCCAAAGTATCAAGGCTCAGAAACTTTGAGAAACCAGGAAAAAAATGTAGTTGTTCACCTGAACTAAAACTAATGAAAAATAGTTCTGTTCATTTGCTGTTTTTTATTCTCCTGCTCTCCCTCCTGCAACTTTTTATATATTTTTGCTATTGCTCTCTCAGGTACACATAGAAGTCCGAGTATAGAGCCCAACTATAGTTAAATGGTTATTGACATAAGATAAAATAAACAATTTCTCAAAAGGAAGCAGATCTCGAAACTGGGAGAAAAAGTTGCCGTCATTTCCAGACCCCATCTACTGTGTGTCTTCTAAGCTTCTCTACAGGCAATTTCTCCTTTAGAATGAAAATGCCTAAGAAATAAAATGGAGTAATGTCTACATTAAAAGTTAGACATAATGGGTCTCATGAAACAAAACAATAGTCAGTGATAGAATTGGTTGATTTCCACTTTTGTAAAATCAAGCGTTGTTTTGCTTCTTGAATCTTTTTTTTTTTTCTTTTCTTGCTTTAGTATTTAATTAATGTTTCTTTGGAAATTATGGGTCTAACTCATCTCACCAGTGCTTGGGCTAGAATCTTAAACAGAGGGCAGCATATTGGGAGGTAGGCCGGGAATATGGCAGTGGTGTTCAAAGTGAGAAAAACAACGGAGATATTAAGGATGGCATAAAGAAAGGGCATGGCTTTTTAGCACCTGGATTTAAGATATGGATTCAAATTTCTATGATCCCCAGGATGCATGCATTTTGGCAGGGGTTTTTTTTATTCTTAGCATCAGTGCTTCTTTCCTATACAGTAATTCTGAGGAACAAACTCAAGAATAGCATTATTTTGAGATTTCAGTGCTTGCTTCATTTTGAAATCAAAATAAAAGGAAGTAACATTGTTACTTGCTCCTTTTGATGGGGCATTGTGAGCAGTGCCAGAGTATTTTGGAATAGTTGGTTATCTTTGATGAATATAATTCCTCATGAGTTACTACAAAATTCAAAGACACTTTGTGACTTAATCACTATCACTTTAGTCTTTTTTATTTGATCTATTATTTTTTTTAATTCAAAGACATTTCTGCTATTTATTTTTAAAATAGTAATTCTGTGCTTAAAGTCACTTAGTTTCTACATATTCTATGAAGATGGAATATAAGTAAACTTGTTAATTATAAAAATAATTGAACTGATTTATGCTGTAACTGATTAGTGACTCTATGCCACATCACACAATAATGGTTCTGCAGTTGGTTAAAAAAAATTTCATTTTATTAGTTGAAGCTGAAAAAGTACATAGACTGTGAAACAAATAAGGGATTAAAGAATACAAAAATGGAAGGATTGATAGCCACTTTTCTGATAAGTTTGACAAATCAAGTAGTTTTGACAAATAAAACTATGTAAAATGATAACTATTTTTAAGGTAAAATTCATTTTATTTGGAAAAAAATTATATAGGCTATAATAGAATCTTTACACTGATAATATTAGTCATTGCTCCTGCTATTAGGAAAAGTTGTTTGATATATGCAGACATTTACTTAGGAGAGCACATTCTAAACTTTACTCTTGGGTAAAATGTTTTAGTGTTACTCTATACTGGACAATTATAGAACAAATCATCCTCACACTCTTTATTAAAAAATGCCAAGTTACACATTTTTGATGCTTTAGAGAGCTGGCTATGGGATTTCTCCTAAGAACTCTATTTACTCAATGTTATTTACTTTTTTTGCATCAACGTGGGTGCCTCTTACATACCTAGGAAACACTAATCATTCTTAGTAAAATAAGTATCCCAGTGGTCACAAATGACTTGTGGATGTGGTGAAGGAAAGTTCATTGATCTCAAATCCAATAATCCTGTACATGCAAACAGAAAGGAGCCTTTATGAATCCCATTTATTTATAGGTTTCTATTAAGTGGTTCAGCTCATAGGACTCAAGGTACTGGTTTATCATTACGACTATGCCTTTGAAACCAATAACAAAAATACCAATAGCAAATTATGAATAAAATCAGTTTTACTTAGCCCTGTATGCATTCAATAACACTATTCCATTAGAATAATTGGCTCCTTCAAATTTTAATAAAACCTTGCTTCTTTGGTGTTTTCATCCATGTGATGAGTCATTTTTCCTAGAGCTTTGTTTTACAATGCACTTATTTAAATAACAGTCTCATCTTAGTCAATATTCATTTTTCATTAAAAAACAAAACCAAATCATGTAAAGATGTTCTTAGCAACTGTAACATCAACTAAAACTGCCTGAAGAGTAACATTCATTTATGATAATGTTGTAATAGCATTTGAATTAATTAATTGAGATAAATAGTTTCTACTCTAATACATTTTAAAATTATATGTCTTAAAAAAATCTATTTGCCTTCAAAGTCTGTTCTTCATAACCTAACATTTTAGTGTTGGGTGAAATATATTTCGGTAAGAAAAAGCTGTTACCAAAAAGATATAGCTACCAAAAGGATTAACTAAACAGTAATCTAAAGAGTCAATTTCTGGTAAATTAGAGACATAGTTGGAAATAAATGGGGCCCTTTGTGCTCTAATTGTCTATTAGTTATCTTGCTAATGAAGTCCAGCTATAGCGTTCTTGGGGTAACTGAACGACACCCTTGGGGTATTCAAGGCAAAGGAAAATTCCAACTCAAATAATTGATAGTCTGGGATCTCTCCCTACATCTTGTCCTTCTTTTATGTCCCAAATCCTTTCAGAGTTAACATTCAGATTGAAAGCTTTGTCTTAAAATTGTTCCTATGATTATTTCCCCATAGCCTTTCTTTTGCTGTCATAATTCTTCACCTGTGGGGAAACAAAAGTCACACAAAGTGCAGCACAGCAATGAGGTGGATGTAACCAGCAGTTCAGACAAGGTCTCTATTCACATGAAAATCTCAACTGAACTGCAAAGATGCATTTCTCTTTGAGCAATGATGTAACACGTTGCAGTCAGCTGTTTTTTTCAGAGAAGGAGCATATTTATTTGAGTAATAAACATTTATGAGCTAATGTTAAATAGTTAATGTTAATACGAGTAAAACTATTGCATGTAAAATATCTCAACCACTATGTCAATGCACAGAATTAAAAAAATAATTATTATTATAAATCTAGACAGCTGTGCTCAAATATACTGTCAAAAATATAAAGAGGCAATACCATTAGATTAAAAAATAATAATGAAAGATAGGACCTGTATTATAAATATATATATATCACATTATACATTGAGCATAAACAGGATTTGAGGCATAAAGAGAATATATGTCAATATTATTTTGACTTGACTGTCAACTAACCAGCCCTTTAAGAAGGTTATGCTGCCAAGTGAAGTTTCTAGGCTGGTGTCAGCAAGTATTTGGCAGGATCAGTCCTTAGTTCTGAGCTAGTGGCAGACATGGCTAATCAATCACTGTTCTTTCTTGCTGAGTCCAGATTCAGCCTTAGGTATCATCACAAGTGCTAAATCCATTACTCTTTATAGTAGCTGCCTGAAGAATTGTGTTGCAAAAGATTGTATTTGCAATCCCAGATTTGGGTGGCTCTTTTGGGTTGAAATAGTTGAAGATCACTGATCTAAAACAAAATGTCTCATAGTATATAAAAAGAATCTAATTTCAGTATCTTGCCCATTCAAAGGAACTGATTTACACATGTCAACCAGCTAAAAATGGCTTCCAAAGTTCCAAGTACCAGTGGTGATGGGATTAAAACTTTTCTCCCTTGTTATCACCTACTCCTCTTGCCTCTTTTTCATAATCAAACCTTCTAAGACATGTTTCCTATATTATTGATCTATATTTTCTCACATCTAACCCCTTAACTTTCTTCTGTTTGGCTTTCATACCCACCAATCTGCTCAAACTTCCTCACTTAAGTTAACAATTACCTCTATGTAATTAAATCCAGCAGATAATTTTTAATATTTATTTAACTTCCAAGCAGAATTTAGCACTGCTGGCCACTTCCTCCTTCTCCAACCTTCTCTCTCTTTGATATTCATCATACCACACGCTGCTGAATTTATTCTTTCATTGTCCTCAATTTCTTGCCACCTCCAAAACTTATAACTAGATTTAAACTGTTCTTTTTCAGGGCTCTGTACAAGGTTCTTTCATCTTTTCTCTTTGTACATCTTCTCTCATACAGATACACTCTATGTCTTAAATTACCTTCTATACACTGATATCCCCCAACTCTGTATTTGCAGCATGAACATCTCTCAAGTCCCTACTTAGCATCCCTGCTTGGTTCACAAGAACCCCAGACTAACCAAATCAAAGCTGAATGTTCTGTCTTCCTTATAGAAACCCTACTGTCTCTTCAATGTTCTTTACCTCAACAAATGGCCTGCTCTCCACCCTATTGCTCAGGTCAGAAAGAGGAGCCTCTCTTAACTTGTTTCTTCATCTCACCTATCACCATCCTTTTACTATCTTTTGCCCCTTCTGTCTTTCAACACTTTTCACACCAACCCATTTCTCTCAATTCCCATCACCACTAGTTGAATTAGTCCCTATTTCTGCTGTCATTTCATCCAAGCCATCATCCTTCATATTGCTGCCAGAGTGAAAGCTGTAAAACTCATAAGCCACATTGTTATTTAAAACCCCATCATAATTCTCATTGTCACTTACATTAAAACCAAAATGCTCACAGGATTTCCCCCAACCTGGCTATTCTCTGTGTGCGTCTGAATCATTTGGTCAATCTTTCTTCTCTGCGGGTAGATGGAGCTTGTCTCTTCAGTAAAGCGGTTTCACTGTCTTGCCTGAGCACCATCAGGCGCATTTTATTCCTTTATCTGGGTACATCCTTCCATTATTTAGGTAACTCTTACTCATCTTTCAGGATACAGATGATAGGTTTATTCTTCAGGAAGTCCTTCTCTGAATCCCTATGCTGACTTAATTTTTCCTGTTGGATGTTTCTATAGCACTCTTTACTTACCTTTTTGGAACAATTGCCTTACTTGTACATCTTATTAACTCCATACAGGCAGGTTTCATGTTTTTCTAGTTCTTGGCAATATCCTCAGTATAGGCACTTCAGAAATATTTTGTAAATATCAGTAGTTCTGGGAATTTTGTAAAGGAATTAAAATATACATATTTTTTCATCTTAAGAGCATCAATTTTGCTTTGGAGAAAGTGCCCCTTTTTCATGCGATGTAATCCAGTGGGACTGTAAATCAGGAAACTGACTACCCCCAGTTCAAAGTCCGGGATGAGATTAAATTTTCATGATTTGATGACCCCCTCTGGAAACTGAATCTGAGTATAGTGGCAACACACACACACACACACACACACACACACACACACACACTCATATTAAGCCTGTAGATATAGCTACCAGTTTACACGGAATACAAGGGACAGAACATATTAAATACCATATTTGTTGGTGTCATAAGCAAAAATTTTAGGATACAATAAGCAAAACCTAGAATCTAGAAAACTTACCAGGACAAAAACTGCTTTTTGTATTAAATTAAGAGCCAGTGAAAATCAGAGGGAGAGAGAATCTATAGAGTAATAGATACTTAGGAGACATAACAATCATATGGAATATTTGGACATTGTTAGGATCCTGATTTCAAACAATATAATAGAAAAGTACATTTATGAGACAACCATGGAAATGTAAATACTGACTGGATTTTCAGGAATAATTGTTCATCTGTAGCTATCACAATGGCATTGTTGTTATGTTTAAGAAAGGCTCCTTATATTTTAGAGATACATGCAGAAATATTTACAAATAAATAATATTTCTGAGATTTGCTTCAAAATTATCCATTTTGGAAGAGAAATGAAATGGGATTATACAAAAACCAAGCGGGGACATGAGTTGTTGATGTATGATAAATGGGACTACATTTATTTTGAAATATTTTTAAAATAAAATAAACATCCTGCATCTGCGGCTTATCTGCAGACTAGGTGTGTGATCTTGGACAAATTATGTAACATCTTTGTTTTAGCCTCAATTTTCTATATTTTTAAAATAAGGAGAATAGTAAATTACCCCATAAGAGTGTCACGAAGGTTAAATAAACTAATTCATGTAATATGTTTAGAGTTATGCCTGACCCAGAAATATGTGATATAAGTGTTTGCTATTATCATTATTAATTGTTAGAGCAGGAAGATAAACTGCATGAGAAGAAAGAGCTGGAAAGGAAACTGAATATGTGAGAAATCTACAAATCTACAACAGCAATGAAAGTCAATAAGGTAAGAAATTAAGTCTTAAGAAAATATAATGATGTTCTTAGGAGACAGTTAATGCATTTGACCAAATCTTACATAATGTACCTATGATTCCAGAGCTTCAACTCAGTATAGAAAAATAGAGAAACCAGAGAAAGAAATGATTTCACCCTATTTGTTTTATTTTATTTTATTATTTTTTAATTCACTTTTTATGTCTTGTTTTAAATTTATTTATTTTATTGTTAGTTTCAGGTCACGCTATTTGTTTTAATTTGTGTTGAACTCTAAGACCTCTAGAAACACACAGTTGATATTGTACTTTACAATTAACATGATTTGTTCATTGAAACATCTTATAGAGCATTTCCAAAGAGAGCCAGTTTCTCTACGATAAAATTTTCCAATGCTGTGTCTTTATGAGAAGCACATTTCATAGTTCACTACCCATGATGTTTTTAACCTTCCAAGTTAACAGCTTTACCGAAATTCAGTCTGCCTGTATAAATCATGGAAAACATATATTCCTTTCCATACAAGGTATACTTTATTATTATATTATTATTAATATTATCATTATTATGACAATCACCTCTCTGTGCATTCAGAGTCCATTTTCAGTTTGGAATGTTTTTGCCTGTTTGTTGTGTTATAAGTGGTAACTTCAATAACCACCTTAGTTACTACATCAGTGAAGAACTTGTGTGTTATTGAAATGATTTTCCAGAAGTAATGTGTTTCTGGCCCAGCTTGTCTCATTATTTTATTGAATGTATAAAAAATGTTAGAAACAGCAACACTTTAAATTAACAAAATGATCATTTATAGTCATGTGGGAATATTGAAAATGAAAAGCAACAAAATATGGCCACATGCCTAGAATAAATATATGGGCATTTTTTTAATGTGTGCAATATTGACTAGTTTAGTGTTTACATAATGCATCTGATGGAAACTGTGGAAGTGATTTATAATTACTTTTAAAAACACAATTTTATTTTTAAGTTGGCTCAGATATTTTGCCTTAAAATAAGTGAATTTTTGCTTTTCACTGTGAAAGACAATAAAAGTTAAACCTTTTATGAATGTATTAGTAAAATGTTTACAATAGAAATATTAAGTTGTTTCATATATTTAGGTATATCACATAATATAAATTTAAGACAAATTAAAATTAAATAAAGTCATCCGTTTTATGTTACACACATCTCACTTACAAATATTATAATTTTAACAAATCTCAGTATAGAAATAAGAGAGAACGAAGGAAAGTACACTGGGTATAATAATTAATATTAATAATTACTGCAATAATTTACAATGTGTTTATTACTTGGCAGGACTGTGCTAACTGCCTTATGAGCATCACCTCATTATTCATCACCGCAATCCTATCAGCAGTCATGGCATTTTTCCCCTTAAGCAACTGTAAATAAAAAGAATCTAAGTTAAAACAGTGAGCTTGCTTTAGAGCTTTAAGAAAATCCTCTATCTTGTCCTCACTTGTCATTAGGTTGCCATGCAAACCTTTCTGATGTAGAAAGTCTCAGGCCACCACTGCCTATAATGTAGATCCTGTTTGCACACCCATTTTGCTGAGTAGGGGGCCAATTCTAAGAACATTAATTAGTCCAAGGTCACACATCCAGTGAATGTCAAAGCTGGTGCAGGGGTCATCCACTGCATAGTAACTTTCTCTGTGTAGTTTTTCTTCTATTCATGCTCCTCTTTTCCTTTCTTCTTACCTGCTGCAGATGTTCACTGTTGGTAAAAGTTTACTTTAGTTAATCAAATCACTAATTCATCCAGCTCTCCTATCCTACAAAAAAAAACTGCTCCCATTAGTGCAATATTTACAACTTAAGATTCTTTTCCTCCTCCTCCTCCTCCTCCTCCTCCTCCTCCTCCTCCTCCTCCTCCTCCTCCTCCTCCTTTTCCTCAGAAAGCTATGAAAGCAGCCTGATCCATTCTAGCCCCTTGAGTACTTGCAAACTAGTATTTTTCCAACATTAGTTTGCTCCATTCCTGAAAGGACATGACAGAAGTTGGGTAAGGGTAATTGCTTAGAAATTATGGCAGCTCCCAGCAAAACTAAGTGACCTGAAACAAAACACACTTTTAAAATTTTATTTTGCATGGTGTGTGTGTGTGTGTGTGTGTGTGTGTGTGTGTGTGTTTGCAGGTGAGATATTTGTGTCCTCATCCTGTATTTTATTTAAGTGGACTATGAGATTGGACTCACCAGTTATCTGTGAATTATAAATTCCTTAAAAACAAATCCCCTTTTTAAGATGACTGTTTGGAGGGACTATTAATGCAGAGAATGTAATGATGTATGGATCTAAAACATAATGAGTTTAAATATTCTTTCAGAATTATGGGATTATTCTAATTCATTTAGAAAAGATAATCCTTTTACTTTTTATCAATAATTGTTACAAAACAATATTAGGCCTTTCATTTTGGACAGTGATGCATTTTTGCATGATCTGGTTATCTGAAAAAATAATAAAATAAAAATGAAGCATACTTAAAGACTGACTTTTTACTCAGCTCCAAAACAATGATTATGGTATTTATATATATAATTAAGAAAATAATGGGGCAGCTGGTTAGCTCAGTTGGTTAGAGAGCAGTGCTCTTAACAACAAGGTTGCCGGTTCAATCCCCACATGGACCACTGTGAGCTGTGCCCTCCACAACTAGATTGAAACAACTACTTAACTTGGAGCTGATGGGTCTTAGAAAAACACACTTAAATAAATAAAAGTTTTAAAAAACAACAACAACAACAAAATAATTAAGCAACATCTGCTATATCAGTCAAAATTCCACCAGAGAAGTAAAACGAATAGGAATAGGTTGGATATTATATATGTATATGTATGTGTGTGTATATATATATATATATATATATATATATATATATATATATATAGTGCAAAAGTAATTGCGGTTTTTGCAATTATTTTTAAACTTTTAAACCACGATTACTTTTGTACCAACCTATATATATAAAAAACAAGAAATTGTCTTACATTATTAAGGGGATTGGCTAAACATGTCCAAAATGCAAGGCAGGCAGTCAAGAAGGAAATATAACGATCAGAAAGAACCTACAAAACCAGACAGAATTTTTTTTTCTCTCCCAGGAAATCTCAACCCTGATTTTAAGGTCATCTAATAGATTCAGTTGGGTCCACCCAGATTACCCAAAGTGCCATATTTTGCTGTGTAAAATGCACACTTTTTTGCCCAAATTTGTGAGAGAAAAATAAGGGTGCACATTATATGTGGGTAGCACTAATTCCGTTTCCCTGAAAGTTTGGGCCAAAAACCTGGGTGCACATTATACAAAGTCATCTGATTGTAGGCTTTAAATACATCTGCAAAATGCCTCCACAGCAATTCCTGTGTTTGATTCCTAGATCAGCAATTCCTAGATCAGTGTTTGATTGAGTAACTGGGGCGTATAGTCCAGCTAAGTAACCACCTCAATAAAGTCATCACATCTGTGAATTCCCTACCCTCCTTAAGAGCTATCGTGTTGTCAGATCTGAAGCTCTCTCTGAGCTCCTGCCTGTTCATATCCTTCCACTTTCCCTTAGAGCACCATCGTATTAAACCACCATATTGGAGTTTTAAAAAATATGTCCTGGCTTTGGTCTTGTCTTTGAAATGTATACAAAACGGTGACACTGTATTTATTCAAGATATCCTTTTTCCCCTTAACATATTTCTAAGATGTATCCATTTTCAGTTTTTTTCTTGTTCTAATTCCAAAAAGATTTCCCAGAATTGAAGAAGTTGAATGTCCTGATGAAAATGTATTAGTGTCCAGAGCAATGAATGAAGTAGACCAACTCCAAGGCATATTATCAAGGAATTTCATAAAGCTGGGGACAGAAAATAGAATCGACAAACTCTCAGGGAGAAAGAAAAACAAGTTTCGTACAGAGTGTGAAACATTAGATGACATCAGACTTATCAGTAACAATAGTGGAAGCTAGAAAGCAGTGGCTCAACAAAGTGCTTAAAACTGTGAGGAAAAATGACTTCAAACTGAGAATTCCATTTTCAGTGCCTAAAAAACAAAATGAACTTCCCATGCAGACTTTTTCAGGATGCTGTCTGAGATGTGCTTCTATAAAATTATGGCATTAAGAAAGAAGACATTCTTCTTTCTTGACTTGGAGTCCCTGTTTCCTGGGACTCCAACCCAAGAGAATGGCTAAGTGAGGACGATGGTAATGAAGGGAGATTCCTGGATGGCTTCCAGTTACAGTCATGCCACATAATGATGTTTCAGTTTCAGTCAGCGACAGACCACCTATACAACAGTGGTCCCACAAGACTATAATGGAGCTGAAAAAGTCCTATCGCCCAGAGATGTCATATCCATTGTAACATCATAGAGCAGTGCATTATTGATGTGTGTAAGGTGGTGCTGGTGTGCACAGACCCACTTCAACGCTAGTAGTACAAAACTCGAGCACACACAACATGTACAGTACATCATAGTTGACAATGATAATAAACAACTATGTCACTGGTCTATGTATTTACTACATTATACCTTCTATTGTTATTTTAGAGTCTACACTCTCTACACATAAAAAAGGTTCACTGCAAAACAGTATGCTGTGACATGCCAGCAGCAGCCTCAAGATGCATCCATTTCAATGTGAGTAGCTGCTGTCATTCTCTTTTAATGCTATGCATCATTGGATTATTTGAATGCACCAACATTTATTTATCCATGCTCATATTTATGGTCATCTCATTTGTTCATACTTACTATTCAAATAGTAACTTTTGAAGCTTTTTGTCTGTATCTACTTTTTCACATGTTTAAGGATTTCTCACTAAATTCTTATGATTGGAATCCTTGGGTCTCATGTTGAAAATACAGGCTAAACTTAAAAGATAGTCCTACAGTGGTAATATCAATTCACTTTGCTTCTCTCAGTATAAAAATGTAGATCTTTATCAACACATTTTTTGTCAGACTATATTAGTTTCACACTGTCGCTATAAAAAAGTACCACAATTTATTGTCTTAAACAACACAAATTTATTGTCCTAGGATTCTGGAGGCCATAATTACAAAACTAGTTTCCCTGACCTAAAATCAAGGTGCCCATAGGGCTGATTCATTCTAGAGGCTCTGAGAGAAAGTCCATTTCCTTCACTTTTCAGTTTCTAGTGGCTGCCAGTATCCCCTGGCTTGTGTTCCATTCCTCCAAAGGTTTCAAAGGGTAAGTGTGTGTTTTTATTTGCAAGGTACTGTCAAGCTCTTTTCCAAACTGGTTAAACTATTATACATTTGTACATTTCTACTAGCAATGAATGTGAATAAGTTTGAAGATATTTAGTCACTAATTTAATTTCTTAATGGTTATAGGGTATCTAAGCTCCGTTTTCATCTTGAATTGGCTTTAGTAAATTAGCTCTATCTCAGAATTACGAATGTTATGGGCATATATTTTCATAATAGTCTCTTTTTAAATTTTATTGTGATAAGAACACTTAACATAAGATCTACCCTTTTAACAAATTTCAAGTGTACAATATATTATGGTTGACTACACTTACAATGCTACACAGCAGATCTCTAGAGATTGTTATTTTACTTAACTAAAACTTTATACCTATTGATTAATGGTTCCCTATTTCTCTCTTTTCCCAAATCCTAGCAACAACAATTTCAGTCTTGGATTTTAGGAATTTGACTATTTTAGATACCTCACATAAGAGGAATCATTCAATACTTATCTTTCTGTGTCTGGCCTATTTTACTTAGCATAGTGTCTTCAGTGTCCATCCATGTTGTTGCATGCTGCAGAATAGTATTGAGGCTGAATCAATACTAGTTTCTGAGGCTGAATAGTATTCCATGGTATATAGATGCCACATTTTTTAAATCCACTCATCTGTGAATGGACATTTAGGTTGTTTCTACAACTTGTCTATGAGTAATGCTGCAACAAACGTGGGTGTACTACAGACTCTTTAAGCTCCTGATAGCGATTCTTTTGGGTAAATACCCAGAAGTGGAATTGCTGGATCATATGTAGTTCTATTTTTAATTTTTGAAGAACTATCATACTGTTTTCCACAGCAGTTACAGTGTTTTACATTTGCAACAAAAATATGCAAGGTTTCCAATTTCTCCACATCCTGACCAACACTAGCCTTTTCTTCTACTCATCCTGACAGGTGTGAGGTGATATCTTATTATGGTTTTGATTTGTATTTCCCTGATGATTCGTGACTGAACATTTTTTTTTTTTTTATCTGTTGGTCATTTGTACTTCTTCTTTGGAGAAATGTCTATTCAACTCCTTAGCTCATTTTTTAAATTGGGTTATTAGTTTTTGTTATTATGTTGTATGAGGTCCTTATATATTTTGGAGATTAACCCTTTATAAGATATATGGCTTACAAATATTTTCCACCATTCCATAGGTTGCCTTTTTACTTTGTTGATTATTTCCTTTGCTGTCAAAGAGATATCTTACAAATGGTTGATTACATATTGCAAAATTCTATTTATATGCACATATTATGGTTCTATTTTTGTGAAGTTCTAAAATAGGTAAAACTAATCTGTGGTTTAAAAAAATAGAATAACAGTTGTTTCTGGGTAGTGGGGCTATTTATTAGGAAGGAATGTTAGATTCTTGCATGATGGAAATGTTCAGTATTTTGGTAGAGGTTTGGGTTGTACAGGTTTATATATTTGTCATAATGCACTAAATGATAGACTTTGGATTTACACATTTCATTGTGTGCAAATTTTACCTCAAAAGAAAAAAAGTATTATAAATAAATATTGAACATAAGCTAATGATAATTAATGGTATATACTTGGAAATATTTGGTAGGAAGTACACTGATGTCTACAACTTAATTTGAAATGTGTAAAAAATAAAATTTACTGATGGATGTATAGAAGAAGAGATTGAGGGATGGAAAGAGGATATATTATATTATGGAGCAAGTAAGATTAAATACTGATTATAATAGAATCAATAAGAGTAAATGAATATAAGAGAAAAATAGTTCACCATTGAATTCTTTCAACTTTTCTGTACCTTTACAAACTTTTATAATAAAACGTTATAAAACATGGAGTTAATACATTTCCACATAAAATACCTCCACAGAATGGCTGACAGTTTTTCAGATGTTTTGAGTGTTGTATGAAATTCAACACTATTGCATTATTAATTGCCTGAATTTTTTTTATTTTACTTTTATTAAATTACTTGCCTTCATTTGACTAATTTTATTTAGGAAAATTTGAATTTCAAAAATAATTATACTCTGTCATGATTCCATGAAATATCTTAAAATTAGTGGACACTTATTTTCATTAAGTGAAGTGAAAAATCTGGGTAGTGACATAGTTAGTGTAGGTATAAATGCCCACTTATTTTTAGTTAGCTGAATTATTTCTAGTATGTTGAGGGAATTATTATAGCTATAAAGTTAAAAAAAACATACAAGATGGAACTAATGCTTAATAACTGCAAGTATTGCTCAGGGGAAAGTATTTGATCATAACTAGAACGAGCCCTGTTTCAAATCTGGATGTCCACTAATAACTTTTGTAAATGGAGAGTTCCATTGGGAAAGATTGTGGAGCTAATGTGCTTGACCCTTCGTGTTTCAGTTGTTGTTTTTTCCCCCACACATTGTCATTGGAAAATTTGCAGAGCTGTTCATGGTTTTGTAATTCATGAAACAACTTTTATAGTGCTTTTAGATAATATCTGTCGTTGTAATAAGTCTTCAGACTTTTAAAATACATAAACATGGAAGTTAATCTCATCTCTATAATTTACTAACTTTGTATTTTGAAATAAATTTTGCACAATAACTCTAATTCTGTTTATGATTAAGGAAGAACAATTATTTTCTTAGAGCCATTTATTCATGGTGTTCAAATTATATTAAGCCAAACCTAAAAGAGTGAAAAATCAAGAAGAATATTATTATATTTTGTGGATTTATTATTTGGTTATTTTAAAATTCAAATTGTTGAAAACTAACTCTGAATTGTTTTAACACAAAGAATTGAAGAGGAAATAAAACAAAGCAATACAAACCAACAATAAATAAACACAAAAGTCTGAAGTCTAGATGAATATACCACCTACTAGGATGTAAAACATTTGCAAATTATGTGTGGACATTTAAAACAAGTTCCCTTGAAATTTCAAGAAGGAAAACAGGTTTTGATTTTGAAAGAGTGTTTAGAAGTTTATTATGTGCTATTTTCACTCATTTTAGGATGTAAGTAAGTTTTTGTACTTTCCTTTTTAAAAATCAACTTGTTACAGGAAAATCACACCTTTCCTTTAGTCACACACATTGTCTCTAATTGTGTTCGAGAAAACAGACCCACTATTGTCAGGGTCAGAAACATCTAGTAAATAGCTGCATGTCTTTTCCTGATCAAACCCTTAAATTCCATAGACAGAGCATCTTGAAATCATCAGTGACTGAGAAGCCAGACTGGAACTACCTCATACCATTAGTTCATCATTACAATTGGACAATTGGGTGTTTGGAGAATCCGTCCTTACCCCTAATGCAAAGATAAATGCTAGATTAAACTTGCAGGTCTATGACTATTCCCCAGTTCTTTCAGTTAGGATCCTAAAGTATCCTGATAATGTTTTGAAAAGCAAAAGAGTCCCTAAATAAACTAATATATATCAAGTTTGGTATAATGCAAATACAAATTGTTTTGCTGTATTTTCTTGCAGACCCTAAAGAGTTACTCATTTATTTTTAAAATCAGACCAATTCAGCTAGCCAGGTAAAAATATAAAGTTTAAATGTAGTAACCAGAAACAAAACAAAACAACAAAATAAAACTCACCGTTGCTGTCCAAGGAAAACATAGCCCAAACAATTTTAAAACCTAGAGATAAAGCGAGCTTTTTGCTTACTGACCTATTCAAACTGATTTGTTAACTATGTTATGATTTTTTGGAGCTATGAAAATAGAATTTAATAGCTAACCTAGTGTTTGTTTTCAATTGGGCCAGAATAAGACTTCTTTTGTTTGTTTATATGTTTCTAAATTCATACGAAGCTATTCAATGGAAACTACTACAGCCTTTTTGGAGGACAATTTGACAGTTTAGATCAAGAAACTCACACCTGCTTAGACCCTTGATCCAATAATTCAACATTAAAGTTTGTTTAAATTTTATTTTAAAGAAATTATCAAGAATTCGTTAAAATATGTTCACTTAAGGTTTTGATTATTATAGTAGTATAAATATATAATAACCTAAATATGAGATTAATTAAATATATTTTTGATACAGTACAACACTATAAAATATATATCTAAAATTATTTAAGGTCATGAGAATATAGTCACAATGTATTGGTGATAAAAAATAAATTTCAAAATATTATATACAAGTTATAAAATCACTACATTCATACATATACACAAAAATATAATAAAAAAACTGGAAGAGAATTCAACATGATTTTCAAAATGCATAGGTCTAGTGGAAAAATTAGAGATAATGTTTCATTTTATCTTTTTTTATTTTCCGAATACTCTATGACAAATATGTGTAATAACTTTAATCACCAGATAAAAGTATTAAATTTTAAAAAAATTAAGTATGAAAATATATAGACTCTCCAAGAATTAATTTTGGAAATCCCTCACATATTATCTTGAATAAATATAGTGAAAGACACAGAACAGGACTAAAGGGTCATGGGTAAGCCATTTAACCTTTCTGTGACTTAGTTTGTTAATTTGTTAAATGCGCCTCATATTGCTCTTTGAAGAGAAAATGAATAAATCTTGGTCCACAAACTCATAAGACCAACAAATAGCTTTTTTCTTCTCTATTTGAACTACCTTCCCTTTTCAAGGATCTTGGGGTTTCAGAAAATGATCACCCTCAACAGAGTAGTGTATAAATCTCAGTAGACAATGTTTTTTTCACATTGCATCAAGGTATTGGTAAAAGGAGAACTTTTTGGGTGCTTAAGATATCCATTACGGGATCTATTATCTCTTGGTCACTTGTCCACCTAAGTTGTCACTGAGTTGTCTGGTTTCCTGATCCCAAGACACAAGGCCTACTGATTTCTCTCTTCTTCAATTACCTTCCTTTCCTCCCACTTGTCTGTGGGAAAGATATTTTTTTCTTAAGGTAGTATAAATGTGGTAGTTAGGAGCCAGTCTACACTTGACTAGAACCCCGACTCTGTCGCTAAATCGCTGTGTGACCTTTAGTAAGTTATTTAACAGCTCTATGCCTCAGTTTCTACATCTGTAAAATGGGGATAATTATAGTGTCTATTTCAGAGGATTACTGAGAGTATTGCCTAGTCAAGTGTCTAGAACGATGTTGGGAGCATTATGAGTTCCCAATAAGTATTAGGTATTTTGGTGACAATGATGATGATGATGGCTAGTCTTATTAGTGTAGTGGAGGGAGTAGAGATGGGGAATGAAAGGGTCAAAGCGCGTTTCACAATGTTTTTATTTAGCCATTGTTTCTACTGAGTTCACAACTGTGCCTATGTCTCCCTACTTTTACCCTGACACATGCTTCTCTGTTTACTGCTTATCTGCCCTTTATCACTTACCATGGTGGTTTTACAGGGCTCTCCCTACATTAAAAAGTTCAGTTATTTGGAAGCTCTCAAAGGAATCCTGGATCTTGAAGAGAACAGTCTCTGTTCAGCAATTTGTAATGTTCTACTTACTATGTCATATTTCATGATGTATTAACCCTGAACCATTGTCCTTGGGCAGGGTCTCTCCCATCCATGGTGAACATTCAGAGGCTGGGGCACCCTTTATCTCTTCTCTTAATTTAGAAATTGTAACTCTTATGTCCCGGGCTAGATAACCGAGCACCATTTTACTCCGAATCGCCAGTGGCTCTTCATGTAGGCAAGACTCTAGATGGTCCCCATTGGTAGCCCAAAGCTTCCTAATTTGGCATGTAAATTCGTTTCACCTGAGCCTTGGGTACCAATAATAGTGGGAAAAGAATGCACAGACATATTTTCTTGGCATAGACCTTTATTATTAGACAAAAACACATAACTTTATACAAATATATTGTTTTTGTTCTGAAATCACCAACATTTAAAGTCTGAAAAGTGTGCTCTGGACGGGCTATGTTTTTCTTTTCAATATAATCCACTCAAATATCATATTTTAAACTAAAGAGCAATAATCAGTATACGTAGAGAACTAGCTGTGTGTCAAATACTGCAATAATCATTCAAAAAACAGTGTCTCAGTCTCTCGTTCTAACACCTCCATGAGGTAGCTACTATTTTGCCCATTAATAATTTTCTCCCTAAACGAAGAGGTTAAGAAACTGGTCAATATATGATGGTGGTAGGTAGTAGGATCAGGAGTGGAACTTAGGTCTAGCTGGATTCCAAATGAGAGTTCTTATGTTCCTCATTTTCCTGCCTTTCAAATATGTATTTATTGTCGTTTGTGCAAGGACCTGTTTTTAAAATTCCAAGCAAAGTAAGATGTGAGAATGAGTCACTGTCCTACAGCCATTTGTAATATTATTAGGAGGTTTAAAAACATCAACTAGCTGAACTAAAAATCAGACTTGGATATGTGTTTCATTCAAGTGGTGTGACAGCATAGAGGAGAGAAAAGTGCTTCTTGATGGTTGCTGAAGGTTGTGCCAAAGAGATGAAATTTTACCCAGGCTTCAGAATGAGCAGACACAGGAAAGAATGGGCAGAAGGAAATGAAAGTGAATAGAGCAGGATCTGGGTAGAAAGTATAATTCAATTAGTTCACTTGTTTTAAGTGATTAAATAAGCATGAAATTTGGTGGTGCTCAGAAAGGGATAGGAGAATATGTGTCCAGGCAGCTAACTGGGCATTAACTTACCCCTGGTTCTTGACGTTGTTAATGATCTCTCAGGTAAGAATTTCCTTGATGGAAGAAGATGAAAAGTAGAATAAATGATAGTACAAACACAGTCCTTACCAAACTCTTTGGTGTGACACCAGACTTCCTAAAACTTTTTTTTCCCACAAAATATTGGTGTCAACCACTTCTCAAAGAATGCTAATCTGAACCTTTAACACTGTTTTGCACTTTTGACCTAGACAAAATATTTGGTTTAGAAAGACCCTTCTTTCTAAAGAAGTGTAATTCTTATTTTTGCCAATTGATAATATTAGTAACATTCAGAACATGGCAGAATGGTGTAGGTTTAGGTGTAAAATGTCTTTTCATCATGAGAATTTACATACCTTCTAAAAGTTGCATTTTTACTTTGGGGAAAAGGCTAATGATAGGATGTAGGCTTTGCTGTTGAAGTTGGCAAGTGGAGAAGAGAAGGGGAAAATGGTTCATGGCTAAACATTAAAGGGTTAGCATAAAATTAGTAACACCCTGACCCAAGTTATAAAGGATTTAGAAACAGTGGAAATGTGGCATTTTTATTAAAATTTAGAATATGCATACTCAACACCAAATAAATCAATGCTGGGTTATTCTAGCTCTCATAGCCTGAAGGCCAGTGTTACCAACTATACAGAATTTGCTTGGATAGAGCAATAAAGCAGGAATTCAAACCACAGCAATCTCCCCAATTAGCCAGTAAGAGTCAGATATGGGCTCCTCTGGTTATTGTGATTTCCCTATAGACTGAAACTCCAAATAAGGTGAAAGTTCAAAGTTATGTTACAAAGCTGGGGGAAAAAACACCCTGTGAAATTAAAGTTAATAAGTATGAGATAGCATTCCTCATTTCGACCAACAGGTTTGCTCAAGAGGTTTAAAATAAAGGTGCTACTGGGAGATTGGAGTATTCCAAAATTCCAATCAAGTTTCTCATAAATCAGGAATCTGATATTTGAATATTATCTTCTTTTGATAATTAGTCTAAAAATGCCTACCCCTTTTAGGTCAGCTCAAATTCTTCATTCCCTAGAATGCCTTTTTTAGGTCTCAGTTATTTTTTGTTCTTGTTTTTTCTCTTGTGGTTCTATGGTACCTTATGTCTTAATGACTATTGTAATTATCATTGGAAATCAGGAATGTTCGTGTGCTTACCTTTTTTCTCCCCGAAATGTTAACTTTTTAAAAGTCAGAACTGGCTATATTGGTCTCTGCCAATGCCTAATATGACAGGAAATAGTTTCTCGAATGAATCTTGAGTGGAGATAAAAACTACTCCCAAGCATAGCCAAGTTGACAAAGGTTGGTTCTGAGATCAAGTGTACACACACACACACACACACACACACACACACAGTAGGGAGGGTGTTCCAATACAGTTATTTGTTTACTGGCTAAAAAGTCCCTCACAGACAGTGCCATATGAGCTGGTGCATTGTTGTGATGCAAGAGCCATAAATTGTTGGCGAAAAGTTCAGGTTGTCTAACTTTTTCATGCAACGATTTTAGCACTTCCAAATAGTAACCTTGGTTAACTGTCCAGTTGGTATAAATTCATAATTAATAATCCCTCTGATATAAAAAAGGTTAGCAGCATCATTGCAATAAGTTTGCAAACTTAATTGTCAGACCTTGTATCTCTATCTATCTATCTATCTATCTATCTATCTATCTATCTATCTATCTATCTATCTATCTATTATAGATAGATATAGATGTATATGTTAGAGTATACATTAGGTTAGTGGTATTAGACATCAGAGGAATCAAAGAATAAGAAGCTTCAACCATAACAAAACAAAGATAATGAATGAAGTACATATTGATGAAATCGATATTTTAGAGCAAACATCTAGTGTCCATTGCAACTTTCCATTGGTCATGGTAGGTAGGTTGGGACATGCTATACAAAGTGAAGAATGATTCTTTAGAGACCTAATCTAAAAGAACATATGTTTCCAGAATAATCTGGGGTTAATGTGAACAGTAGAGATTATTTGAAGTTGAAATCATCCTTACTTACCTCCAGACATACTCGTATGGTTATTAGAAATACAACAAACAAAATAGTGTCCCACACAGGCAATCCAGGTATAATTTTCAAGCTTCTTCACTATGTCTACTGTAATATTTCATAGCTAACATCGTACAAGCCTAGGCTTCTATAAAGAAACAGAAACTTAAAAAGTCAGTCTAGGGTCAGCCCGATGGCTCAGGCGGTTGGAGCTCTGTGCTCCTAACTCTGAAGGCTGCCGGTTCGATTCCCACATGTGCTAGTGGGCTCTCAAACACAAGGTTGCCGGTTCAACTCCTCGAGTCCCACAAGGAATGGTGGGCAGCGCCACCTGCAACTAAGATTGAACACAGCACCTTGAGCTGAGCTGCAGCTGAGCTTCTGGATGGCTCAGTTGGTTGGAGCGAGTCCTCTCAACCACAAGGTTGCCAGTTCGACTCCTGCAAGGGATGGTGGGCTGTGCCCCCTGCAGCTAGCAACGGCAACTGAACCTGGAGCTGAGCTGCGCCCTCCACAATTAAGATTTAAAGGACAACAAATTGACTTGGAAAAAAGTCCTGGAAATACACACTGTTCCCCAATAAAGTCCTGTTCCCCATCCCCAATAATAAAAAAAAAAATACTGAGAAAAAAAAAAGTCAGTCTACATTATTCAGGTTGTGACATTATTGTTTATTTTCCAGTAATCACACCTGACCATAATAATCAGAAATTTTATGAAGGAGTTATATGGTGCAGCATTCCATATTTAAACTCATTGGTCTAACTCTGGAATCAAATGCAGTCCTGCTTACCTAAATGTATTTCTAAAGACGTAATGGGTTTAGTTATTTTCGAAGTAATCTAGGAACAGAATAACACAGATTTCTATTGTTTGCCCTGTTATTAATTAGTGGAATTCAAAAAAATGAGATTTTGATATAATCGACAACTAGAAACAATTGCTTCTATGAAAAAAAAACCCCATAATATCTTTACTATATTTTGGTGGATGACCTCAACAGAAAAGTGGAAAGGCAATATTAAATTCCTGAATTAAGTGTGGAATCATATATTGGGTGAATGTTGACTCAAATGCTTCATTTGTGTAGAGAAAGACAGAATTCTTGTGTGAAATATCATTAGTCTATGTTGTTTTTCTAGATTTCTGAAAAACATAACATGTGCGACTCTAACATAAGTGAAAATAAAGTAAATTTCCTACTTTGGGAGAGCACTTTCTAGAAATTATTTATGTGTTTTTACAGTTACAGTTGACCTTCAATATTATTTTATACTAGTTTCAGGTGTACATCATAGTGGTTAGACATTTATATAATTTATGAAGTGATCTCCCCGATTAGTCCAGTACTCACCTGTTACTACATACACAGTTGTTGCAACATTATTGACTATATTCTCTATGCTGTACTTTATATCCCGTGACTATTTTGTAACTACCGATTTTTATTTCTTAATCCCTTCACCTTTTCACCCAGGTCCCCAAACCACATCCCCCCTGACAACAATCAGTTTGTTCTCTGTATCTATAAGTCTGTTTCTGTTTTGTTTGTTTGTTTATTTTGTTCTTTAAATTCTACATGTAAGTGAGATCATATGGTATTTGTCTTACTCAGTCTGACTTATTTCACTAAACATAATACTCTCTAGGTCCATCCATGTTATAACAAATAGTAAGATTTCATTCCTTTTTATGGCCTATAATATTCCATTGTATATATGTACCATAATTTCTTTATCTAATCATCTATTGATTTCAGTTGCTTCCATATCTTGGCTATGTAAGTAATGCTGTAATGAACATAGGGAGGCATCTATCTATCTTTTTAAATTAGTGTTTTGGATTTCTTTGGATAAATACCCAGAACTGGAATTGCTGGGTCATAAGGTAGTTCTATTTTTAATTTTTTTGAGGAAACTGCAAACTGTTTTCCATAGTGGCTGCACCAAATTGAGATCCCCAAAATAGGGCAAAGCATATTTTTTTTTTTTTTCTTTCTAGGAAACTGTGTTATCAGTATGAGTAGGAGTAGACAGAAAAACAAACTAAACCAAAACAACAAACTTCTTCTTAACTCTTGGCTATCTTCTTTCATAGATGTTGGAACTAACCAGTATTCAATTCCCATATTACCTAAACATATCAATTCTTTATTTCTTTGATGGAAACTTTTTCTGTTCTCACTTACATTGTGCAATAAAACCAATGGAATATAATAGCACATTTAACATATACATAAGAATTAACCTCTAGTTTCAGTATTACCAAATGATCATATTATTACTTAGTTTTCAATAAAATATAAAAAGTCAAATTCTTACAGTAACTTAAAACTAAATTGTAAGTTATTACTAAGTAACGATTACATTTGGGTAGTATCTCCTCCAGGTAGGTTACTCTAGCACATTAATAAATGCTTATGATTCCTACTAAAGTAGAAGATAGTCTGAAGCTCAGAAAAATTGTTTCTGCTTAAGGTCATAAAAGAATACATGAGAGGATCTAAGATGGACTGAAAATTTGAGGTACTATTATAGAAACCATTCTTTAACCATGAAAATTAAAGTCTTTTTGGGAGGCCAACTAATAAAGGAGAGAAAAAGAAAAAAAGACCAAAGAAAGAAAAAAATGGGAGAGTTCCAATCCTTGTCAGTGGTGCATGGATTCACAGTTACCACCTTCGAGAATCTGATTCCGGTCTTCAGTACTTAAGTTCACTGTGTGACAAGATTTCTCTCCATCAAATTACTGTTATTTTTCCTAAACCTTTCCTGAATGAGCTGGAGAATCATTAATTGGTTTTCTTAATAAACAAGTTATTGAAAAAACATATGTTGTTTCAGAGTGAGAACGCTAAATATAGTTTTTCAAGTAGGACTCATATTTCAATATATCTCAAAATATTTATTTAACCTTTAAAATCATTGTGATTTTTCTGAAATAATTCATATCTGTAATAGGTAATTATATTAACTGACCAACAAAAACATCTTTAAGTGAATAAAAT
Organism: Rhinolophus sinicus; assembly: GCF_036562045.2. NCBI lineage: Eukaryota > Metazoa > Chordata > Mammalia > Chiroptera > Rhinolophidae > Rhinolophus > Rhinolophus sinicus. The sequence goes on along the minus strand of NC_133751.1, from coordinate 187,095,669 downwards.
ATCCACTTTATTAATATAAAACATAGTACTTGTCAACAGAAAATGAATCTTTTTATTAAGATGTTCTACAGACTAACTTCTATTTTCATTCCTCAAGGGCCTTTATAATGTCTTTGGAGATGTGAGGTAACATGCTTCTCATTTGCTCCCCAAGGCAATTTTCATTATCCCCAAAGTATTTTATGGCTTCTAATTTTTAAGAGTTATTTCAACATTTCTATATTAAAATTTGACACTTATAAAAGTTTGGAGATTATTTTAATTTAACCTTAATTACATAGTTCAGGCAAGAATGTCAGAAACAACTATTCTTGATAAAATGTGGACAGAAGACTCAATATACTATTGTATGTCAAAAACATCAGCAAAACCAGAAACAGAAGTAAGCAATTCTGTTCTAAACATCTTGCTTTCTTTAAAATTTAAGTTTCTCCAGTAAGTAGAAAGTAGTCAGGAGCTTTTAAAAAGGAAGAACAATGGTTATGCCTCATTTTATTTTTTCCCTCAATACATTTATGTACACATATGTTACATATATATGTACGCACACATATACCTTTCTCTTCCATTAACAGGATTGTATTACTCATTCTGAAGTCTAAGTTTATATCTATGAATAACGAAGTTCATTGCACTAATGCTTAGTGAATGTCATTGCTGTTCTAGGCATAATTCTAGGCAATGAGCATACGGCACAGCATATTTATGATCAAAACTAAAATTCATCAATATAGTCAATGTTCAAAAATATTCAAATAATGATTTTACGTATGTTTTATTATGATTATTTTGTTTGAAACGAATAGGAACCTAACTTATACATGTTTTTAAAAGGAAGGAGGGTTTAGCTCATGCAATTGAAAATTCCAAAGATCAATCTGGATGAGGACCCGCCTGGATCCATGGATTTGTATGTTGTTTTCTTGGTCTTTTTCCATCTCCAGCATGGATGCTTTCATTTTTGTGTAAGTCTACTTCCAGGGATGGCTTTTTCTACCTGGCAGGAAAGTTGGTACCTGGCATCCTGAAGGTTATATTTCCAGTGCTTTGTGAGCCAAATTATTACAGATGTGTTTTTTTTTAGCTCCATAAATCTTAGGAAAAGTTCTGGTTGGTCCTGCAGTTGGGTCATTCTTCAACCAATTATTTGAGAAAGAAGTAGTTAATGGGTGCACCTGGATTGCATGTCTACTGTTGTGAAGGGAGTGAGGGGAAGAAGGAGGCTGTGAGACAACCTTCTCAAACTGTAAAACGTACATTTGCCATAGGAAAATATCTTCAGATTCAGAATATGTGAGGAACGTTTGCTGGGCATAAAACAATAGTCATTCTGTATAGTAATTTTCAGTACATTTGAGGAATGATCATTTGCTTATCTGTTATTCACTGAAAGTGCATACCTCATTGCCTTTTCATCAAATGATAGGCAAATGCTATTATAATTATGCACTACCCAGATTTAGTTATTGACTAGTGTTCTTCAGAATACCTAATTCAAATTGCTGCTGATATTGTTAATAAAAGTTATATAATTCTATAGCTGTAAAATATAAATTCTTTACCAAACATGAAATATCCTCTAGACATGAGGAATAGAAGAAAAATGAGTGGGAAAAAACTAATATTTTTACGATCAATTATGATGATTAGCTATTGTTCTAGGCAAATGTTTTACATTGTCTTACCAATTTCTGACAATTACCCCAATGATAGATATACTGTTTGTTCAATTTTCAAATGAAAAAAGGAAACTTGGAAAAAGGTAGAAATCTAATGACAGATTAATCTGACTCTGAATTCCATGTTTTTTTTTTTCTGTATACAATGCAGTAAGTTTAAGAACATAAATATATTTGTGTGGCGGGGTGTGTGCTTGCCCGCACATGCGCACACGGGCGTGTGTGTGTGTGCGTGTGTGTGTATGAAAGAGAGAGACTGAAAGAGAGAGACAGCTCAGCTTTAAAACTCCCAGTGTGATCATCTGAGTTCTCTGTTGACAATACCAGTTCAATTCATTCCTGTGCCCAATCCTGCTTCCTCACTTGCATACAAATGTTATTCCTAAAAGCATGCTTCAATAAACCACTTGTACTCAAATCTCCATCTCAGTCTCGATTTCCCCCAAAAACAACTTAGGACAGCTGGTACTAGGAGCAACCCTTGGATGCAAAATCTAAGAAGGATTTTGAAGTTGAATCACCTGGCTGGCTGACAGGACCCCATCACTGGTGGTATGTGTAGCACAGATAACCCCTTGTACAAGGTAACAGTGCAGCGGTTACATCTTTCACTTGTGGTTCACTGGTATAATACAACAGTAAAAGGAAATGCAATGGAAGGGGTACCATCCTAGGCATTTGAGTGATCTAAGGGAAGTAATAATTATAAGAACTATGAAATTAGATGTCACTTACTCTGAGCAATGGATGCGTTAAATTAAGACAATGGAAGACTGAGTTTGATTAATCGTCATTTTAAGCATAAATATAAAAACAAGAGAAAATAGACAGAGTGTTACATAAAAGACTATCATATATGGCATCCAGAAGGTGGGAAAAGTTAAGGATCAGATCTAGGGTTGACGTAAAGAATAACAGAGCTCCAGAGAAGATTCAGTTTTCAGCCCCAGCAAGTCTTCTATACCAGGATTGTATCTTGAAGAAGAACATTGATTGTGAAGGAGTGAGACCCAGAGACATAAGACTGGGGCAGCTAGGTCGATGCACTCAAAAAATTTGAATTCCCAGATTCCTCTGAACCCTTGGACTTGTGGATGTATTTTTCTCCTCCTAGTTAAAAGCTGTGCTTCCTCCTCTTTGCTAGTAGGTAATGTAGAGACCCCACTTTTCTAGACAAAATGAGCCTCCTCAGATCTTTCTCCTCTTTGGGACACCAGATCAAAAACTAACATTAAGTCTAAGCATAATCTAGTTAGGAAGTGCTGTGTCTTCTAACAGGAGAAATAAACTATACCATGAAGAAGCTACAGGGCCTAGTCAAAACATACCAAGATGCATAAAGCAAAATTCACAAAAAGTCATTTTTTTAAATTTAATAAAAGGCAACTTTTCAATTCACCAAGTTAACTCTATTTTGTTCCTATTTTCCTGGAAGAGAAAAGCATCCCAACTATGTTTTCCCAGAGTGGGTTGATTTAGAAAGACCTACTAAAAGATAATCATCAAGAAACATATAGGAAAAGACCTTCCTAGGTTACTGCATCTTTTCTTTTCTCCCTGTCATGAAAGTTGTATAGTTCATGATTATTAATCAACTCAAATTGGTCTCAAGCTAGGCTTAAAGTGATGGCTTCCAGGACATAAGATTATCAAATAAGCTGTTCTCTGGCAATCAGGGTTCACATGGGAAGTTGGTTTAAGTCAGGTAAGCTGTGTAAAAAAACATACATAGCATGAATAAAATCCTCAGTTTTAAAGGCCACACCTGGTAAAAATTTATACCTAATGTACTCATAAATTTTAGAGCCTTTTAAGTAGTTTCAGATTTATAGACATAAAACGTACTCAGTCATGTTCATAGTTTTAGAGCTTTTCATATGCCATTAGAGTTGACCACACATTGACTTTAATATTGTGTTGGCTTGGAGAAGATATCTGAAAAAACATAATCATTTATAAATAATTACATTCAATTTTACAGACATGAAAATGAATACTTTGGTGAAGGGAGTTGTAGTAAGTACAGTATTATAAACCTTTCAGACCATCTATAGTAATCATATTTTAATTGTAATACAAGGTGAATAGCTTTTATTGTAATGGGAATATTACTAGATATTAATGGGTATCATATAAGTATACTTGATGAGCTTATATTTTCTGAACAAAATTAAGTCTTTATCTTTAGTTAGTTCCTCAAATAACCTTACTTTGTTGAAAGTGTGGGTAAGTTGTAGAAATAAGGAAGGAGCCAAAATTCATAGTGGGAAGGAACAAGTCATCACTCAAACTGATGCCCCTACATGGTGGTCTTCTTTCTGTCTAAGTAAGAGGAAAAACATTTCTACGAGCAACTTTTACACTTACTGCATTTTCATAGAATGGAGGAAGATGCCAGCCAGCAGGGCCCAGTTATAAAATCCTACTCAAAATCAATAAAGGAAAATGAAAGGTAATATGTATCACTTCTTCAAGTAGATTAATAGTGCTGTGACTAATGAGATTCTTTCCAAGGTAAAAAGTATCACAAATTTACCTACCAAGGTCTGTATTTATGTTGAAATTACATTTCTGGTTGTTTTTTCCTTCCTTATAAAAGTTTCTGCTGCCCCAAGCTTGCTTGAGAAAGTCTGTGAAATGCTTCATAGGTTTAGAATTCTGAAATTCCCTGCTTGAACTGTCCTTGTAGTGAATAATACTCAGTACCAGTTGGACCATTGCCTTTTCTCACTGGAAAAATAAAATGTAAGCATATTTTATCAGCATCTCCAGAGACCAGTGATCTTATCACTTTGGACTTTATCACCTTTCTCTGTTTCTCTGAAAATAATTTTGTTTACCAGTTCATTTCACTAAAGTTTCACTTTTACTACAGTTGGTTTCCAAGTTTAAATTTATAAAATAAACTAGAGTATAAATATGGAAGACATATATTTTAATATCTCCTGCCTTTTCCTCCCAGAAGTCAAACAAAGCAAAACAGAAAACAACAAAAAAATTACAAAAGCACCATGAACACTTCTCCTAACCTAAAAGCACTAATTTGTGTAAAATCACATTGCTGGTCAAAGTATAAATTGATACATTTTCAGGGGAATTTGGCAATATCCATCAAAATTGAAAATATATACGCCCTTTCAAATCAAACCCCACTTCTGGGAATTTATCTTACTATTACTTTTACATATATAATAAAATGGTGCATGTATAAAATTATTCATTTTAAGGCTTACTTATAATAACAAAAAAATGGAAACAAATCAAACATTTATCAAAAGATGTAAAATTATGACAACTCCAAAATTTTTTATAATAGGCTAGGGGTCTTTAAGTAACAAAACAAGGATGAGAACAATGTGCTTAATATGAATTTTCTCATGTAATAAAAGAAGTGCTTACATGAAAACGTCTAGAAGGATACTCAAAGAATTAATAAAGGTAATTTCCTGTGGGGATAACACACTGATAGAAAGAGGCTGTTAAGACTAAAAAAATGAAATTAAGTTAAGAAAGATGTCCAAAAACATATAAAGGAATATATTGTTGAAAAAGACCATATGGAACTTATAGAAATAAGGAATAGGTGCATACAATTTTCAAATTACTGGATAAATTACTTAATAAATTATATATAGCTAAGGAGATAATTAGCGAGCTGCAAGATAGATCTGAAGAAATTCCTAGAATTCACCATAGAAAGACAAAGAAAGAGAAAAAAGCATTAGTCAATGAGCCTGAACATAAAAGTCTCACACACATGTAAATGAAGTTCCTAAAGGCGAGAGTAAAGAGAATGGGAGAGATATAATATTTGAAGATTTAATGTTGTAAATCTTGTAAGAAGAGGTAAATTATATAAATATTCAGATTTATGAAGCATAGAAATGTAAAATAAAAAGAAATGCACCCATAGACATATTTTAGTGGAATTGCAGAACATAAAAGACAAAGATATGACCTTAAATTTAGCCAAAGAAAAAAGATGCCTACAAAAGGAAGATCATTATCAAGTAGCAGTTTTCTGAAGGGCACTGATGAAAACCAAAAGACAGTGGAAGAATATTTTCAAAAGCATAAGATAATTATCAAACTAAAGTAACATTCTCTTCTAACTCTATACTGCACTAAGTACTCAAGAATGAAAAGGAAATAATATATTAACAATACTGCAGTAATTTATCATCAACACTAAAGGGATTGATTGAGGATATACATCAAAAAGAAATAAAATGAATCCAGAATGAAGATATGAGATGCAAGAAAGAAGGGTAGCAAAGAAATTAGTAAATAAATAAATAAATCCATACATACATACATACAAATATAATTAATATAAACATGTCATTAATGTCTATCTTTTGTGCAAAATATGTCTATCTTTTGCACTAAAATTTCAAACAAATCTAAGATGTAAAGAAGGTAATAGTGTTATAGTATGTTGAAATCCTCTTATTGATTTGAGAAAAGATTGATCTATTGACTAATACTGTTTTGTGAGTTGTATGACTGACAGTAAGTGTGACAAATAAAAAAACAGAAATAGAGTTTACAACTTCCAGTTTATTAGAACAGAGAAAGTGGAAATATTTTTTTTTTAATTGCAAATGAAAAGAAGAACAATTTGTGATAAGGCCAAATTAAATAAAATACACAAAATCCAAATATATAAGCAAATATCATAAAATAAATTTACTCATCCACAATTCAGCACATTTTCTCTATAAAGGGACAGATAGTAAATATGTTAGGCTTTCTTGGCCATATGGTCTCTGTCATGATTATTCAACTACGTCATTGTGTGGCACAAAATCAGCAATAGACAATACACAAATGAGTGTGTGTGGCTGTTCCAATGTACCTTTTTTTAACCCAAAGATAGATTGCCTTATTTGGCCTGAAGGTTATACTTTGCCAATATCTGCTCTAAATCCACAACTTAAAATAAAAAATATTGCAGAATTAATCTTTCTTCTTTAAATTCCATTTATATGATGCTGATGAGAGGAAAATCAAAAACATAAGGCAGAGAAAAATTAAAAATAAAAGAATAGAAAAGGTATGCCAAGCAGATACTTTTAAAATAAAGAAATTGCTGGAATAGAAGCCTCCTGTCACAGGAAACTTATAAGCAAAAAAATAAAAAATACTTAGAAATGGAGAATAGGATAAATGTCTAGACTAAAAGGCTATATAATTTTAGACATGTATGCAGCTATAAGCATTGCCCCAAATTTATGTATGTGTATGTGTGTATACATATATAATAGAAATTGACCATCATAATGGAAGATTTTAATGTATTTCTCTGAGTAATTGATAGATGAGGCTGACATAATAATGATATAGAAGATTTGTGCAACACAACATTAATTTAAAGGACATATGTGGTATCCTGCAGCCAACAATTAGAAAATTAATATCTACCCAAACACATGTGGAAAATATTTGGAACTGTCACATATTATGCCATAAAACAACTTCAACAAATTGTAAAGCTTAGTATTTTAAAGATAAATTAGATCTGATACAATAGATGTGATATGATAAATTAGAAAACAATAAACACTTAAAAATAAAACAAACATAGCTATATTTGGAAATAACAGAACACACTTCTTAATAATATGAAGTATTCAAAATGGAAGTCAGAAAAGACTTCAAATTTAACAATAATATACCAAAGTTGCAAAATATGAGTGAGTGGTAATAAGGAGTAAAATATACAGCAATGGGCACCTATGTTAAAAATAAGAAAGGCTGAAATTAAAAAAGTATTCCATTTCAAATGTTAGAGTAAAAACAAGAGAATGAAACTCAAGAAAATTGAAAGAGTAAAACAATAAATATAAGAGCAGATAACCATTATGTACAAAATAATAGTACAATTAAGACACTCAACAAAGCCAGAAGCTAGTTTTTTATTTAAAAAACAAAAAAACAAAACAAAACAAAAAACACTGGCCCTATCCTACAAAGTAGGTCCTAAGACAATGAGTAAAGATGCTATATTTTTATTAGAGAATGTGATCCTAGAGAATTTGAGTGACGAACAAAGGAATTGAAGCAGCCAAAGAGGAGTAAAAGGTTAGGCTGTGCTGTTGAACTGGCCACAGAGCAGAGTAATTGATTCTTTGATCCCATAGATCATTATAAACTGCACCTTAGGATGGTACTTCCTGAGAGAAGGTCAATAGCAGAGGTGGATACCTACTGGGTCCTATAGAGGTTGGGTCTAAGATTAGCCCCTTTATGTTCCCCTCTGAGCTGCATACTCATAGTTCCCAAATGTGATCCTGTTGAACCCACAACTCAGCACAAAAAGTAACCTAGAGCAAGAGATAAGAGGCACAGGCATGAAGGCACTGTAAGGTTGAACCTGCTTGAAGATGATCAACTCTTCTGTAGAGCTGTTCACTGCAGCAGCTAGAAAAAGTGGTTCCAAGACCCAGAAGCATTTGAGGCCAAGAGCATCTAAAGTAGTATACACAAATTATCAGAAAAAAAAAAGACCCCAACTCTACCAAGATTTTTCAATAGAGCGAAGAAAAAAGCATAAGTAAACAATATCCAAAAATATTATTAAATGAATTTGAAAATAGACAAGATGCATAATCTCTTAGAAAAATATAACTTGCTGTTCAAAGGGAATTAGCAATGCTAAATAAACTGGTAACCGTGAAAATAAATTGCATCCACAGATTAAAGCCTACCCCCTAAAATTAGCTTTAACAAACAATAAGGGGAAAGACAATCAAGTTTTATACAAACTTTTCTAGAGAAAAAGGAAAAATAAAATATTCTAAATTAATCTAGCAAAAAACAATAAAATATTCTTAAAGTTTAAGTTAGGAATACAAGAATATATTAACATTATAATCTATTAATGCAATGTACTAAATTTTAAAAACTTAAACATATAAAATCATATAATAATTTCAATAGATACAGGAAAAGCACACAGTCAAGTCTAACATCTATGATTTATTTTCTGATTATGACGTTGTAATTTATATTAAACTCATGCTTTTTCCTAGAATTACTAGAAAAGTTAAAGAATTTCTGAGGCACTCTCAGGACTTGAAAGATCAGTATCTCACTGAGAAGGGAAGCCTACTGAAGGGAACCAGGTATTTGGAATATCCAATCTCCCCCAGTTCCTGTGGGATATTTACTGAGACGTAAGGGTTCTAAGGTAAAAGGCAGAGAAGTTGACACGTGTTCAATAAATGTCAGAGTTTGAGAGACAAAAATTAGATTTGGGACTGCCAAGACAGCTAGAATTTGCAGGTCCAAGACCTCAGGGAGAAGGGAGACACAGAGAATTGAGCCTGACTCTCTGTGCTAGTTTTCTCAGTGAAACATTTGCTTATTCCTAAATTGCAGAATGACAGAAAAAGAAAGTGGCTGAAAAACACAGCAAATCTTTTCTTAGGCTTATCATTTGGGGGAAAGAAAATTGAAAGTCAGGGACTTATTAAGTGAGAGAGGTACCTAAAAACACACAGACATTCTGTTCAGTCCCCAGGAGAGCAACAATATTCTTGAAGTGAGGGTGAAAGAAGCAGACACAGCCTTAAAAATCTGAAACCCAGATGAAGACAGGTCATTGCCTAGTTGGATTAAAGTGAGTTATCTTTTCAATAGCTGTCCAACTCTGGCTTTCACTCCTGAGAAAGATAAAACTATCTAGAACCTTTCTAGCTTTTCTTACACAATGTCTAAGATGTGATAAAAGTTTACTAATCACACATGCCAAAAAAAAAAAAAAAAAAAAGAAAGAAAAAAAAGAAGGAAAGAAAAGGAAGAAAAAAGACCAGACCACAAATAGACAATTGAAACAGACGTACATGTGATTCAGATTTTGAAGTTATCAACAATAAATGTTAAAAATAACTGTGATTAAAGTATCTAATAACATTAACAGGAAGATTAATAATTTCACCAGAAACTGAAGCCTATTTTAAAAATTGCGTTAAATTCTAAAAATTAAAATAAAAAACTGAATTAGGAACACAATGGATGGGTTTAACAGAAGTATTGGAGAGAGAGAGAGGAAAAGACAGAGAACTTAAAGACAGGTCAGTAAAAAACTATTCAAACAGAAGCATGGAGAAAAACATAAGAATGGCAGAAATATAAAACAGAGTTTAAAATGCAAAAAGAAATGGGGAAAGGGTCTAACATATACATAATTGGAGTTTCAAAATATGAGGGTGAATGGGGCAAACAGTATATTTGGTAGATAATAATTGCACTATACAAGATTGAAATAGTTTTATTAAAAATAATGAAAACGTAACATATCACCATTTTTGGTGTTACAGCTAAAACTATGTTTAAAAGGAAATTTAGAGCCTTAAATTCTTATTTTAGACAAGAATACTTTACTAAACACTATCGAAAAGACAATGGTAGCACTGAGGAAAGAAACAGTAAGTTCTATCCATGCAGTGCATTTGGGAAATAGTTTGTGGAGAAAGTGTTCTTTGTCAAAGTTTCATTACTAGTGTGGCTAGCATAGGATAAGTGGAAAAAGTGACAGCATGTGAGTTTGGAAATGTAAGGTGAGGTAGCTTGTGCTCGCTAAAGAACTAGAATCTTTCCTATTAATCAGGGATTCAATGGCAATTGTCAGTGGTATTTAAGTAGAAAAAAGTGATATGAGAAATCTGAAATAAACATAATTCTAATTGCAGAGTTAAGGATGAATTAAAAGAACAGACTAATTAGAATGTTCTTGAAATAATGAGAAAGAAAACTAATTTGGTTTTTTTTGGAGTGCAGAACACAATATGTATTTAGGAAATATTTCTTGAGTTGAAAAGACAGGATCCAATTGATAACTAATTGGATCCTGGAAGAAAGAGTAGATAAAGAAAAGAAGAAGAATTATCTATTTAATTTACTAGTTGAGCATGGAGTCCATTACCATGAAAGAGAATAAAAGAAGAGACTTTGAGAAAGAAGATAATGGACCTGCTTCCATCACACAAGTATGGGGTACCCATGGAAGAATATGTTGGAAGTAGCTAGTAAATAGTTTAAATAATTGGTTGAAAACTTGAAAAGGAGGGTTGTGATACACATGTGGGTGCTATCAGGTGAGGTAAGAAGAATAGGTGAGAATGCCAAGAGACAATGCAAATTGAGAAAAAGAGGAGGACCATGGAAAGAATTTCATTGCTCATTGTGGGCAGATTAAGACAATATAGACCCAGACATCAGGAGAGCTGGCAGAGAGGAAATTCAGGAAAATATAGGATTATAGAGCAGCAGTTTTAAAAAGGAGGGTTAATATACTTTACCAAGGCAGCAAGACTTTTGTCCTTTCCTTCACCCTTTCTCTTTTATACTAACAAATGTAATATTCAGGAAACAATAAGATTTGGGAACATAGATATCAATTATGTGAAATACTCATCAATAACTTTACAACTAGGCCAGACTGACCAATATTTAAATGAAACAGCTAATACAGCTCTTAATGCAGCTAATTAATGTAAAATAAAAGTTGTCAGGAATATAACTGAAAATAATCAGTTAATGTTAACATTAGTCAATCAGTTAACATCCCCGTCAAGTTGGCAAGCATGTAAAATAGTGACCTGTGTGTCTCACATTATTATCTCTGGTTTAGACATTACCCTTAAATATGGAGGCTTAGATGAGTTTAAAATCTTCATGTGTTGATTGAATCTAAAAGTCCCAATTGTAAATCATTTCTCTTGTTTTGAATTTTCTCTGATAGGGAAGATTTATCTACAGGAATATTGTCAAAATCATTTCCATGGCAACCAGCTATGATACCTATCTAGAGAGATTACTCCATATACTAGTGTAGAAATTATACATATGGGGAGAAAACAATAATAAAAATATTCTTAACTTGTTTACACACCAATTTGCCCTAGAGAAACAATAAAGATTAAGTGAAAATGTCTGTAAATTTTCTTTGCTAGAAATGTTCTGAAAAATCTTTGTCACACCCTCCTCTCCTCCAATTAAAAAAAAAAAGGACTCAAAAGAACAATAGTTCAGAGACAAATAATTTAAAATTGAAGTTATTTGAATGTTTGACAATACGTCTGTGTGGCAAATAATTTGATCTCTTGGCATTCGGTGGTTCAGTAGCAAACAACTAAAATACTGATTGTAATATACAATCGGTTTATTAAAAATCTATCTCAGGGATTTATTTTGCCCCTCAGGATCTGAAGTGAACTTTCCACTATTCATTGTTATTCAGAATACCAGGCTTTGGAAGATAATCAGTTCATTAGCTAGGCTTAGGAAATGACCCTCATGTCACCCTCTTTTTTGGTTTTGCAAAGGTCACCATGCAAATGTGCATGTTTTGCACTAAGATAAGCTTAGAGAAATGGCCTGAAATCTTGTGGCTCGGTAATAAGTTCTGACCCTCCTTCACCCCCCAAAAAAAGTCTTGAATTTAGAGAGGTATGTACTCTAAGAGTACAAAAAATTGTAAACAGGGCAAGTCAGGCTGCTCCTGAGATACAAACACAGATAGATGGAAATAACAGGCTTTTCTTCCATATTAACAACAATACATTGTAAATCACAATTCAATACAAGAAAACACACTAAAATATCAGAAATATTCAAAACATGACCCATTTATCTTAGCCCACAGGACAAATTTAACTGCAGTAATCTCTCTGTCATCAGAAAACATAACCTATTATACGGCTCCTCAGCTGATGAGAGCAGATGAATAGATGAAAACAATAAAATGAAAATAGAAACTATATGCTCTTTCTGAACTAGTGATATCACTGTTTTGATCTATAATGGCAAAGTAAAATAAAATTATTGCAGTTATTTAGAAAATTCAGGCCGTTAAACCTCAAATCACTACTCTCCTCCGAAAGTCCCTATATAAAGTAAAAATATGCACTTTTATCTACATTATCAGTATAATTGCACTATGTGTCTCTTAATTTCAGAGTACAATAATTTTCTTGATAGTTAACATCAGCAACAATGACATAATAATAATACATTTACATCAGAATTGATCAAATGGATTCAGAGTGGCTAAAAACATGAGGAAACAAATTCAATCAAAGCAAAAAAAAAAAGGATTGGAATAATTTCTTAAAGTGATTTACTCTCTTCATGCTTTATTTGTAACTTTTAAAACAGAAATAGACTAAGAGATACAGAGGAAAAACTGATGGTTGCTAGATATGAGGGAGTTTGGGGAATGGGGGAAAAGATGAAGGGATTAGAAAGTACAAATTGGTAGTCACAAAACAGTCACAGGGATGTGAGATATAGTATGGAGAATACACTCAATAATGTTGTATAGATCATGTAGGGTGCCAGATGGGTACTGGACTTATCGTGGGAATCACTTCATAGATTGTGTAGGTGCCTGACCACTGTGCTGTATACTTGAAACTGATGTAGAATAATGTTGAATGTCAACTATAATTAATTTATAGTTGTTATGTACATAGGATATATATATATATATATATATATATATATATATATATATATATATATGTATATATATATGTATATACACACACATATATATAAAATGTATGTATAATATGTATGTATGACTATAAATATGTATATATAGTCACAGGATGTAAAATGTAGCATAGGGAATATAGTCAATGGTATAGTAATAGCTATCTATGATGTCAGAAGGATAGTAGATTGTAAGGGGGGTTATCACTTTGTGAGGGGTATAAATGTTTAATCATTATGTTGCTTTGTACACCTGAAACTAAAAAACAAAAAATCCTGGAAAAAATACAATAAAAAATTTTTAAAAATCTGGAAAAATGAAAGAGGAAAAGGTGGATAGGAAGAGTATGAGACTGAGATTTTTTTTCAATTATTAGGAAATATTTCAGACATTCAAAATGGCATATAGAATATTATTACAAAATTTATGTGCTAATCCTCAATATACCTTGAGAAATAAAACTTTATAATAATTGATACCACTGCTCCATAATCACATCCTCTTCCCTAGTGCTGATGCTAAATTTTGCATATGTTATTCTATTGGTGGACTTTTATAGTTCACCTTATTCTACCATTTAATTATGTTAACCTTGAACATTTTAAACTAAATATAACAATGATAGATATATAGATATCTCATTTTTCTAAATGAAATATTTCGCTATCAAACCAAGTAAACCATTTATGTGTTTAAATTTAGAGTATTAAGTAAATACATGTAATATTAAATAAAGGATCTTTCCATCTATGCAATTCTATAAAAGTTTGCAAATTGTTATAATATGAGACTTCCTGTGGGTAATTTTCAGAAGGGTGGCAGTGATTGAATTATCAACAAATACAAGAAAATGACACAAGGACTTCAATGTAAGTAGATAAACAGATAAACACTTAACTCTCTGATGATTGACTATAAAGATAGAACTGTATTCTCTCTGTTAGAAAGACAAGTGTCCTTGGCTTTTAAGTCCCAACAGAGAACCCCATGGCACATCCGTCCCTACTTCTTCAGGCTTCTTTAGCATTCTGTCTGCTCTTTTTTTTGTAATACTCTTCTAACTTCTCCTAACTGATATCTAGACTCCATTTGTCTTTTGTCCCTTGTCCTGGGACAAGGAACTGGTGATTGCTTCCTCGAGGCTTAGTAACAGAGCGAGTGAATGTAGGATTAATTTCTCAGGCTCAGTTACCAAGGACACATCCTTCTATTATTCCCCTGCCTATATATATATATATATACTCGTATGTCTGCTAGGTCAAAAATTATAATGTTCTACATATTTTAATAATTATATGTCCTGAAAACTTAGGCTCTATGCAAGTAAAGGAGAAGACTATGTCTCACAGAGTGAATAATGCAAAAGATATTAAGCCCGCTAATAGATTTTATTACAAATTGATAGCATTAAATAGCATATTGCAATGTCTGTTTTATAATAGTAAAAAAAAACAAATTGCATCCATTTTGCTATTCCACTTTTAAAAGCTTATTGTGTTTTATGTGATGTCAGATATTTTGCTTTCTGATTGAATAGATAAGATGTTTCTTTTTCTAGTTTATTCTGAAGAGAATAAATCCAAATCCCTCAATCTAAAATGAATCCCAATGACTTGCACAAAGAAATATGAGTCACCATGTTTATGTAATAAAAACATTCACTATCTAAAGATAATTAAGAACTTATTTCATTGAGGAAATCTAGAACTTTTTACTTTTCTGCCCTTAATCATATATCACCACTATCACCACATTGTGGGACAAAAGAGTATGGGCCTGAAAGACAGAGCATATGAGAAGAGCGGATGGCAGGATGAATTGGTCTTTAGATGTATTAACAGTTAGAAGAGGTTAGATTGTGTTGCTTAACGAACAGCCCCCAAAACTCTTGTGTCTTAAAGCAGCAAAAACGTATTTCTCTTGGAAGTGTGCCTCAGGTCTGGGCAATTACCCAGCATAGCTGCCCTGCATGTGATAGCTCAGCTCTGTTCCTCCATATCAAACTGATTTCACCACCACTGAAGTAGGACATGGAAGAGATAGAGAATCATGTACAGGTTTATAAATGCATCTACAGAAGTAATACTTCTCAGTTTGACTCACCTATCTTTGGACAAACAAGTCACATGGCCACTTCAAAAGTTGAGGGGGTTAGAGAAATCCTAATTCATGCTTGGAAGTAGGTGAACTGGAAATAATGGATAATTGGTAGTAGTACCACACTTCAGCACCCTAGCTATCAGTAAAATTTTACAAAGTATTAAAGCTCAATCAAGCAAAGGGAAGAAACAGGACTAAGCACCATGTAGCAACTCATACTCCATTTTGAAGATCAAATTCTAATGTCACTATTGATGATGTTTCCCTGACACACTTAGAAAGATTTAGTTCTCTGTCCCTCCAGCGCATTGTTAAAATTACACTTACCATATTGTGTTAATCTATTGCTTTCCCCTATATGACTGTGTGAGAGAGAAAATGCCTTTTCAACTTTAGTGCATAAGATAATATTTGACACATAGAAACTGATTAAAAAAAAAACTCATGTAAAAGACAGGAGGAGATAATTTGGAGGAAGAGGGAGGCGGAGGGATGAAAGAAGGAAGGAAGCAAGAAAGGAAGAATTTGCTGAAGGCGGCCTAACTTTGCAATGATAAAATTTTCACAGGCGTGCTACTGTGTCTCCAGATCTCCTCCACATCATAATTTTCAAAGGACTCCAAAGTAATTTTAAAGTATATGGCAGAGGCTGGTGATTGGGTACCAATATCCATGTCCTCTTCTCTTTTAGAAATTCTAATTTTAGAAGGGCTTATGCTAAAGACTGTATCTCCCAAACTCTTGTCCAGCTAAATTGACCATATAATTAAGTTCTTATCAATGGGAGGGGAGAGGAAGTGATATGAACAATTTCCTGGTCATACTTTAAAATGAAACTCTCTGCCCTCTACTGTCCTTCTCTCCTTCCTTCTGATATTGCTAGAGAAGCCATTTAAACTACAAAATGGAAGTAGCATGTTAAGGATGGCAGAACAAGAGAGAAAAAACCTAGATCCCAAAAATTGCATTTGTAAAATTAGCCACGCACTTCCTTAAGTTTGTTCAATTACTGTGAGAGAAATTCACTTCTATCTCATATAAGTTGTTACTTGGTCTTTATCTTAGCATCCTAACCAATACAGTGTTTAATATAAGGTTAAAGCATGCGCACACGAACACACACACACACACACACACACACACACACACAATCTTTTTGTCCTAGTGCTAAGGCATCAACAATGCAATAGAGGCACTGTCATAGGCAAGTTTAGATTCAACTGCATAATTACAGATAAATGCTTCAGAAAGCACAATAGAACATAGAAATCAGTGTTGACTTCATCTTAATACCACAAAACTTTAGAAATATAGAAAGATTTGTTAATTAAATCAGAACCTCCGAGATAAGCATTCTAAAACCTTAGTGAAATGCATTTAAAATTAGTTATCTGACTAAAAGTATTCATAATTAATTCCAAATAAAATGTTGTGGTTTTATTTTTATCAACCTTTTTTATGTGGAACTGAATCAGTGCTATGGGATCATTCCATTCACTGATTTGGCTACATCCTTGTAGACCATTAAGATGCATCATATTGTTCACAATTTTGCCCTTTCAGTAGCAGCTGTACAATTTCATTGAGGACATCGCCACATTAATAGTCCCACATGTCCAAATTTGCATGAAATAAGCAGTCATCAGCAATTATGATTTGCCAGGGAAAGATTCTTTAAACCCTTCTCAAAGCCAATGACACATGTGTGTTTCCTGATTTTAGGATCTAATTTACTCCAGTGCTGGGCAGCAACATAAGGAAAACATATTGCATATCTTAAAATCAATTCACTAAAGAGAATAAATACAGCGAATAAATCTGATGTTCTTATTCAACAAGAGTGATAATGATAAACCTCTGCTGCTCTTTCTCAAGACTGAAAGAAGTCAAAAAAAAATTGTGTGTGTGTGTGTGTGTGTGTGTGTGTATTTAGGTACTAGAGATAAAGATAGAGATAGATAGAGACAGAGATAGAAAGCTATAGAGATAGCACATAAATGTTTTTGAGTTTTTTATCCAAGATTCAGAGGGCAGCCTATAAAGCCTAAATCATAAAGGGTACCTGCCTTGTGATATCAGCTACAAAATATTCCATATTTATCATAGCCAACATGTCCAAATTGAATTCATTTTTTGATAAACCTGAGCTCAAGGAGAGAAATGACTTCGAAAGGCTAAGACCTAAATCTGCTATTTTTTTTTTTTTTTCCAACAGGATTGAGAATGTCTTCAGGGACTGCTAATAGTGTTTGCTTGTTTTCATGGTTAAGAAAGTCCAAGTAATTCTTTCTGATTATCTGTCAGGAGTGAGTGTAACATAATCAGATAGTACAGTTAAGAAAATTTTACAGAGGGTGAGGGTTAAATAAAAGAGATTTACAAGTTTTAGAGCAACACATTAGTGGTCTAGTTAACACAGAGTGTTTATGGTGTTGATTCTCTATGTTTTATACTGGGTAAAATCTTAATTTTTTAATTTTCTATTGTATTATCTGGAAAGTAAAGATAATACAGAGAGCACAAATATTCCCCATTGTATTATTGAGAGGATTAGATGATATAATAATAATAATTTTTAGGTTTTCTTTAAATGTGAAGTTTTTTGTTTGTTTGTTTTTTAAAATGAGACAAAAAGAAATATTTTTCTGGCATCATTTATAACTTTTTAGCATGGATTTTACCTGGAAGCAATCTGCGTAGTAAAATTCAATTAGGGGGTATTTTAAACAAACTGTTCAATGAGCAAAATGCTTTGACCCCAATCTTTCACTTGTGTAATATACATAACTGAAAACAGCTCATATAAAACATATCTGACACAGCGATCCATATTTACCTTGGAGGTGGGCGAAGGAGGTTAAAAGGTTTTATAGTAGCAAAAATAGCTTCTTTCTTTTGTCTGTGTATGCTAAACCAATCAGTGAGCATATCAGAGGGCCAAAAAAGGGCCATCTCATTCTCATTCTTTCATTCTCATTCTGGCCCTCATTCTTTCTGTGTGTATGTGGGTGGGTGTGTTAACTTATACAGAATATAGAATTACTTGTAGAATTATTTCCCTTTCTTGGATTTATTTTGCCATCTTGCTGACTTCTAATTCTTTAAAATTAAGATAAGGATCATTTTCTCAAGGAAGCTTCCTCCCTTAATGTCTCTTTATGATTATTACAATGTAAATCCTCATTTTTCTCTTCCCACAGAACACTTAACACCATTGTTATCAGACATATCAATCAGGGCTGCAACAATGCATAATGTGCTTCTTACCCACTACACAATTAACTCTCCATAATTGAGTGTTTTCAATTTATAACGTTGTATTGGGCATCCTTATAGTGTTAATATTCTACGTGGTCAATAAATGTCAAACAAATGAATAAATGTGGCCGTGATGGTGGGGAGGGTGCTACTTCTTGAGAGTAGCAATTATTCTTGAGAGTTTTGTTTTGTTTTGTATTGTTTTGTTTCAGTACAATGATGGAAGCAGTCATCCTTAATCTCTCCTTCAAGCCTCCTATGATAAAAAACCCACTTTATAAGACAGTTTTCTGGGGAAAAAAATTAGACCATGGCAACCCTCCAGCTATTTTCTGCCTACAAACCACCTTGATATGGAATTCTTCCTTTTGCTAGTGTTAGTATCATTCATTCTTTTATTTATAAGAAAGCAATATAAAATTCTTAGGAAAAACTCACCGATGTATATAAATAATCAAATTTATTACTGCAAATAAAAATGATCAGGAAATATGGAGAGAAGACAAACGCTCAGAACAGATTGATGCTATTCTGGGAAACAGTTTTGGAAGAGATTAGTTGTCAGGGAATCATGAAGAAATTCATTGAAACTTGTTTTATACAGAAAAAGGGAAAGGATATTAGGGAGCTGTATAATTATACGTTCTTGAGTTGCAAAAGTCCTGGAGAGTTATTGGCCATATCTATTAATATAAAGAGTATAGAACTTAGAAAAAAGCAAAACCCATGAAAGTGCCGTGGAAGATTAGATTTGGCTAGACTGGAGGACCCGAGTAGAGAACCTGAACTAAATGGGCCAATTTCTTGCTTATTAATATATGTTAAAAACTTAACTGTGGTTTAGTAACAATATTAGTAATATAAAGCATATATATTTATTGTACTTTTTAGCATTGTTTTATCCTGGGTAAGAATAAAGTTATTCTTACATTGAGCAAGGAATGACAAAAAAACAGTTCAGTGATATGAAATATCTCCATAGGGGGTCACTTCCACATACTTCATATTAAAAACAAAAATGTTCTTTCTTGTTTACACAAATACACTATGGAAAGTAGTATGATCAAATCTCAATTTTACGCTTTGTGGGTAATGGTAGCTTCTCTATTTGGAGGCAAGTAGATAATTTTCCTTTTATCCAAATGTGCATTCATTCCCTTTCAAATTTTGTTGCACTACAAAGAAGACTGGGTAAATTCTCTTAATATCTATGGTGGGATCATTCCCATTGACCTGCAAACATGGTGAAACGTCTCCCATATGAAAAAAAATTCACCCTCAATCCCCTCCTCCAGCTCCCCACCAAACTTATCTGCTCCACACACACACACACACACACACACACACACACACACACACACACACAATGCAGTTCTCAAAAGAAGTTTATTCTGATTGACTGTTTTCTTTTCATTCATTCTCCATTGAGTCACTTCATCCTAATTTTGATTTCAATGACTACACTGAAGTTTGAATGGCAAGGTTGCCAACATCTATCTTGCTCAATCCAATGTTGATTTACTAATCTCCATCCGATAAAAATGGTCATGTCTTCCTTTTAGCAATGCTTTTTCTTGGCTTACAGAACGTCACACACTCCTGGCTTTCCTCCAACTGCACTGGCAAATCTTTCTGAGTCTCATTTGCTAACTCTTTTTCCTCTTCCCAACCTCAAAATCTTGGAATATCTTGGAATGATTGAAAATCTGGGATAATATACCAGGGCTCTATCTTTGGCTCTTTTCTTATTCCTATGGGAACTCACATTTTATATGATCGTACCTGATCCTATGGCTTTAAATCATATCTGTAGCTCTAACTGTGACTTACTTCTAAGTTCCATACTCGTAATCACTGTTTGCATTTTTATTTGGATGATAATAATAAATCCACACAATGTGCTGAAAACTATTTACATATTTTTATATGGATTAACTAATTTAATCCTCACAAAAAACTTAGGAGGCAAGACTTACTATTGCAATTTTATTTAGTAGAGGTATAAATGAGACATGAAAAGACATTAAGCCACTTGCCCCGTTAGTAAGTAGTAGAGCAATCAAGTTATAAGTCCCAATATTAAATATTAATCATAAGAGTCTCAAATTTATCATGTTCAAGATTAACTGCTGAACTTTTCCTAACAATCCTGTTACTCTTCAGTCTCCTTTCTTTTAGAAAAACCCTAGTCGATCATCCTTGACTCATCTCTTTTACAACCAACATTCAATTCATCAGTCAAGATGTATCCACTTATTTAAAAAACAAAAAAAACTTCAAATTGACCATTTTAAACCACTTCCACTGCTACCACCCTATTATAAGCCATTAACATCTCTTTCCTGAACAATGTCTCGCCTCCACTCTAATAGTATCTCTTTACTTCTGCTCCCTTTCATTTTCCACTCATCATCAGAATATACCATTTAAAGTTACCATAAAGTGAGATTAATCAGATTACATTAATCTTCAAAAACTCCAGTAGCTCACTGGACAATTTCATAGCCTATCAGTTACTACTTAATCTAGATGCTGCTTTTCTTGTTAACTGTCTCCCTTTTGTTCCAGATATACTAGACGTTGTTTTCTTTTCTTTTTTGGAGGTGTGGGGGCTATTGTTTAATTCTCTTTTTTTCAATTGTATTCAAATATATCACAGCATATATTTAAGGCATATAGCATGATTGTTCAATTTACATATATTGCAAAATGATTACCACAATAGTTTCAGTTAACATCTATCTTTTCATATAGATACAGTAAAAAGAAGAAGAAAGGAAAAAAAACAAAAAACAAAAAGCATTCTTTATGTACCAGAAACTCTTAGGGTTTATACTTTTAACAAATTTCCTGTATAATATATAGCAGTGTTAGCCTATAGTCATGAAGCTGTACATTACATACCGAACACTTATTTATCTTATATCTAGAAGTTTGTACCTTTTGACCATCTTTCTCCAATTCCCCCTCTCCCTCCCCACCCTTTGCTTCTGGTAACCATAGTCTGATCTCTTTTCTATGAGATTTTTGTTTTTATTTTTTTAGATTACACATATAAGTGAGATCATACAGTATTTGTCTTTAGCTTTCTGACTTATTTTACTTAGCCCTCAAGACCCATCCAGGTTGTCAGAAATGTAGGACTTCCTCATTTTTATAGCTGAATAATATTTCATTATATTAATGTGTATATATATATATATATATATATATATATATATATATATATATATAATTTCATTATATAAATGTGTTATATATATCAAAACTTCTTCATCCATTTTGCCATGGATGGACACTTAAGTTGTTTCCATGTCTTGGCTTTTGTCAATAATGCTGTTGTGAACATGGGGGTGCAGATATATTTTCAAGTTAGTGTTTTTATTTCCTTTGCATATGTTCCCAGAAGTGAATTGCTGGATTATATGGTAGTTTTATTTTTAATATTTTGAGGGTCCTCCATACTGTTTTCCACAGGAAGTGAACCAAGTTACAATCTCACCAACAGTGCACAAGGGTTTTCTTTTCTTTACATCCACACCAGAATTTGTTATCTCCTGTCTTTTTGATGATAGCCATTCTAACAGGCATGAGGTTTTAATTTTCATTTCCCTAATGACTAGTGATGTTGAGCATCTTTTCATGTACCTGCTGACATTTTCTATATCTTGTTTAGATGGAATAATAATATAATAATAGTGGTACAAGTTTTGAGATGATCGTATGTTTCTTTTCTTTCATTCTAGTAATATGATGTATCAGATTGATTGATCTCTATATGTTGAACCATCCTTTATCCCCAGGAAAAACTTCCACTGGATCATGGTGAATGATCTTTTAAATGTGCTGCTAATTTGATTTGCTAGTATTTTATTGAGAATTTTTGCATCTCTATAGCAGGTGGGTCTGTGTTTCATCTTTTTGACTGGGCATAGGAAAACCAGGCTCAGGGCCAGGAAAATTCCTCATTTGAGGATCTGAATCAGGCAGACCTGAACTCTGCTGACTTCCCTGGTCAGAGTTCACTGCTGACTTGTTTTTTTTTTTTTTTTTCAAATGATCCAAGCCACTGGTTGGGATTACTACTTGGGCACTGCAGGTATGACCTTGGCTTGCCAAGATCCATGTGCTGGTTGTTGTAAGCTCTCCCCACCTTCCCAATCAGGTTTTAATGGTTGAGCCCTGCAGACTGTAGGATCCCCTGCAATCTCCATGGTGCAAGATCAGAGTAGGAGCTCCCAGACAGCCACCCACAATGCTGAGGAGGGCTGGCTGTCCCCTGGGTTATTTTATCCCAGTGGATAAATTGGAGTTTCAGGGGAGACCTTTCCAAGTGGTTCTGTGCTGGCCTCAAGGAAGGGCTTTATGATCAACATATAGCCACTTCTCTTACTCTTCTAAGGCAGTCTCTCTTAATCTCTGTAGTACAATGTGGGGTGCTTCAGCCTCGCTCCCATGTTCTAGGGTTTTCTCAGTGGTGCTTTGTTCTTATGTAGTTGTTTGTTTTCCTTTTTGTGATGGGTGCAAAATTAGGAATGGCCTATGTTTCTATCTTAGCCTTTCCGATGTTTCTCAAACACATGTTGCATGGTTGAAATTAACTGTCTTTACTTACTAATTTTTTTCAACTGTAAAGCTGGTACCCCAGGTATTAATATGATTAGTTCATGATGGGAAAAAGAGTTTGTTATAGACTTAAGTTTCCTAGGAAAATATAGGTAGTAAAAGTTAACTAAGTCAATCATTGGATTAGTCATTCATTCAACAAAGAGAATTAAATACCCACTATATGCCAAGAATTGTAACTGTTATGACAGGCTACAAAGGTAAAGCAGATATAGCCCTACTCTCAAGGACTACACCTTCTATTTATTCACAACCCACCTATACATAGGACAGTTCCCCAGTCACAGGCTATAAATCATTTTCTAAATAAATAATACAGACATTTATTTTGTACTTTTGGTCAACTTAGGGAAAATATTAGAACTAAATCCAATGCCAGGAAACAATTTTAAATTTCAGAGATACAATTAGCACTCGTAAAAATGGAAAGGATGTCAGTGCATACCTATAACCTGGTGGACAGCATTCCATTTACAGTTAACAATCAGACAAGGTACAGTACAACAGAATGTGATAGGAGAAGCTTTCCTAAAGCACCAGAAAGTAGAGGATAGTAGTGTCTATCTTACAGTATTTTATTATTATTATTATTCTGTGACTTTACTACATCCCTAATACACACACTTAAAAATATTTTTTTTTACATTTTAGGTGATTTTTTTTTTTTTTGTAATTGCTCCTTTTTTCCTAGAAAAAGAAGAGAGTGGTAAGGAATAACTGAATAATAGATTGTTTTGATTACAACTGCTGTGTAATTCACATGGTAACTTATTGTATTTCACACTTATTCTATTAATTTATTAAGCAAGATCTTTCTGAAAGAGAAAAGAATAAATAGAAGATTTGAATCTCTCAGAATTTTTCCAAAGCCCTTGAGTTGAGCACTTTTCTCTCATGTCATGTGTGTGTGTGTGTGTGTGTGTGTGTGTGTTAGAGAGAGAGAGAGAAAGAGAGAGAGAGACAGAGAGAGAGAGAGAGAGAGAGAGAGAGAGAGAGAGAAGAAACAGCATGTGGGAAACATGGTAAAATGTGAGATCAGGTAATAGTAAAGAAAAGTTGGAAACAGGGAGCAAAAGAAAAAGAAAAGATCAGTTGTGAAAGAAGCTCTTTTGTTGTCAAACAGACACTTAGACACCGAAAACATTGGTCTCCTGAGCACACTTAGACAGTCCCAGAGCTCCGCGGGGAATACAACACACAGTTAAAAAAATACTGATGCAATTAACATGTAGTTTTTAAGATCAGTAGTAGCAGTGCAGGTAGCCAGAGCTAAAGTGAGCATTTATTGACTGTCATTGTGCACTAGAGAATGTGCTAGGCTCTGAGAGATACAAATAAATAATGTATATGGTCAATGATATCTCAGTATAACCATAGGTTGCACAGTTTATTAGGATATTGATAGCAATGGCGATTCATCATTTGTAGTGTTATCATAAGTATATATGGATTAGGTGATGCTATAGAAAAAGAACATAAAACTTTTCCTTCTATAAAAAGAATTGGCCTGAGACAAAGAAAGAGAAATTAGTTTCTTGAGTTAGGAAAACATAATTAGTGACAATAATAATAAATTTTTTCTCCTACTATTTCTTATGTCTGTAATGTACTTTCATTTAACCAGTGTGGCAGCTGACTGAGATGCATGAATGATCTTAACTAAAACCAGAAGATCTGCATAGCACCACTCTGCAGAATCATGAAATTTTGGAAAGCTTTGCTGTGCAATAAAAGCTAATGGACATGCAAAGTAGAGCTCAGAAGACATTTATAAGCCTTTAATATTCAGATTATTGAGTCAAGAGTGCCACTGAGTTATCAGAGAGAGAAAAGGAGCTAAAGATAGAAGAACAAAATCTTGGGATATACCCGTATCTAAAAAAGTGGAAAAAGGGAAGGAAAATTGGCAAAACAGGGAAAGGAGTGAGCATCATCTTTTGAATACATCCTGATTTTATTCATCACATTATATGCAATGGTCCAGATATGTGTATTCTACTTCTGGTAAACCTACCACAACATTTATCGGAAGAACCATCCTCCCCCTAATATAATTCTATTTGCTTCACATTCCTAGAGTTGCAAGGCTGCCTGGACAATTGAGAATCACATTCCCCTGGACATTGTTTTTGATTAAGGAAAGATCAACTGGCTGAATCATAGCCAATGGGACATACACAGAGAGGTACTCTTTCTCTCTTTTTCATTGCACTTGAACTTGACCAACAGTAGGTCTAGTATTGTTGGTAGCCACTTTGTGGAAGCTGAGAATTTAGACAATATGAAGCTGAGCATAGCCAAGAAATAAAGAAAAAACAGAATGGGTAGCATTATTTAAAGCCTTAACACAGGTCATGACTGAAGCCAGTACTTCCTTTTTATTTTTCGGTTTGATGAGGTAATCAAGTTCTCTTTTGTTTAAGCCACTGAGTGGGATTTTTCTGTCTTTTGCTAACATAAAATCCTAATATTTTAAGAAACTTTTAAAATTATTTTTTCTTACATTTTATACAAAGAAAAGAAAACACACTACACAACTTAAATTAAAGAGCTCTTAGACCATTTGTTTTCTGCATCTCAAGTAAGTACAAAAATAAATTTTAATTGGGTTTTCCTTAATGTTCTCTACAGTCATTATTAGTGAAGACAATAATAATGATAACAACCACATCCATGCACTAGATACTCTGATATGTAATTTATGTGTGTGTTTATATGTGTGTATTTCATTTTCTCTTTAAGATTGACCTGAAAGTTATATGTCATTACATTAGTTTTAAAGATAAGAAAATTGAGATATGGACAGTTGAGCCCCGTTACTATTAATAAATCAAATCACATAATTGATTTTTCTGTATATAGTCTAATCAAGAGAAAAAATGTCAGAATTTAGAAAATCATAATTTATATGGAATATATATTTATCCTTCAGTGATGAAAATATAGAAAACATATTATCAAATTAGTATATCATAGTACTCTTTGCAATACAATAAAGGTTTTCAATTGTTAGAACTGAAAAATTAAAAATAAATCATAAATTAAAAATCAGCCCAAGGTAAACAAAAGAAAAAATAAACAAATGGAGATTAAATTAAAATAAAACATTTTTGTACAGTAAAGGAAACCATCAACAAAGAGAAAAGATAATCTACTGATTGGGAGAAGATATTTGCCAATGATACATCTGATAAAGGGTTTAATATCCAAAATGTATAAAGAACTGATACAACTCAATACCAAAACAACCCAAATAATCCAATTAAAAATGGGCAAAGGACCTAAATAGATATTTCTCCAAAGAGGACATACATATGACCAATAGATATATGAAAAGATGCTCAACGTTACTAATCATCAGAGAAATGCAAATTAAAACCACAATGAGATATCACCTCCCACCTGTCAGAATGACTATGATCAATAAATCAAAAAACGAGAAATGTTTGTGAGGATGTAGAGAAAAGGGAACCCTCATGCACTGTTTTTGTTATTGCCAATTGGTACAGCCACTATGGAAAACAGTTTGGAGATTCCTCAAAAAAATAAAAATAGAACTACCTTATGACCTAGAAATTCCACTAGTAGGTATTTATCTGAAGAAATCCAAAGCACTAATTTGAAAAAATATATGCACCCCTATGTTCACTGTAGCGCTATTTACAATAGCTAAGATATGGAAGCAACCTAAATTCCTATAAATAGGTCATTGGATAAAGATGATGTGGTACATATAAATGGCGAAATATTACTCAGGCATAAAAAATGAAATCTTACCATGTATGGACCTAGAGAGTGTTATGATACTGTGTTTCCCTGAAAATAAGACCTAGCCAGACTATCAGCTCTAAGGCGTCTTTTGGAGCAAAAATTAATATAATACCCGGTCTTATTTTACTATAAGACCAGGTTATAATATAATAATATAATATAATATAATATAATATAATATAATATAATTCATTATACTAAACTAGTTATTAAATAAATACATGTATGGCTAAAGACTCAATTAGCAGGAAAATGATACTTTTTTGAACTGGAATATGCAGGCATGATATCATTTCTATTTTATGACCTTAAGGCAACTCCTTATGAATTCATCTTTCCTAAATCAATGTTAATCTTCTTCCCCCACACAGTATTTAAAAACCTAAATCGATGTCGTCCTTTTAGTTAACTGTTATTTCAAAGAGCACATCTTGGGAACTCGCAAAGAGACCACATGTATTTAGGGGAGCCTGTGACTCTAAAACAGGTACAGCCCTGCGTGACAAAAAGATCCATAATATCCAGGTAACCCAAGGTTGGTAAAATTGCAGTCACTATACATCTTTTCTCCAAATGCATCTCAAGCATTCTTTGAGTACAAAAGTTGTTTTGTTTATTTTATTATTCTGTCCCTTATTTTAATAAACAGTGGGTCATTTTCTGGTTTCAAGGTTTCGGTTCTTCATTAAGAAATTCCTTTTGGGGATCAACATTTTACAGACTTTTGGGTTGAAAGTGAATAATTCTGTGATCACAGGAAGGCATTCACCAGGTACACTTTCCAGGTGTGCATTTACTCTTGAAAGGTTCATTTGATTGTGATGAATATGCAGAGGGCTGTGCCCCTCGTGAAGCTTCCACTAGGAGCCCTCAGGCTACTGCTGCTGGCCTCAGCTTAAACCTTTTAGGAAATAAATTTTCATATTTACAAAATGCAGTGTTATGTGTTATTTTTCTTAAGGCAAGGTGTAATCTTTAATGTGTCCGATCTGTTAGCATTGCTATATATAGATGTTAAAAGAAACCAAGTCACAAACTTGTTATCCAAGAGGAATATTCTTTTGGTCATAAAAAGCCAACACAAATGTGATGTATAATCTAGGGCTTTTTCTTTTAAAAACTTATCAATGGTCTTTAAGGCTTTTTCCCAGTATATACACTTTATGTTTATCCCAAGGAATTTAAATCTCCATTCCATAGCTCCCACTTTAAAAGACAATTTAAAAATAAACTGTGTTAGAGGAATGTGGATCCTTAAACTCATCTAATAGAACAGTTTCAACAATTTTCTCACAAATCTCTTAAATTGTAGATACAAGCAGTATGAAATTCATGTTTAAGGCAACCAAGGATATTCAAAAAGCAATGAAGAATAAGTGAGGCAAAAGTAATACTCTTTTTTCTTCCCAGCTGGCAAAAATTGATGGGAATAAAGCCATAATATTCTAATGATAGAAAATGAAAAGGGGGAAGCCAAATCATTCAGGAAGAATTGCCATATGGCTAGAGCCGAGGACAAATGCAGACGGACTTACACATTATGCGGTTATGAAGGAGGGATGCCATGAATAACTATGTTCACTAAAACTGGGATCTGAAGATTCCATTCCAAATTCTGCTTCTGAGTTCATTCCTTTAAGTCTTTATTATTTTCTTGGAACAGACTTCCTGAGAGCCAAAGAAGTGATTTATATATAAACAATCAAAGTTGGCATCACATACTTTTATATTGCGTGCAGCCAAGTGTACATTTTTAACAGCTGTATATTTAGTCAGGCCATACTTTTAAAGTAATACAATTATTCTAGAAGTACAAAAGCTGACTCACTTTGACAAACTAACCAAACTTAAGCAAATTTAAATATCACTAATAGCTCTATAATTATGTAAACTTAACTTTTAAAATAAATTAAATTTTTTCTTAATCAGTCACATGGGATTTGAAATCTTGGGAATTCATAAAGATATTTTGATTATAGTTTATCTGATGAAATATTTTATATATACCTACATATGTATACATCCAAAACTGGTTTCTCCCACAATCAAAGAATAGTCAAACAAGTAAGTAAGATGCTAATTTAATAAAATTCATAAGCCTTTCCATTTTTCTTTTATAAATTATTGTATTTAATTGTTTCTATTTTTAATGTTTTTAATTTTAAATAATTCTTTAATTTTTTAAATATTTAGTTTTATTTGTTTATAAATGGTGCTGTAAGATATATATAAAGTGAGACTTTTTTATTGCTTATAAGGGTGATTAATTTTTTTTAAAAAGTATGACAGAAATGTTACCTTTGCTTTGTTTTTTTGGGAAAGCTCCCAAACAAGTAAACACTTTCTTCTGTGGTTTATTTGTTAAGGCTGAGATTGGACAATCTTTTGAGGTTCCTGGCATCTGTAGGGATATTTTTGACCATTTTTCCTAAAACACATGTTGCCTGAGAATGGAGAATACACATTTTATATGTAATAGATCAAAATAAAATGATTGCATAATAATAATAATGACAATTTTTATATAACAAAGTTATAGTAGTGTCTAACATTTATTCAGTACTTATTATGAGTCAGGTACTTTTCTAAACATGTTTCATGAGAAAAGTCATTTAGCTGACACGAAGATCCACTGAGATGGATACTATATTTATGAAGATCTTACATATAAGGAAATTGAGGTACAAAAAAGTTAAGTAAATTTGCTAAGGTGATATGGCCAGTGAGCTTCAAAACCTGGAACCTAATGGCCATGCACTAACAATACTGCCCCTTCCATAGGACTGAGACATTGCTGATTAAACAAGTCTCAACACAGTTTGAGTTGACAGTAAAATAAACACACTCAGCACTTATCATCATGGATTCAATTTTTAAAATAACTCTTTCATCAATTCAATGCAATTATGACTCAGTTTTAGAAAATAAAAAGAAAGATAAGAAGGGACAAATTTGTAGCTCTGAGTCCCAGCTTCCAATTTTCTTAAAGAGAGAAAATAGACAAGAATGTGGCATCTCTGTGAAGAACACTTGCATGGGTTTTTATAAACCTTCCTGTATTTTGGGAAAAGGATGTAAACCAAGAAAAACAAAGGCAAGTCCAGTATGTTTTCCTTATTGTGGCTGCACACGGAAGCAAATTTTCACTATTATCCCCCGTCCAAAAAAAAATGTGACTCTTTGGAAAATTTTCCCCAAAAGCCATTGAACTTCTGCCAATAAATATCCCTTAATACTCTGGAATAAACAAGAGCATCTGGCACTACTCCGTGTGAGCTGTCACCTTTACTCTGCCTGTTCATAGACTTTCTGGAAAAGAAGGTAATGCTTCCATCTGGTCACAGCAGCAAAGAAAGCAGAAAGCATTGAAGCACTTCCACTGAAAATCTGAGACTAAATCCTGCAAGACTCTGTAACCTGAGGGAAAAAATAATAGAACATTGGATTCTTTTCATAATGAATAGTTCCCATCTAACACCTAGACGTGGAGTGCTGGAGGGATTATAGAGAGTCATTAAGAATTTGCTTACTTTTAGATAGGTTCAGATTATACAAGTTCACAAATTTTTAACCATTTGTGATTTTCTTGTTAGTAGTAACATGATGATTTTTGAAATGTTATAAGGACTGCCAGGGAAACAGGAAGTTGATTGGCTTTATGTGGACCACTGAAGCTTTAGGATTTCTTTTCTAAACCAAAATGCATTCAAATAAATTATAAATAAATAAATTGTAGATACATAAGTAAATAAAATAGAAAAGAGGGGAAAGGAAATTTGGTAGAGAACAAGTTTAAGGTTACACAGAATAAAGTGATTTTAACCTTAAGATTGGATTCTTCTTGGGGTCAGGGGTGTTTAAGAGTAATATTTAAGATTTACGATCACTAGTTGTAGTTTCTGGGATGGCATGTTGAAAGGATTTACTTTATCTGAGAGACTATAACTCCCATCCAGAGTTAGGTGCTTCCTGACACACAAACCTAACCATGTTTCGTAGAAGAATAGCCAGATGTTAGGAGCTGCATTTTTCTCTTCCATTTCCAGAACAAGCATTCTTAAACTTAGAGTTTTGGGCTTTCTGAAACTCTATGCAAAATTTGAGTGAGTGATTGTACATTGTGTGTGTGTGTGTGTGTGTGTGTGTGTGTGTGTGTGTATTCCATTTGCCTCAGGAAGGGTCCAAATCATTAAGAAATACCAAATGGTTTTGAAAAAAAATACTACTTTGGATTCTTTCCAATGACTTGTCTCTTTCACCTGAAATAGAGAATTTATGTCTTTGCAACCACACCTATCAAAAAAACCTCTGTGGTCTCTGGTAAAGGCTTATGAAGAAAAAGATGATGATAGTAAAAAGAATGGCAATGATACCATATTAGCCTTAATAAGCTGATCAAACGTATTCACTTAAACTAATTTCAAAGAGTAATTTTGTGCAGATCTGTGGGGGAAGGTGGTTGTTTGTATGAAGGTACTAGATTTCAGCTGAATTTTTATAAGTTTAATTTTGTAAAAATAATAGGCCTAAGAAAAATAAGCTGAGATGCCTACAGAAGACCTTTGTATCGTATTCTCAACATCCGAGGTCTGACAATTATGCTCACGAACTCATCCTAGAAAAAGTGCTACCTTCCTCGTGGCTGAATATCACCTTTGAAGTACTCCCCTTGGGAAGCTATGCACTGATGCCAGTGCCTAGTCCACCTGTCAAAGCAATTTTGGAATTATTTTTCCAGAATGGCCATCAGAAGTGTCGTTGTATTACCCTTGATGTCCTGAATGTCATCAAAATGTCTTCCTTTCAATAGTTCCTTTATTGTCAGGTAAAGAAAGAAGTCACTGGTGGCCAGATCAGGTAAGTAGGGAGGGTGTTCCAACACAGTTATTTGTTTATTGGCTAAAAACTCCTTCACAGACAGTGCTGTGTGAGCTGGTGCGTTGTCATGATGCAAGAGCCGTGAATTGTTGGCGAAATTTCAGGTCGTCTAACTTTTTCACACAGCCTTTTCAGCACTTCAAATAGTAAACTTGGTTAACTGTTTGTTCAGTTGGTACAAATTCATAATGAATAATCCCTCTGATATCAAAAATGTTTAGCAATATCGTTGCAACATGTTCATGAACTTAATTGACAGACCTCATATATCACAATTTTTACTTATTCTGCTGTTAAAAGTATTTGGGTAGTTTTCAGTTTTGCATAATTACAAGTAGAAATACTATGAACATTCTTGTATATGTTTTTGTTGTTGCTGTTGTTGTTAACATATGCACTTATTTCTCTTGGCTATATACCCAGCAATGGAATTGCTAGGTCACACGTTATATTTAAATAATATTTTAGTTGATTCTACCAAAGCATTTTCAAAATGTGTCTAACCATTTGCAAGTCCACAGGAAATGTAAGACTTCCAATTGATCCACAGCTTCATCAAAACTTTGTATGATAAGCATTTCTTAATTTTAGTCATGTTAGTAGCTTTGCAATGGTATTTCATTGTGGATTTAATTAGGATTCTCTGATGACTATGCTTATTGTCAGTTGGGTTATCGGGTTTTTTTTTCTGAAATTCCTGTTCAGTGTTTTGTCGACTTAAAACTTGGACTGCTGATATTTTTATTGATTTAAAAGAATTCTTTACGTATTATGGCTATAAGTCCTTTACCACATGTAAGTATTGAAAATAGTTCTACCTAACATATGGCTTAACTATTATCTTAAAAATTTGGATTATCTTGCTATTTATCTTTCAATTCACTATTTTTCTCTTTAGTAATTTCTAATACTCTGTTTAAATAAGCAATTGAGAATTGTTGGAACAATTATATATGTATTTTTTAATTCCAGACTTTTTTTTTGTTTTTTCAAATGTATTTTATGTCTTAGCCTGTTTGGGGTGCCATAACAAAATGCCATAGACTGGATGGCTTAGACAACAGAACTGTATTTTGTCACCGTTCTGCAGGATGTTCAGGCCAAGATCAGGTTCCAGCAGTGTTCAGTTTTTAATAAGGATTCTCTTCCTGGCTGGCAGATGGCCACCTTTTTTCTGTGTCCTCATATGGCTTTTCCTCTGTGCATACAATGGAGAGAGAGCGACTTCTCTCATCCTCTTCTCATAAGGCCACCAATGCTATAGAATTAGTTCTCCACCCATTATGACCTCATCTAACCTAATTACCACCTAAGAGTCTTATCTCTAAATACAATCACATTGAGGGTTAGGACTTCAACATACAGATTTGGGGGGATACAATTCTGTCTGTAGTGCCTTGTTATTTTTAGATTTCTTACTGCATGTTTGTTTTTGTCAGTTTTCTTAAACACTCCATATGTGTTTATTTACAAACACACACACCACACACACACACACACACACACACGATGTAAAATCACATCAGAATCAAGGTATAGAGAATTTCTACCACCTCAAAATTTTCTTTGTGCTTCTTTTCTGTCACTTTCTCACCCCTCTCATGGCCCTAGGCAACTACTGACCTGTTTTCTGTCTGGATAAATTAGTACTACCTATTTTAAAGTTTTCCAAAAATGAAATTATACAGTATCTTTTGTTTTGTGTCTGGCTTCTTTCACATAGAATGATGGTTTCAGATTCATCCAGGTTGTTGTATTATCAGGAATTCATTGATTTTAATGCTGAGTAGCATTGCATTGTATGAACTAATTTGTTTATTCTTTCACCTGTTGATGGACATTTGGCTTGTTTCTAGATTCAGGATTTATAGATAAAGCTTCTATAAACATCATGCCTACGTCTTTGTACATGTATTTCCTTTTATTTTTAGTGTATTCCTAGGAATGGAATGGCTAGATGATATAGTAGTTGTATGTTTAACTTTTTAAGAAATTGCCAAGCTGTTTTCCAACATGTGGTAAAATTTTCCATTCCCACCATCAATAGATGAAAGTTCAATTCACTCCATAAACTTGCCAACATTTTGCATTATTATTACTTTAAATTTAGGCCATTCTACTTGATATGTGTTAGTAATTTACTGTGGTTTTAATTTACATTCCCTTGATGAATAATTGATGTTAAGCACCTTTCCATGTGTTGATTGGCCATTCATATATCCACTTCTGTGAAGTTTCTGATCAAATACTTTGCTCATTTCTTAATTGAGTTGAATATTTTCTTCTTATTGAGTTGTAGGAGTACTTGATATAACCTAGAAACAAGTTCTTTGTCAGATGTGTAATTTGCAAATATGTTCCCCCATTTTTATTGTCTTTTCATTTTCTTTGAAGTTTATTTTGAAAAGCAAAAGTTTTTAATTTTCAAGAAGTTGGATTAATTATACTTTTTCTTTTTTGTGTTCTATTTGTATCTTAATTAAAATCCTATGACCAAAATCACAAATATTTTCCTGTAGTTTTTCTTTTAAGTGTTTTTCCTGGAAATATATCCGATAAATTCCTTTGTTTATTTATTCATTAGAACCATATGATTTTAATTATAGAGATTTTATAGTATATTTTAACACGTGGTAGAAGTGGACCCTCTTATAGTTTTTTCTTTGCTGGATCCTCTTGTAGTTCCTTCTTTGTTTTTTCCGGTATTCCTGTGTGTTTATTCTTCAATATAAACTTTATTATAAATTTGTTTAGTTTAATCAATGTTTT
Source organism: Rhinolophus sinicus (assembly GCF_036562045.2). NCBI lineage: Eukaryota > Metazoa > Chordata > Mammalia > Chiroptera > Rhinolophidae > Rhinolophus > Rhinolophus sinicus. The sequence goes on along the minus strand of NC_133751.1, from coordinate 187,061,085 downwards.
TATTGGAATTGCATTAAATTTATAATTGACTTAGAGAGAACAGACGTCTCAATGATGTTGAAATATTCTAACTAAGAACAAGAGAGGCCTTTTCATTTGTTCAAGTTGTCTTTCAGGAATATTTTATAGCTTTTTATGCGTAAACTTTGAACATATCTTGTTACATTTATTCTTAACTTTTTATTATTTGTTTATTACAGTTTTGAATGGGATTTTTGTTATCTTTATATCTTCTAACTGGTTATTATTTGAGTATATATACTCTACTTATTTTTGCATTTTACTTTTAAATCCTACTATTTTGCTGAAAACTTTCCTATTAGAATTAGTTTCTTCATTGATTCTCTATCATTTTGCAGAGAAACCATAAGGTCATCTGAAAAATAGAGATAGTTTGATTTCTTTATTTCCAATCCTTAGGTCTCTTATTTTTTCCTCTTTTTAAAATACTTTGGCTAGTATCTCTATAAAAAGTTTAGTAACAGTAGATACAGTTGACATCCTTGGCTTTTTCCCGACCCCAGTGGGAATGTCTCAAGTATTCGTTATTACATAGGATGGGCTATACACTTCCATTCTAAGGAAAAAATCTATCCAGTTTTATTTCCCCAAAAGTTTTTAATAAAAATGAGTGTTGCATTTTGCCTTTACAGGGTCTATGAAAATAATCATATAATTTTTCTTCTTAGACCTACTAATATGGTGAATCTATGTTAATAGGTTTTTCTAATACTGAGTCATCCTTGCATTAATGGTATAAAACCCCACATGAGCATGGTTTATTATTTTCTTTCTGTGTCTTTGTAATCTATATGATAACATTTTATTTACAATGTCTGTACTAATAATTGTAAGTGATAGTAGCTTGTAATTTTTGTTCTATCTTTATCAAGATTAGATATAAATATTGTACTTGCTTCATAAAAAGAATTTGAAGTTTACCTTCATTTTTAACACAGTGAAATTACTTACATAGTTTTGGGATATCTATGAAGTCTTCCTCCTGAGTTTAGCAATTTAATTCTTAGAGTCTGATGTTCTCTGGAGCTGATTTTGTCTGGGCATCACCTATGTCCTCTGATCCCTTCCTCTCTTTTGCATGGAGCATCTAAATCTCATCTTTCCTGTTCTTTGAGGCCATAGTCTTGTAGTAGCCTCTGGAGATTTCAGTGATAGCTGTGCTGGAATGTGGAGTTTGTTCTCTACTAAGAAGTAATTGCAAGTCCTTAATCTTCTCTAGCACCTAGCAATAAGGAAGGATCAGGTGTGGTTTTATTTGCATTCCTTGTTGATCCTTTTTTTTTTTTCTGTCATATGTGGAGAGATTCATTTTCAGATAGTCACCATTATTCTCCATTTAAAAAAGCTTTTCAATAATCTCATACAGACATTTAAAAAAAAGTATTTTTAATAATCATAAATTTAGCTTGGTATTTAGTGTATACTTACTATAACTTGTTTAATATGTTACTACCCAGGATAAATGTTATTTAAAAAATGAGAAATCCAAGGTGAATCTTTCAAGTTTACCAAAAAAGTAATACTATTCTTTCATTTTGTTTTGTTTTGTTTTTTTATTTAAGGAGATATTAATGTGTCATATTTTAAGATTTCAGTTTGACTGTCACATTTTTAAATTCTAAAATAAGTTTACCCATGTCAATAGTCTTTCATTACTGTATTGAAAAAAAACCCTGCTGTTTTCAAGTTTAATATTAATAGAAGATCCTGAATATTTATTCTGACACATATATTTAAGAACTGATCAGGCATTCTTAAAGCCAATTAAAATATCAATAATTACTCTTTGGGTTTTGGATTTAACTTGCAGTATTACATTATAATATTTAAGGTATATTCTTCCTTTTAGAGAAAATATCGTTTTTTTATAGAGATTTTTAAATTAATACTCAACTGAATTTCTAATATTATATTACATATAACATTGCTGATCCTAACTGTGATAGAATGAAAATGATCACAATTTCTTGAAATCTCCTCTATTGAGACATGGAATATATTTACCTACTCTTTGAATCTGGCCTGACTTGAATTGACCAAACCAATGAGACAAAGTTACATGATTTCTAAAAAAAAAATATATATATATCAATTCTTGCAGTTTTTACTTTTCCATCTAGGATGCTGCTATCCTCCTGTGAAGAGTCATTCTGGCTGTTTCAAGCCACCCCTATTGATGTCCTAGATATATAAATAAGACCATCCAGGATGCAGCAACTTTCTGTTGTCCCATGTCCCAATTAACTGCATAGATGACCCAAGAGAGTCCTACCTGAGACCTTCCAATCTTAGCCCAACCCAACATGAAGAAACATAGGCAAAGGAATTGTTATTTTTAACCCCTGAGTTTTGGGGTGATTATTTGTACAGCTGTAGAAAACTTATCATTGATATGGCTTTAACAATAAAACAACATTATTTTGTTGGTTTTTACATAGAAGAGAATATTTATAAAAAGATGAATGGGAAATTTTTTGTGAACCAGGAAAAGAATGTTGAAATTGGAGATGATTTTTGCATTAACATGGAATTTTGAAAATGTCTGTGAATACTATTTGCAAAGTAAATTAAAAATGAGTTTAAAATCAGAAAAGGTAAGTCTTTTTTAGATTAGAAAAATAAAGTTTTATAAATGCATATGCATTCATTTCATGTGGTACCTCTAAATCTTATAATAGATAAAGGTATGTTTATTTTAATTTGAATGTTGCATTTTGGTATGCTTGTGTGAATTGGAAATAGACTTGGCAAATACTTTCAGAAAATGAGTTAGCATCAACAAGTGAAAAATCTGTGTTAAAAATCCCAAGTAAAAATGGTAAACATCAAAGACATGAAGCCGACCCCAATTCTATAAGAAAAATCTTATATTGATGCATGCTGTTGATGTAGAGATAGTTGGTAGACTATTGGAGTCCACTTATTAAATTATGTGCTTTAATTTCCTTAATCTCGCAAAATGGCAAATGGATGACACAGTCAGAATTTGAATACTATAGCACCAATTAATAGTGGATAACCTTGCCCACATACATTCCCTTTATTACAACAAATGAATAAAGAAAAGAAAGAGAGCAAGAAAGAAGATGTATTAATTTTACTCCTTCATGTAATGTTAAGAGGGGGACCACTCAATTGCTGCTTATCTCCCTTCCTGAAGCCTCATTTCATGTTACCTGAGATTTAGTCTGCCATTATTCTGTTATCTCATCAACAAAGGCCAAGAAGTTCTACCTGATAAAAAGAACTTCAAATGTTCTTCTATTTTGGAGACAATGGAGTTCACTGGATTTGAAAACATGCTGCAATGCTGAGTTGACGGGATGTTGGTTATTGAGGTGGCAGGAATCCAATGACAGAAAGACCACTTCTGAAGAGCTAGAGATTGATGTTCAAGGACAACTTCAGCAGAGAGACAAGGGTGATATCTTTCTTTTCTAATTGAACAAGACGGATAATTGATCATCAGAGTTTTTAGAGATGCTGCTACAATGAAAATGTGCATCTATATCTGGAAGGGAAGTTTATGTTCAATAGGAGTGCATGAAAGGACAGTGTATTATATCCACCCTGACTTTTATAACATCACTCTAACTGAAATGTTATTTTCATGCTTTCAATTTTATAATAACATACATTTTGGTAAGCCTCCTTGAAATCATTACCATTCTGGTTCACACTCAATGCAGAATTATCTACAAAGCAAACACTGAAGTTGTAGACCATGCAATTTGCATGTGCGTAGAAACTCTTTCTTAAATCTGTTCTATTACTTTCTTCCCACATAACTCTCATGAAAGGAGACAAAGTACACAGAATAACTTGCCACGTATTCCTCAACTCTGTTTTCCTGACTTCCGGGATATTTTGTCACAGGTAATATGACATTATCACTGCTGAACTTTACATACTTTACATAAGTATCATTTAATAAATTTGTCTTACTTTACCTAGACATATTTTCTTCATCACTTTTAGATGATACAACGTGAATATAGTGTTATATCCCTCACTGAGGAAATTAGGATTCATCTGAGATGAATAAACAGTGATTAACACATAAATTCTTCCCTTTTAGGTATAACATTGTTGCTCTGTCAGCTATCCATTCCCTCAAAGAACAAACCATTGATAAAGTAAATACATTGTATGTAAAATTATCTCTTGCCAAACTAAGGGAGATCATTTCATTGGCAGAGTCTTAAAACTATCTGGAAGTAGGAAGGATCAAAGACAAAATATTTATATGTGGCTTAGGAGATATTATTTAAAGTGGGTCTTTCACTGTGAAGATCTGTTTGGGATTAGGCAAAATTCATGGTATAATAATATAGGATTTTGGACAGTGAGCCCAGGGTTCCAAATTAAGTCTCTTGAGAAGTGAAAAGTCAACTGATGATCCTGATTGAGCTAATTATTGTCTTACGTCCCTTCATGAGGGTTAGCTGAGTCTTCTACTACTCAGATAAATGGATTTTCAAAAAAATATTGAAACGGCCAATAAAGTTATTTGCAATTCCATTTTCCTGGGCAAGAGAATCCTAGAATAGCCAAGTATATTATTACAGATAGTTAGCTGAGTGATTGAAGATGGTTTCTCACTTTCAGAAATCAGAAGAAATCAGTTTCCAAACTTTGAGAGAAGTTGAAAGTAGGTAAAAGCCTGTCTGAGAATTATAACATAAAAGTTTATTCTCTCTGAAAATTTTTGAGCAAGCCCAGGAAATGGCTTAAATTTAACCTAGTACAAAAAAAAAAAAAAAAAAATCACAATATTAACAGCAAAGGGAAAGAAAACACTAAGCTGTGAAAACTCCTCAAAGACCTGTATCAGTGGTTCACTGAGCACTCAAGGCTATATAGCATTACTCGTCACTGACTCTGCAGACAAAAAAACTATAACAAAATGTTTTCTGAGGAAGCAACTTGCTCCAAGATAAGACTGAGTTTAATAACCAACATTGTTCTTGGCCCAAATTTCAAAAGCTCTGTGTTCCTCTTCACTGTAATTGAACTAGTAATGAGACACATGAAGAGGGATAAGAAGAGACTTTGGAAACAAATAAGCATACATTTTTGCTTGAATAACATTTAGCTTGAAATGAGAAAACTCTCTTGAGAATCACATCTCATTACATGGAAGTCTCACTGTAAATATGACCACCAATGATAACATAGAATTCATTTAAAAACAGCTTTTCTTTCCTAAAAGATATAATCAATGAGTAGATCACAAGTATTTTATAGCAATAAAGTCTTAATTGCAATATAGTCATATGAAATAATTAATCCTAAGTATAATATTATAGTAAGATTACATGTTTCTATTTATTCTACTGAGGCCTCTCAGAGAAACAACAGTGTCCACATTCTGCTAAACTGATGTATTTTTCCATTGTTAAATGGAGTGTCTTAACTGAAGGTAAAAGTTGCATTGAAAAGTAGAATTTTAAACTGCCTAGGAAGAAAAAAAGGAGAGACATATTCTGGCTGGTTGAGAATAGGAACTTTGAGGATGTGGAGATGGACGGGGTAGAGAATAGAAATATCAAAAAGGTTGTTGGAGGCAGGCTGTAAGATGATCCCAGATATCTCTGCCTCCTAGTATTCACACCCTGGTGTAATACCCTCCTCTTGAGGGTGGGCTCATCTCAGAGGCTGACTTCTAACAGACAGACTACAGTAAAGCAATGGGATGTCATTTTCAAGATGAGATTATTCAAAGAGTAGCTTTCATTTTGAGCGCTCTCTCTCTCTATCTCTCTTTCATTCCTTGATCTTAGGGAAGCAATCTCCCTTGTTGTGAATGACTCTAAGGAGAGACCTACGTGGCACCAAACTGATACATCAGGGTAACGCGTAGTCAGTGAGAACCGGCCCACAGCCACATGAGGGAACTTGGAAATGGTTCCTTCTCCAGTTCAGCGTTGAGATGACTGCATGATTGCAACCCGAGCCAAGATCTTGACAGCAGACTTATGAGACACCCTGAAATAGAGACACCCAACTAAGCTATGTTCAGATTCTTGGCTCACAGAAAGAAACTATGAGAAAAAAAGTTAATTTTTAAGCTAATAAGGTTTTGGAGTATCTGTTACACTGCAACAGATAACTAATGCATAGGTATTTTGTTAAGTTTTTGCTACATGGTGCTTGATGTGAATCCTCTCCCACTTCTCACAACTCTTAAATTTTAAGTAAAGCACCCATCTTTCATTAATTGATTTTGGGGGGTGCAATGAACAATTAAGTCCTCCAGATAAGGAAGCCTTTCAAGAGAGGCTAATTGTATCTAGGATATGCATTTCTAATTGTTATAAATCCTAAACTTTTAGGGACACAAAGGACAAGGTAAGTAGCAATGTCATTTGGCAAGTAACATGGGCTTATCTTGCATAAATCTACATCTGACCTTTTACTTTCTAAAGTTTAATCAATGCTTTATAGAGGAGCAATTACATTTACTAAATAAAAGAAGTCACTGGGACAGTAGAGATTTTTCTTTCTTTAGAGCTTATAAGCAATAGTCCTAGACTCTTAGGGGGAATGAAGACCAGCATCCCGCATTTTTCAAAATACAGTAACTGAATTGTTAGATTAGGTAAAGATGTTAAAAGTATATATTTGGAGAGAGATATACATTTTTCTACCATCCTGAAAATAATTTACACTTAAAAAAAACTATATAAGGTTTTTGTTAGGAAAAAAACTCACATAGTATAAAGTTGTGTGGGAGAAAAAGATAATAGCCAGTCACCCAACCCCCACAGGTAACCATGGAGAGTGAAGACCCTTCTTCTTGACACAGTCTATGCTAAAAGCAGCGAGTGCCACAAAGAAGGCACTCCACAAATAATTTTTCAATGAGCATAAACTATATTCACTGGATTTTAATTAAGAGTTTCTATTTGAATGGGAATGTTATCTGAAGCCCAAAAGCTACAGGAGAAGTAATTTCACATCCTTAAGAAAGGTTCTGTACGACCTGCAGGACGTGCGATAAAGAAATGCTCCATAATGTTTGTCTAGAGGATTTGGGGTACAAAAGAGCAAGAGAACCCTCTACCCTTTTAAGGAAAGGTTATGCCATTGCCCCTCCCGTCCCCTGGGGAAAGGAAGGAACTGCTTTCCCCCAGCCACCACCTCACCCTCTATACTCTTCCCCACCCCCCAACTTTACCACAAGCCCAGGGAAGGCTTCAGGAAAACCACTGGAGTTTCCTGCTAATGGAGACATGTGTCCTTTCAGCCTCCTGTCTGGATGCCTGCTAAGTTTCAGGCTGTGGGACCAGAGCAGAAAGAGTTTACAGAATTCTTGATAGAGTGTAATCTGTTTTCCCTGGAGTTTGGGGACCTCCAAAAGGGGCCCTCACATGATTCTCACCTGATAAGTCTAAAGGAAAGAGGTTAATTGGAGCTGCTTGGATAGCATGAAGAGAACTAGAAGGTTGCTCGGAGAGACGTCCAGTATTCAGATCATGGCAAAGCCAGTTTTTCCACAACAACATGGAGCAGAGCTGGGTTGGAGCCACCTTAAAGCACTCCCCTTTTATGACGTTTGTGTGACGTTATGTTTGCATTTGTTAGTTTAAGCTTTAAGTTTCTCCTTCCCCCCCCCTCACCCCCAATAATGTCAGCAAGGAAGGCTGTGCAGAACTTGGTGGGTCCGCGGGGACCTAGCACAGCAGGGGTCCTATTCCAGGAGGTGATATGCCCCACTGGTGCAAGCCCTTCTCACTGAGTTTTTCGAAAGACTTGTGCCAGTTGGTAAAACCAAACCAAACCAAACCAAACCAAACCAAACAAAACAGGGCTTGCTCACCTTGATGTTGACCATGTTGAAGAGCTGAGTCAATCCTGGCCCACTCTGTGCCACATCCCTTGTCCACCAGCTGAAAAGGCTGTTGGTAATGAGTAATAGCTGTTTCCTCTGGGCCTCCAGGGAAATGTTTTGTCCCCTTTCAAGATGTATTTCATGTCGCACTGGTGCAGGAGGCGCCTCACGGCAGGAATCCACACTCCAGACAGAGCAAGTATAAGTCCTCCTGCTATTTGCATAAAGAAACCTTGATAATTAGCATAAAGAAAAGTTTTATGAGTTCAGTTAAAAGCATTTAAAATAGCATGATGAATATTTAAATGGATTTTTGTAAGGGAAATGGGAGATAACCAAACTATATTGATAGACTAAAATATTTTTGGAATTTCCTTAATAATGAGAGTATAATAATCAATGAGATCTTTTCCATTAATTCTAGGGATAGCTCAAAAGGCTTATTCCTAAATTGCCCTGAGACCAGCTATTAACTGAGAAAGTTTTGGTTGTCTTTTGTCTACTATGAGGTTAAGAGAAACCTTCTCTGTGAATGCTGTCTTGTATGCCAAGAATAAACCTTTCAATCAAGGCACTCTTGAAAGTTCAGAAAACTGGGCAGTTATCGAACTTTCAGAGAACATTGTAAGAACTGCTTTGTGTTGCTTCTGAATATTTGCATAATAAACATTTTTTTGTATCAGAATCTGTCCAAGACTTGTCAGTAAAATGTGGCAGAAAAGGTATAGCGGAGTTGCTAAGTCTCACATTTCTTCAATAGGCTCCCACTGTTTATCGAAAAGTACTTAAATATTGTGTATGACCACGTTGGCTTGGGTCATGTCTCGACATTTTCTAAGATGATTTCCTATCAGGGACAGGCCACACAGACGAGGGAAGCTGTATGGAGTGTTCTGTCAGAGAATGGCTAACGTTGGGATTACAGCAGCCAACTAGTGAGTTCTTGCTCATGTCAGAGAACAGTAATAAAATTTAAGACCCACAACAGGCAAGTCTTCTGAGAAGCCTCAAAAACATTTCATGAGAAGAAGAGCTTGCACTTTGACACAGGCCAGCATTTGGAACACTGTTAACAAATTGCAACTGAATCTGCCAGGGGGATTTTTGTTAACTTCTTTTCATCTTTGCCCACCCTGGAGGGAGAAAAGCAGTAGCTAGCGGTGGGACAGAGGTAAGAAAAAAATAGAAAAAGCAGATCCTGCCCCCCTGAGCATCTAGCACTAAAGAAGAGGAGATGCTTTTAATTTGATGAGAGATGAAAGTTCTGACTTGGATCACACTGAATATTTTAATACCTGAAACCAAGACTATTCTCATATCTCCATAGTGTTATAGAGTTGGCCAAAATAAGTTTTCATGATTGCAACATCTCAAGTTCATTTAACTAAATAACCTCATGTAGATACACACAAATGGAATTGCATTATACATGCTATACGGCCATGAGCTTTGTTCACCAAAAAATATCTTGGAGATCTTTCAATGTCAAAATGTACAGGATTTACCCTCTTCTTTCCAACAGCTCTGCATTATTCCGTGGTATAGCTGCACAGTACTCTGAATACCAAGTGCTATTTAACCAACCTTTAACTGATAGTTCAGGTTTTCCAGGGTTTCACTATTGCAAATAATGCTGCAATGGGCATGGTATATCAATTCAACAAAATTTTGAATTCAATTATAGGAAATATAAAAAAAAGTTCTATTTCTTGCAAACTTGACTTTGTCACCTAAGATTCATGTCATCAGTATATACATGCTTAGGTCATTATCCTGGATTAATTTATATAAACTTGCTATCTCCAGTTTCGTTCTCTCTTTCTTTTTGAAACCACTCCAATCAGGTTTTATTCAAACAACTCTAACTAAAAGGTCCTTATCATGAATGTCTTCCATATTGCCAAATCTAACAGCCAATTCATCATCTTTCTTGCCTTATGAGAAGCATTTGAAGTAGTTATTCATTATCTTTTACTTGAAACATTTTCTTCACTTGGCTTCTGGGACACCACAGTTGCTTTCTTTCTTCACATTTTTCTGGCCTTCCCTTATCAATGCTCCTTTACATCTCCAACCTTTCAATGTTCTAATGCTCCAGGGTTCGGTACTTGGACCTCCTTCCTTTATTCCTACATTTATTCACTGAGTGATGGCATTATGTTTCATAGCTTTAAATGCCTTCAGTATGTTGATGACTCACAAATTTCACTTCTAGTATAGACCTTTCCCCTGGAACTCAGACCTATATTTTGTCTCACTATTCAAATTCCACTCAACATTTATTTGCATTTTTGATAGGTATCACAAATTCAATATTCCAGAACCAAACTCCAGACTTTCCTAGACTCCTATCCACACTCCCAGTGTATTGTTTTTTAACACAGTAGATGGAGTGATCCTAAGTCAGATCACTGCTGAAACCAGCATTGGTTTTTCATCTAAATCAGAGTAAAAGCTAAAGTTTGTATTATGATCCATGAGACCCTACTTAATCTATCCTGCTCTTTTTTTCCCTTCTTGGTCTCCATTTTCTACCATGCTAAATACACAATCATTCTGCTCTTGTCATAGCTGTCCTTCCTTTCCCAGTAACACTGTGCATTGAATTTCTAAACTTATATATATTTTTAGTCACCTCAGACTTATTATGCCCGAAATGGAATGGTTGATCTTCATCCACAAACATACTGCTCTTATAGTTGTCTCCAAACCTATGCCTGACATATTAAGTTCCATATAAATGTTAACTATAAATTGGTATAACTATTATTTTCCCCAGCTTCATGAGAGAATATTTTGTCTGTTTTGATAATTGTTGCATTTCTATGTTTAGTGTACGTCTGGCATGTTGACTGAAATGTTTTCTTTTTCTTTTTTTAAGTGAAAATAATTTATTTGCTTTTTTGCATATGCAAAACACAAGGTTAATTAGTGATAAATTAACGCAAGTGGCTATGACTTAGGGTAATATTAATATCTTCTGTTTTCTTTTTTGAGACTACTTTTAGTCATGGTTATAAACTATGCGGTTGTACATGCCTGAGGTACTTTGGGCTGAAAAAAAATGTTTATTTCGCCTTGGCACTCCTGGTTGTTTGTGTGTTGAAGAGATAGGAATTACAAAAAATTATAAGAAGAAAAAGCAAAAGCAAAACAGGACAACTTGGGCACTGACACAAAAAGAAACTTAACTTTGGTAAAGAGACAGAGTAGAAGAGAACCTTACAAAAGATATGTGTTGGATGAAGCACAGTATGAGATGTGCAACTACATTTATGGCAGTTTTTTTATAGCAAATATCTAATGTACCTTATTCCAAGATATATTTCTTATCTAATATCTTATTCCAAGTTCATTCTGTGTCGCTGCTCATCAAAGTGATGGTGGAATGCTATTGCTGTGTATTACCACTGACTTTCTTTGTTATAAATTATATTTGGCGTCATACTGAATAAGATTTTTCAATTTGGGTTAACTTTGCTCCTGCTGTGAGTGTCAAGGTTTTCCTGACCTTCAGAATGTTGGTACTGAAAAAAAAGGTGGAGGTTCATACTGCCTCACAATGGTTGGCATTAATAATCCACCACTCACACTTGAAAAGTTCTCAGAGTACAGGGAGGTGATGGAAGTTGGAACACTTCAGTTCTTTTCCTACCGGTACTTCTTTTTTCCCAGAAAAAAGAGTACACATTTCAAAACAGGTTATTGCCTTTTGGGGGTTTGTTTTGTTTTGTTTTTTCCCTAAAGAATAATTTAAAAAAACACTAAAATCTAGACTGCATTATCCAATATGATAGCCTATAGCCACATAACAGTACTTAAATTTAAATAATTTAAAATTAAACAAAATTAAAAAGTCAGTTATTCAGTTGTCTTAGCCACATTTTAAGTGCTTAGTATTGGGCAAGGTAGATACAGAACATTATTATCATCACATAAATTTCTATTGGTCTACACTACACTCACAACATTTCCAATTTTTGAAGAGTATAAGAGTGTGATGTGAAAAAACATAGCCTTCGGAGCCAGAGCTTGAATTCTTGAGTTTGAATTATAAATCCACTATATGACCAGCTTTGTGAGCAAGTAGCTTAACTTTCTTATACCTTAGTTTCTGTGTCTGTAAAAATGGGAATGGTAGCAATAACCTACTTTATAAGGTAGATTTGGAAAATAATATGAATTATATATAAAGTGCTTAGAACTGTGCCTCGCCATAATAGGCACTTTTTTTTTGATTGAGGTAAAATGCACAATAAAATAAAATTAATCATTTTAAAGTGTGCAGTTCCATGGCATTTAGTACATTCACATTATTGTGCAACCAGCACCTCTACCTAGTTTTAAAACATTTCATCACCTCAAAATACACTCCTCTATCCATTAAACGATCACTCCCTAGTCTTGCCTTCACCCAGTCTTTATAAAACACCAATCTAGACATTTCATATACATGGAATCATATGATATATGCCCTTTCTTGTCTGATTTCTTTCACTCACAACTTGCAACAAGGTTTTTAAGGTGTATCCATATTGAAGCATTTATCAGTACTGCATTCCTTGTATGCCTGAATAATATTTCATTTTATGTATATACCACTTTTTGTTTATCTGTTCATCCATTGATGGACATTTGGGTTGTTTGCACCTTTTAGCTATTGTGGATAGCGCTTCTATATACATGCATACACAAGTATCTGTTTGAGTCTCTGTTTTTTAATTTTGGGGGGTATATTCCTAGGATAGAATTGCCAGAACATATAGTAATTTTCTCTTTAACTTTTTGAAGAACTTCGAAATTGTTCACCAAAACACACTTTTAAACTGTTATTATTTTCTCCTATCAGAATCTTATTTTTAAACATTTTTTAGGTTCCTTTGTTGAAGCAAATAACAGGTGAATACTGTTCCCTAGATGGGTTTGACCCATTATCATACAGCCTGTTTAATTATAGCCCTGTCTCAACCATGGGAAGAAACTAGGCCATGAGCCCATCTTTCTCTATTCATGTGAAAGCCTTTTTTTTTATTTTGATAATCTCGTTCATTTGTTTTGATGATCCACAAGTAAGATCCTTCACACTATGAATGACCAAGACCAATGCTTTCAGCCTCTCAGATATCTAAAAACTGTTCAAAAATAGACTGCCTTGAATAGCATAAAATTTGCTTTTCAATTACAAAGCCATTTCATCTAGAGCACTGGCTTCATAAGGTCAGATGGACCTGTATTAAAATACTAGCTCTATATTTTATCAATTTGGGCATCAATTTTCCCATATATGAAAAAGATTATCCTTTAAAATTTTGTTGTTGTTGTTGCAAGCAACAGCAACTGATTTCATGTAAATTTAAGCAGAGAATAGATTTTCTTTTAAGATATTGAGTAATTTAGAGAATCAGAGGAAATGCTGATGATTGAGGCTCAAAAAAAAAAAAAAAAAAGCAGGAACCAGTATTTACTAGTAGCCTAGTAAATATAAGAATCTTGTTAGGGTAATGTTGCTATTAAAAAACTCTAATCAAAATTAAAATTTCTGGAAAAAGTAGCTCAACTAACTTAGTTTGGGTCATGTGTCCATTGTTTAGTTCTGTGAAGACAGAGTCCCTTAACTAATGCCTCCTTCAAGGTTGAACTCACCTAGGAAAAGAGAAATCCTCAAAAAACAAATCAAGGCAGTGTACCTAATGAAAATAGACATGGCTTTTCATCGAGAAGTAAGGGAGATTATACATTTTAAAGCATTTAGAATTGTTGACATATTGCTGTTATTATTAATATGATGACAACTATTTGTATTAGTTGTGTAGTTGGTAGATGTCCTGAGTGGATTTCTTCAATGAATGACTAAGAGTTCTGTCCTAGAGTATGACGAAAAATTATAATAATCAGATTCTGGTGAGTTCTTGGGATAAATTTTAATATGTATTTGCTATAAGATATATGAAATTTAGAACAAACTTGCCCTATATTCCTAATTTTAGGTTTCCTATCTATTGGTTGTCAAGGAAAAGAATTTGGGCAGATATAAGGCAGGTATTTTCTCTTAAGATACTTTGCTTCTTTGTAGCATTGCTTTCCTTTCTAGTAAATCTGAACATGATTATTTTAACCCTTTAACCCTGGGGGGGGAGAGAATATGGGAATATATATATATACATATGTGTGTGTGTGTGTGTGTGTGTGTTTATTTATTTATTTGTGTTTCTTTTTGTTTTTTGCTTGGACATATATTAACTTTGGTTTGTTCATTACAAGCCAACTCCCTCTAGGGATCTGAATACTGGGATTGGCAACTGGTATGTTGGGATCCCATCTGCTGCTGTTGTGTAATGATTGATTAAGTTGTTGGCCACAAGGATGATTATAATAGCTTAAATGGGAAATGTGTTGCAAAACCTGTCTATAAATAGAAACTAGTAGTGAGGAACTAACTGTAACATGTATGGAATATTGGGGAGTCCACACTGAAATTTTTATCCGGAATGACTGCATCACCGTAAATCATAGTCCCATTGGTGTTTATTCTTATCTCTAAAAATGGTAGTCTGGATATTGTAAAAAGCAATCACTTTTGCTTATTCTTATTCTTGCATTAACTGACCTGGAATCCATTAGTACTCAGTATTGGACTGGGAAGGTTAGTGGCTGAGAAGGTTAAGGTGGCCTGAGGGTTTTAAAAACTCATTTAGATACTTTATACCTGAAAAGAGTATCTTAAACTTTCATGTAGTGCCTCAAGAGAGATATCTCTTGTGTGTTATGAGCTATATATGATTCAAGGCCCAATCAGAAAAGAGAAAACATCAAGTATTTGTAAAATAGATTATTTGTTTAGAGGAATTGGTTTGAAATTGAAGGAATAAAAAAGGATGCAGAGGTAACTTCGATATTATTAACTACAGTAAGCAGCTACTATTCCTGTGGTTGGTAGAACAAAAGGAAAGAGATGGCGTTATGAAAATCCTGGAGCTTAAAGGAGGGGCTTCCAGAAAGGTGGGAATGGAACCCCTGAGGAGGGTAACACACAGCTCTTGTTTATGTCAAGAGAAGCTGGAGGCTGTAGCAGTCTTCTATATTTGGAAGGAAGCTGAGAAGACTTGGAAACAGAAATAGAGTCCTTTGCTTTTTATCCAGATTTCCAGTTTCCCGTGAGTGCCTCTCATTGTCAAAATCTAACAAAAAGCCAGATAGCAAGAAAGTCTAGTGAATATATTTTGCAGACTCTAAATCCTAGCATTTCAGAAAAGAGTATAGCAAGACGGACTTAAGGCTTAGAAACAATAGGTATATAACTAGCACTGTTCTTGACAAATTGATTTATGGGTATGGTCATATTTGGTTGAACTGAGATAGTGTGTACATTCCCTTAAGATGAGAAATGTGTTACTATTCCAAAACTATCATGTTTTTCCCTTATTAGAAACTTAACTTATACTATGTATTTTCTTATTGACTAACATTGGTGCTTTTTGTTGTAAATCAAGACGTTGTATGGGTGAGGTTCATTTCTGGACTCTCTTCTGCTTCTTTCAAATATTTGTCTATCTTCATTCAATTACGACACTGTTTCTATTACTGTAGCTTTAGGATTGGTCTTGGCCTCTGTCTATCCTTTATATTTTCATATAAATCTTGGGATTAGGTTGTATACTTCTACAAAAAGTCTGCTGGGATTGTGATTGGGATTACATCAATGCTGTTCTTAGATAAAATTTACATCAAGCATTTTGCAGTCTTTCAATCCATAAACATGGCATATCTTCCTGTTTTTTAGATCTTTCAATATTAAAACCATGTCTATAGTTTTCAGAAAAGTCTTGCATATAGTTTATTAACATTATTCCTAGATACTTCGAGTTTTTGACAAAATTACAAATGCTATTTAACATTATTTTTATTATTTGTTTCTAGTTTATAGAAATACAATTGGTCATGTATCCTGTGAACTTTCTAAATTTACTAACTAGAAGTTTGTAGCATTCTTTGTATTTTGTAAATTCACAATCATGTTGTCTATGTATGACAGTTATACTTCTTTTCACTTCAGCTTTCTTGCTCTCTCTCTCTCTCTCTCTCTCTCTCTCTCTCTCTCTCCTTTTATTATTTATTTCTTTTACATTATTCTATGAGTTAGAATTGCTAATATGATGTGAAATAAAAATAGTGATCATGCACATCTTTTATTTCCCCTCACCTTAGGGGAAAAGTGTTCGGCATCTCATAGTTTAGTCAGATATTACCTGTAGGCTTTTTATAAACACTCTTCTATCAGATAGATTGAACAAGTTTTCTTCTATGTCTAGTTTGCTGACAAATTTTTTAAGAGAGTTGTTAAATTTTATTAATATTTTTTATCCATCTTAGAAAATCAATGTTTTCTTCCTTTTTTATGTCACTGAGGGAAATTACATTTATTATTTTTCTATTAAACCAAGTTGTAATTCTGAAATAAACTCAGCTTGGTCATGACAGTTCATGTTTTTCATGTACTACTAAATTCTAATTGCTAGTACTTCGACTAATGCTTTGCATTTATGTTTATTCAAAACACTCAAAATATTTTCTATTTCCATTGTGATGTCATCTTTGGAAAATAGATCATCTAGATGTGTACTTCTTAATTTTCAAACAGATGGCTATTTTTTAAATTATCCTATTTGTTTGTGATTTCTACCTTAATTCTTGGTAGTCAGAGAACATATTCCGTACAACATCAATTCTTTGAAATGTACTAGGTTTGTTATGTGACCCAGCATATTGTCTATTTTGATGAAAGTTTTATGGGAACTTAAAATAATTTGTATATTGTAGTTTCTTTGTGTATATTAAATGTGAATTGTATTTATATAAGTATTTCTATTTTTTTAATGAGGTAACTTTTTTCTTTAATGTGAAAAATACAGAAAAATATAAAGATAAAAATTTATGTTAATTGCATTGGCAGATGCAAGTTTTAATGTTTTAAAATATTTTAAAACTATTATTTTTATATATTTTTTAAATTTTTTCATTTACAGTGGACACACAATATTATATTAGTTTGAGGTGTACAACATAATGATTAGACATTTATATAACTTACGAAATAAGTATCTTTATTTTATACAACTTGTTGTTGTTGTTTTTAATCCACACAAAAATCTACCTGTTGCGCTTGGGGTATGTATTAGTTTTCTATTGCTGCCGTAACAAATTATCACAAAGGTAGAGTCTTAAAAAACATGAATTTATTATTCTTTAATTCTGTAGGTTGGAAGTCCAATACAGGTCTCACTGAGCAAATATTGAGACGTAAACAAGGCTGTGTTCCATTCAGGAGACTCTAGGGGAGAATCTGTTCCTTGTCTTTTCTAGATTCTAGAATCAACTTACATTCCTTAGCTCATTTCTCCATTCTTAAAGTTAGCAGTATCATGTCTCTCTAACTCTAATTTGATTGTAACATATTTTTCTTTGACTGCAGCTGGAAAAAAAAAAGTTAGCTGTATCATGTCTCTGACCCTAATTTGATTATAACATATTTTTCTTTGATTGCATCTGAAAACTGTTCTCCACTTTTAAAGGCTCATGTAATTATATTGGCCCTACCCAGATAATCCAAAATAAGGTCCACATCTCAAGGTCCATAATCTTAATCACGTCTGAAAAATCCCCTTTGCTAAGTAAGGTAACATATTCACAGCTTCCAGGGATTAGACATGGACACCTTTGGGGATTATTATTCTGCCTACCATAAGGTATTGCTTTACTTTTTTATGTAATTGTTGATATACTTGAGTTAATTATATTGGTAAATTTTGAATCAATTATTTTGATAAGTTTCTCTATTCAGTTCCTGTCTTAGTCAGTTTGGGCTCCTGTAACCAATATGCCATAGACTAGGTGCCTTAAATAACAAACATTTATTTCTCACAGTTCTGGAGGCCGGGAAGTCCAAGATCAACGTGCCATCATAGTCATGTTTTGGTGAGGACTTGCTTCTTGGTGTGCAGATCGCTACCTTGTATCCTCACACGACAGAGAGCAGAGAAAAAGGGATCATCTTTCTGGCATCTCTTCTTATAAGGTCACTAAACCTATTCATGAGGGGCTGGGCCCACCTCCAAATACCATCACATTGGGGATTTAGAATTCAACATATGAATTTTGAGGGGACACAGACATTCAGTCCACTGAAATTTCTGAGCAACTCTTTTTATATTTTCCTATGGTCAGATTTGAAAAATTATATTTTTAGAAATAATTATTCAATCAAGATTTTTATAAATCTATTTTGATATGGGTGAGGCACATAAACTCTCTTTTTTTAATTATTGGGGAATTGTCATGCGGGGTGTCATCCGGGGTCTCTGGTCCCACTCCCCACATAAGAACGCAGGATATAGTGAGGCCAAAAAGGAACACCAACGGAGCCATAGGAAGGGAAGTCAGATCACTATATTCTCGCTGGCGGCTGGGCGAAACATACTGTCATGCGGGAGACCCTGCTCGCTGCACCATTTTTCAGGCGGGGCGGCCTGTGGGGTTTCAGCTCCCGCTCCCCACGCAAGAACGCAAGATATGGTGAGGCCAAAAAGGAACACCCACGGAGCCATAGGTCGGGGAGTCATACCACCACGGTCTCACTGGAGGCTGGGCCCACCGGACACGCGACCTGCCGTCCGCCTTTCCGCCAACCGACTGACTGACGACTCTCCTCCACTCTCTCGACTCTGTTCCTCTCCTCTCTTCCGCTCTCCTCGGCTCTGCTCAGCTCCTCGGCAATCCTCAGCAGTCCTTGGCTCTCCTCCGTAGCCGCAGCAGTTATACCAGCGGCCAATCGGCTAACCGGCCACAGCCGACAGCCAATCAGCCACAGCCGAGCCAGCACCTTTCCACGTGAGGCCGAGAGCCTCTAAACTACTCTCTGGGGCTCTGTCCTCACACATACCAAGTAGGATCCACACGATCCGCAATCCGCCGTCCACTTCTGTTCCTGACAACCAACCAACCAACGCAGTCACAGCAGTTATATCAGTGGTTAACTGGCTAACTGGTTACAGCTGATGGCCAACCAGTGACAGTTGATGGCCATCTACTACCCGAGCCAGCAGTTTTCCACGTGAGGCCGAGAGCCTGGAAACTGCTCTCTGGGACTCTGTCTCCACAGGAATATTTGGGAACAGTGTGTTTCTCCAGGGCCCATCAGCTCCAGATAGTAGTCCTTCAATCTAGTTGTGGAGGGCACAGCTCACTGGCCCATGTGGGAATCGAACCGGCAGCCCTGTTGTTCAGAGCTTGCACTCTAACCAACTGAACTATCCAACCGCCCCACATAAACTCTTAAATGTCCTTTAATTTTCTCTGTATGTGTTATTTATCCATTTTTAAAATTAATTAATTAGCTTAGGTTTCTCATAACTTCCTTGCTTTGATTAGATAATGGGTTGTATAATTAACTGTATATTCTTTCCAGAAAAAAAGCTGTTTAACCGATTCCATACTTTTACCATCATTTTCCCTCCTAAGGCAATACTTTTAATGCTACCTTTTTTCCTTCACCTTAGCTCATGTAATACTTTCTTTAAGATAATCTGGTGTCTTCCTAGTTCATGCTTCTCCTTTTCACTAGGCAGAAAAACAGTTTCTTTCTATTTATACTTCTGTCTTCAGTTCCTCCAAAGTAGCAATGGCCAGATTAACCATCTGCTCCACTACCAACCTAGTATACCTGCCCAGCAGATAATTGCTGGGCAGTGTAACCTTGAACTCAATTCTCAGCAATACTTAGGGAAACAATAGTTTTGGAGGAGTTCTTGAGTGTCAGGATTTTACCTGTTCCTATAAATATTGTGAGATCTGTCCATGGATAAAACAACAGCCCTACAGAGAGTTACACACCTGGGTCATATCACTTTTGTCCCCCACAGAACTACTTTTGGTGCATTTCACTTTGGCACAATGCTATTTACCTACATTGAGGAACATCACTGAGAACAGTCTGTGAACTGCGGTGCAGTGTTTCCTCGAGAGGTACTGTTGCAGACAATATTTACTGAATTTTGTACAGTTCACAGATGAGAACACAAGACCAGAGTTTTTTCTCTGGACTCAGTACAAGGAGCGATTGTCCTTCTGAGCAAGTGATTCGTTTTTATCTTAGGAATCTTCAGATGTATGCAACTGACAATGTTTTCTTTTCGTATTGAATTCCAGAAAGCTCTTTGTCAATGTCCAGGTACACTTTTAGTGCATTTCTGGCATGAATGCTGTGTAATAAATGTTCACATCTCCATTTTATTTTTTTATCTGCATTTTTTTCTCTCAATTTCTTTCAAGATTTTTCAAACACAATGGAATTTTTTTCTTATAATTGCTACTGAAAGCATTCCTGACTATTATATGCGTTGTATATTAAATACAAGACAATTTAGTACTACACAGTGATTTATTTTCCAGTTTTCTCATTTATTTTAATGCACATTATTTACATTTTTGGAATGAGTTATGCAGGTTTTGCAGTTATGAATTAATAGAGATGATTATATTAATTTGTATTCTTTAATTGCAAACCATAAAAATTGAATCTAACTTCAATAAGGAAAGGAAGTATTATCACAATTTATATTCACACAATCTAAGGTAAGTTTGATATTTGGAAATTGGCAGAAACTAAATCAGTAATGAAATGGGGACTACAGAAATAATTTTTATAACAGAAACAATTTGCCATTGAATCACATGATTACCAAATTGTCCTTGTGATGTCCATTTCTTGCTCAAAATTCAAAGCTCTGGAGGAGGGCATTTGATTGAGGCACATGTTCATATCATCATGTACTGGACTGGGGAGTGGAGGTATCCTGCCATTTCAGCTTCCATACTAGGAGGCAAACACCTGGTTTCAAAATTCCAGTAGGACTATACACAGAAAGAAAAGAAATCTTCTGAAAACAAACAGATGTGCTGATAGGAAGAAGGAATAGATGCCAGGAAGACTGAGGAAAAAAATGTCCTCCACAATATAGTAAGATATCAATTTAATTGGCAATTTTTGTTTATCATCATTGTGAGAAAATGAGAAGCTCCAGAAAGGAAATGTAGAGGCTTTATATTTGAAGCATTCCTTCCTCCTAACTTGAGAATCTGCAGTGGAGGCTGAGAAGAAAAGAGGAAAACAAAAAACAGTGCTATATTCTCCTCTCTGCAGAACAGAAAGGACTTTATATGTTGGAAAATTGTATTTCTGGAAACAGAGAGGTGAAGGAGGAAAAGCACACAGTTTGGAGTCAGACGCTATAGATTTAAATTCTGGCTCTGCCTTTGATAAACTGTGTAAGTTGGAGTTAATTATTTACCATCTCTCACCCTCAACTCCAACGTGTACAGAATGGGAACGGTTCTCACCTCTCTGGCTTGTTGTGAACATTTAATAAATTATGTAAACAAAATTCTTGACATGTATTCCCTGCCACATATCTGACCTTTAATTTTACTTGAGATGGAAATTCATATACATGCAGACTGTCCTTCGCTCATGAACTTTGAATTTACCAACTTTCACTAAAACCAGTATAAAAACCTGTGCAATCTGCCCACCACTACTGACAATATTAGTACATGTGTCAATTGTGTTGTTTATTATCTCTAGTATATTGCTGTATTTAGAGTTATTTCTGAGGGATTTTATAAAGCGTATTCATTCCATTTTGTTTAATGAGTACAAAAGTAGTGTTATTGCTGGCAGTGCTGTAAGAAGAAACCATAATCGTGGAAATAAAATTATAAATGTTTTCCATGGAATTGCTAAGAGAAGGTCAAATATTGCTACATGTTATCTCATGACACTTAGGAAGAAATGATTTAACAACTGCATGATCAGAAAACAGGATGTCAACCTTAAAGTTGCAGGGAAAAATTTTAAACATATGATGAAAGGTAAAAACTCGCCCAGCTCCTTGTGAAGAACAAATTGTTAATACCTATACAATATAACAGGGATGCCCACCTCAATTTTTTCCTGGTTTAATTCTCAAAAATAATGCATAAATGATATTTAGATATCACTTATGCTTTTACTTTCTAGTGAAGTGTGAAGGCTTTTCTCCTTAACACTTTTGGACATGAGATTTAATGTCACTACCTCAGGGACTGGATATGTGCTCTATTCTGTGTTGTCTACTTGGCCTCATCACCAGCCCCATCTAAGATATTTCTGCAATACAGAGGAGAAGCTGGAAACTAGATTTCCCAGAATTCTCTGCTCTATTTGGCTAGAGTCAGCTAATGGGAGATACTTAAAAGAAATCTGGAAAGTAAAAGACAAAGGTAAACCATTACTCTCCAGAGACAGTGATGGACAAACACGTAGGCTGGTGTCAAAGGTTACATTTGAAGCAAACTTCAGGTTAACTTCTTAAGAACTAGTGCTGCAGGCTAGGATTGCTGGTGACGGCTTTCCAAAGCTTTGTTACCTAGCACTAACAATAATGAACAATTCTCTTTCTTTCTTTCTTTCTTTCTTTCTTTCTTTCTTTCTTTCTTTCTTTCTTTCTTTCTTTCTTTCTTTCTTTCTTCCTTCCTTCCTTTTCTCAGATTTTACATCCAAATATAAACCTGTATAATTGAAATACGCAGAGTGGTTTCTTTTTTCTTGCTGGGCCCCTGACTACAAACAAAACTTACCTCAACAAAATAAAAGAGATGACTGCTGATCTGACTTTGATTTATAATTTAAGCTGAGGAAAACAATACTAAACTAAAAACAAACAAATAAAAATTGCAGTGAAATGTAGTCATATCCACTTCTGCTTAGATTCTGTTGCTGATGTAATAAATGAGGGTAGTACCGAGGAATACACATTTTTGTCATCTCTCCTGGATGATTCTGATGCAAGTGACCTAGATTACAATTTAAGAAAAAACAATGTAAGGTTTGGGGTTCTATTAAAATTTAACTGTTTCTGTAATGCTTTACCCCTTTTAATTCATTTATTCCTTCATGTGAATGAGATGAGTCAGGATCTTAGAACAGGTTACCAGGTATGTATGTCCTGGGACCTTGGTGGGAAGATAAATAAAAATGAAGCTCAGAATTCTAAACATAGACTTGACAATTTTTTTCTCTGGTAAACTGGGAGAAAAAGATATTGGACAACTAGTATCAAGAAAAGTCGAAAAAATGTGTAAGTAACAGCATATTTCCCTTGGGAACTTCTAGAAGTTTTGAGCTAGACTCGAGGAAAGAAGAAGATGCCTCAACCTACTGCGACTCATCAGTACTATTGGTTTATTGAAATTGGAAAAAGAAGAAAAGCTCTAATTTAGAAATGCCCCTAAATCACTTATCTTTTGCTACAATAACAATGCATGACAAACAACCATAAAACCTCAGTGGCACACAAAAATACACATTTACTTCAGCTCATGGTTCTATGGATCTATTGGAAGGTCCTGCTGATTTAGGCAGACTCAACTAATCTTGATTGACCAAGTCTATTATGCATCTCTGTCAGCGGGTGGGTTGGCTCAGGCTCTGCTAGCCTAGGATGATTTCAGCTCTCTGACCTTTGCTCCAATGATCTCTCATCCTCCACCAGACTAACTGGGGCTCCTTTTCTTGGCTGAGGTATGTGTCTGAGAGAGAGGGAGGTACGCAAGGCCCTTTGAGGTCTAGAACAGACCTCAAAACTAGAACATCATCACTTCCATTACATTTTTGGCCAAATCAATTCAAAAGGCCCTCAGATTCAGAGGTAAATAAATAATCCTCTTAATGAGAGAGGCTGCAAAGATGTTGGAAATAATAAAGGGAACAAGAGTTGGGACCGTTTTGTAATTAGTATACTGTAATCCACAAGTGGTCACATTCTAGGTCAAAAAATGTCCTGTCTATACTCCTCTGCCCTTCTGTTACATTTTACTCCCAGTAAATCAGGAAAATAATTGTTGCCCTATGTGTGACCACAATTCAATAGAATGATTTTCTTGTTCAGCTAATAAAGAGATGAGAGAACTGAAAAACAGCACTCCAATTCCTCTGAATATCTAAAGAAAGAAAAAGCATCACACTTGACACATAGGCTTCTGTGTCAAGTTGACAATAGCTACAAATTTTATTCTCTGCCAGGAGTTCACGTTATTGTCTTGGTAGCTGCAGAGTTCCTTATCAGTAGCTAAGAGAGAGGAGAATGAGTTTTGTTTTGTTTTTTTCCCCCCTAAATTTCAAGTTAAAGGAAAGACAGATTTCATGGTCCTTCATAAAACACAAAGATAAAGAACATGAGAGCAGAAAAATGGAAGAAAAGAGTAGGAGTGAACACCCTCACTGTAACGAACAGAAAACTTCTGAATCGGCCCAAGATTGTGCTTTCTCATTTTTATGGCAGGTGAGGCTTTAAATTCATTATGTAGTTCCTAATGAGCCCGGTCAGTATTTTATATTCAAGAAACTGCGAAAAGAAAGTAAGTGATTTGGTAAAGGCAGTTGAGCAATGTTAAGTTATAATTCCTAACTGCCAGATGATAGTTAAACCCTCAAGCTGTGTTAAATTCAATAAACTAGTTTAGTAAAACAATCTTGTCTTCTCAAGAATCATGGAAGATTGCAGAGGACCCGATTTATTTAATACAGCAAAGGGTTACTAAGCCATTGTAGCATGTAGCTCTCTCCGTTTTAGTCTTTTTATTTTTAAAAGCACAAATTAGGTTTATATTTTTCTCTAAGGAATTTTCGGGAGTGAAATTCCCTGTCCTGAATGTCAGCATTGATTTGGCAATGGAATGCATACTAAACTAACCCAAGCCTCATTTTTTAAAAACATGATACTATTTATCACAAGGTTGTGTGTATCCAATGTCCATAACAGAAGAATATATATATATATATATTAGTTTCTATGATTATCAATGGTAAATGCTTCCACTTATACATTCTTTTCTCTCTTCTAGTTTTTATTATATCCTCCTACGTGTGGCATTGTTGCCTTGTTCTTTTAACGGGGTAAATTAAACATATTTCGAAAGACATTAACTAGCATGTAATATGAAGCAAGGTGATGGTAATTACGTCTCCAGTTCTCCTTTTTGCACCACTTCTTTATGTCTCCAGATTCCCCGACTTCTACCCAAACGTACTCAGTCTATTTTCATCCTGCCATCATTGCTTTCATTAAAATCTAAAAATAAGGGGAAAAAAAAACTTCACACAAAATGTCATGCAATTGATAAGGTTTATTAAACCTACACTTTGTGTTTACGTGCCAGGAGTGCAGAAAGTCTTAATATAAAGAAATCGTAAAATGGCTGTCATCCACAGAGACCCCCACTAGGCTGTTAGCTACCTTCAAATGATGCAATATTTTTTAAAATATGGGACTTATTTTTGTTGCATTTAATCCACATCCCTAGTCACTCTTAATATTTGGTTTGAGTTTTTGGCAAAAGTAACACAAATACAGAGAGAAATAGCCACCTCATGTGGCCCTCAGCCATCCCTACCCTCAGACCAGCATAGGAAGAGAGGAAATGTTCTGGTTCAGCCTCCATTTAGCTACATAATATTTCAAACTAATAAATACCAGTATTCATTGATCCATACTGGTCCATAAGATAAAGGTGTATCTTGTAACCAATGGCATGTTAGAGTCAATAAAATACGGTGCTAAATCTATCATTCCCTGTTCTCTTTTCTCTCCAGCAGTATTCCCGCTGTGACACTAACTGTGAAGCAAGATTGCTTCACATGAGGCTAAGCTGCTGTGTAAGGGAGCTGTGCACTGATTTAAGAGAATTGTGTGGTGAAAACAAATGATACAGTGACATTTAAATTATGTATCAATAAATGTTAGCCTTTACTTAAATAATGCATTTGATAGGAATCCAACATATGCTTCTTTTTAAAGACTGAGTTTGATTAAGACACAGTTTCAGAACATTTCTCCAGGTTATGTATTTCCAAGAGGTTCTGGAATAGCAACGCAGCATGTCCCTCCTGTACTGCCTTAATATTTGGAGGATTTTAGGGTAAAAGATAAATTATTCTGGGTGGGTTCATAAACGCAACTGGAAAGATGTACATCAGCCACTAGTAAACAGATTTCGGATCACTCTAAGATGGAACTTTCTAGTTCTTTAGATATCTCAGTACAGAGTGATCTTGCGAAACTGTGAGATTTTTATCACACAGGCATTTGAAGCAGAAGTTGTCTGTGCTTCTGCCAGGGATTATGGCCAGCGGATTGCTGCTTGAGTGATAAGTGTAGAATTAGAGGGACTATCCTTTTCAAGCTCAGAGTCAAAGATTCTGTGGCATGACAATATGTAAAAAGCTCTATAGTCTATATTTAGAAAGCATGTCTTAACTACAAAAACGATCTATTTGCCATTTCTTGCAGGAAAACAAGACCATGCAACCAATCTCTTTTTTTTTCTTTTTTCTTTTTTTACTCTCTGTGATATTACTGTTTTTTATTCACATATGGCCTCATTTCCCTTCCTTCAACTCACACCCAGCACTGAAGTGTTAAAAAGTAGACTATTGAAGATGGGTCTTTAAAAAAGCTTTAAGTTACTCTTCAGAAACTGCTGACTTCACTAAAATAAAAATAAAAGAAAAACTATAACTTCTGAAATAGTAGCAACTATTGTTCGGAATACTGCCTTGATGTGGTTGGGGAAGAATATAAAGTGTATATTACTCTGAAAAGGACCTAGTAATATCAAAATATAGAAGAATGTAACTCTAGTGGGTAATAAAATTCTTCCAAATCCTGACATGCATTTACAGCCTCATTCACAGTTTTTCTATTTCGTTTTATACAATATAACCCATGAATTGAGCTCTTATAAATCCTGCCTTTCTGCCTTCTGTCCTGTTTTGTGTTCTTATATACTCCTTCCCCACCTCCATACCTTTAATGCCTGGTTTCCTATATTTACTATTGTACAGCCATGCAAACATCTGCCATCAGATTCGCTCTCACAAATTTTCTTACTGAACACTGGTTATTACACATTCAGATTTTAACCTGGCATATTAAAGTGGAAACCTGATCCTTCTCAGTGTGGGAGAAAATCATCCAGTGGAGGACAGCTGACCATATCCATAGGTGGACATACTTCCCCAGAAAATTGGTTTTGTGAGGATATGCAGATCTAAGAAGGGGAACTGAGTTACACTGACCAACCTTGGGCAACACCAGCATATACACTCTAAGGTGACGGGCTGCACTTAAAATTCATACATAGTTGTAACAAGTTAGAACATTCCATTCTGCTCCCTAGACTGCCCAAACGAACCCAATACCTATCAGGAGGGTTTCTTTGTTTGTTTACTTGTTTGTTTTTCTTGATAAAATCTAAAAAAACAAAACAAAACTATAATATATCTGTAACAAGTGTAATCAGCCAATTTCATGGATCATAGACCCATTTTTCTTTCTCTTTGTTTTTTCCAGGCTTTTTATTGCTTCCCCAATATGATATATTGAATCTGATTGATTACAGGGTTCTTTCTAGGGTATCTAAGCCTAAATGCCCCTGATTTTGCTGAATGAACCAATACAGCCTACCAACAAACATATGCAAATAACTGAACTCAACTAAATCTCCTCCACTCTACCCCAATCATTTGTTCACTGAAAACCTGGCTTCTCTGTCTCCAGAACAAGTTCTCTAGAATCAGAATTATAATATATATATATTTATTTAAACTAGCATCATGAGTATGTACAGGATTATTTACAAACCTATCTTGAAAATAAAGCATAGAAACCAGGTGCTTCTGAGCCCCTGTAAGGAAGTTGTCAGTTGGTTATAAAATGAAATGAAGTATAATTAGCATTCTAGTTGAGCTAAAACCGTGCCCTACGCCTGATGTGTGGAATTAAGAGTTGTCCCCTCCTCTCAGATCTGTTTATGTTCATTGTTTGGTATGTGGTTTGAAACAAAACAAAGTAAGACTTCCCCCCAACAAAAGAGTAACCTGAGGGGTCTATCAGAATTCGGATCTGGCAAATAGAGCTCAGTTTGGTCCACTAGTCAGGGAAATCCTCAAGAAAGAGTTTGCTCCAGGAAGACAGGAGTCCTAGAACAAGGAACCACACCCAGGAACAAGGCCTACTGGCTCGAGAGCAGAGTGATTGGTAAAGTGTGAGCATTGTATACATAAACTTCTGCCACCCAGCCATCCTTTGGCTTGTGTGGAATTGCTGTGGTCTCCAAAGGATTGGAGAACAGTGGAGCAATGAGGGTATCACTGGTAATCATGACAGTCTAAAGTTTAAAGGCATGTATCTCATTTTTCAATGCTATCTATATTTTCATGTTTTCTTTGATTTTAAGAGCAAGTCGGTAGCCCCTACAATCACTATCATTGAAATTACAGCCAAGTTGTTGACAATGTCTGATATAATTTAACTTAAACAATAAAGAAAAGTGGCATTTATTGAAATAGTAAGGTTGAGAAATAAGATTTATGCCCATTATGTTTCTAATACTTTGAGGTTAATAAATCCTCTTGTAAAACTCTCTTAACCATGTCCCACAGAGGAAGGCAGTGAGGCCTGGGGAACAAGTAGAGGTGGCAGTTGTTTTAGAGAAGAGGTCAGCAGACTGTGGCTTTCAGGTCAAACCCAGTCTGCCACCTTGTTTTGACTTTGTTGCCATTTGTTAAGTGGAGCACAGGGTGCTGGATGGTGACCCACATCTCAACAGAAGACCATAGGAGAAAGTGAAATAGAGAAGCTTATTAGTCAGAGGTTCTGGAGGAGCCACATGGAGAAGTCACAACAAGGTACAGACACAGAAAGAGAGAGGTAGAACCTGGGGCACATTCCTTTATTAGGGTCTGTGGGTGGAGTGTTTTGGGGTGCCCAAGTTAAGGACAAATTGGTCAATTCAAATGAAAGAGTGGGGTTATGGTAAGTTCCACGGGGTTTTATCTACAGGGTACCCAAGATCAAGGACCAAGGGCAAGGAGGCAGGGGAGACTGTTGATCATAAGGGCTATTGGGGAAGTCTTATCAGGAACTCACATTTATTTGGGAGTCGGTGGGCTATTTTCCAGGGCAGGCACTTGCATGAGAGGGCTAGTGTCAGTTTAAGACCCTGCAGGCCACTTGGGCAAACGAAATGGGTGCTGAGGCAGCAATACCATGGAATAGCTTACCTAAACTACCAACTCCCGTTCTCGAAGTATGCCACGTGACTCTAACCCTTAAGAGCAGAGTGGATACCATAAAGCAAATACCAGCCAGTAGAGGCTTCCCAGCCCACAGCTGAAGTGCTGGTGGCCTCAATCTACATTAGCAATCAATCTTCTTGCCCAGGTCCTGCACCTGTTTGCCCTCCTGTCCATTTTTCACCCTCGATCTGCTACGCTCTGCATTGCATCATTGTGTGTTTTCCCTGCAGGGTTGTGTGTCAGCTGACTTCCACATGGGTTAAGGCAATTAAAGGGACTAGGGGGAGATTCGAGGAAAAGAAAGAAGACTGAGTATTTCTCTGCCTCCGCCCTGTTTCTGGCAGCTTCTTGAGGAGTAGTTGTACCTATTTCATGAATTCCATTTCCTGTCAGGCTCTCCTTTTGTGGCTGCAGCTTCTATCTGTTGGCTTCCTGTCATATCGGTTCCTCCCTGTCCCTCCAGTTCAGGTATATTCTGGCCTCTTGGTGCTAACCTTAAGATTGTTCATGATCCTCTGTTGGGATTCTCAGCCCTTATATCATCTAAGTAGCTACTTCCCTGCATCAAAGTCCCTTTGTTGTAAATAATGGATTTCTACTTCTTTAGTAGATCAGGGTCAGTAGTATCTCAGATGAGAGGAAGCAAACATCTCTACTTAAGTGGCCCCTTTGTGGTGCTATAAGAAATGCTAACAGCTTCAGGGTACCAGCTCAGCTACCAGGGAGAGTGAGTGATAACCAGGCTGAATTTAGGATGTATTTAAGTCACATCTTGAGGGTTCTCATAAACACTTGTGGAATAATAAAATTCCTGCATGAGTAGGTGAGAGCTTACTATCAGTGAGACTCAGGCACAAATATTAATGTGACTTTAATTATACTCATGGAGTGGTGAAAGCTGGTACATTTAGGTTACCAAAAGCATTCCATTATGAACTGTAGTGCTATTGATGTGTCATTATGTGTAATGACATTCAACATTTTCCTTAAAAACTAATTAACAGTGTTACCATGTCTTCTATGAGAAACAAAAGGGGAAAGTGAAGACATGTCACTCAGATGACGTTTTCATTACTATCGTTAAAGATACAGTAAACTTTCCGACTTCAATGCCCGGTTCCCAGTTCTCCACGTTGGGTGAAGTCTGGGGGACTTACAGACGCCGCTATAATTTAAACTCATAGTTTGATAGGAAGAGTCAGCCCTAGTTAAATGCCATCAATACCTAATGCAGTTTGGACAGTTTAATTATGTACTTGTCTAAACACTTGTCACACTTCTGGTGACTTCAAAGCAGTGCAGTTATGTTTGGCACTAAAATTTGCAAAGAGTATTATAATCATTTTTATTAGTGCTTTTTCACATTAGATCACTGGACAAAAAATGAGATGTGAAGAGGTTAAGGCTAGACTGAATTGACAGGAAAAAATTGAGACCCGAAACAATTAGCTAAATGGTTCATGTAAGATTAAAAATACATCTTTTGATTTGGGCAGGGAGGGGGTGAAAGTTTAAATGACTAAGCTATTTATCTGGCGATCACTTAACTCTCAGATCTAACATTAAAATTCATGCTCCCCAAGTCAGTGACAAAATACTTAGTGTATGGCTTAATGCTATGTTTTTATTGAAATGATGAACCCTTTGCATTGTCTTTGAAGATTCTGGTGCCTGATTTTTGGTGCTACATATTTATATCACCACCTAGTGGACTGATTTGTAATGAAGGCAGGCATATGGTTTAGAGAGGAAAAGGTGGGAACAGATGTTCCTAGAGCCATTCATCCCTTATGGACACCTTATCTCTCAGTTGCTTCACCTCTAATGTTGAACCTGAAAATTTTGTTCTGAATATTAACTCCCAGAGAAAGAAATTCAGAATCATGTTATTAACAGACATGTCTTGCCTCAAGGAGAAACAGATGAATGAAGTTCCCGATGGCCAGGAAAACATGAACATATGTTAAAGTCATTAATGGCTGTGTTGCTTCTGTTTAGCAGCAAGGTATAATGACACAACTGATTTGCTTTTTCCCCATTATGAGGTGTTAACAAGGAGAGTAATTATGACAGAGAAGATGGGGATGGAGGTAATCTTTAAATTAGAAGTAAAGGGTAAATCTAATCCACAATGCATTTTTCTACCATAATGCAACGTATTTTATAGAAAATCTATTTGATATTTCCATTAGGAGGTGTATCTATTATGTCCTTAGAGATTAATTAGGACCTTTTTTGTGTGCATCCTTTCTCATTGTTCTCTAACGATGTTAGGACACAACTGCCTTTACTTAAACAAGTGACTTGTATTAGTCTGTTCCCACATCAGGTAATTTTGAGGGTCATTCCTGTAGGATATTTGTTTGAAATGTAATATTCCTCATATATCCAAGGAACTAAGAGTTCCGGCTTTTGCTTTTAGAGACAACGGTGTCCTTGTAACTGAGAAGCATCCTTAAAAGAAACAAACTGCTTTTTGTGATTCAGCCTCTCTATAGCTGTACTACTCCTTTGGGTTTGTGACAAGAAGGGCTAGGAGAAAAAACAACTGAATACATCCTCTGTACCACTTAAACTTTTCTAAGCAATTAGGAGAGACAATAAGGGAGCTGAATCTTCAGTATTTACTTTGTAACTGTTGGAATCTTCTGGTTATTAAATTTTGTTGTCTTAAATATAAAAGAAATGTACTCCATTAAATTACAATTTTACACAATTTTTCTCATGCTTTTTTTTACTCCTTTTCTACGTATTATTACTTAGCTAATTAAAAAGTCTAACTAAGAATCCCTGGTAATTACAAATTATATAAAATATTGAAAATTAGTTAGATATCAAGCGAAGATTTCACACCCAGCATTTTTCTTCACGGTGTTAGCATGAAATAAATACAAATGGTGCATTTGTTTTTGGAACTACTGGTAGGTGAATGACTTTTTATAACTCCTAAATTGAAATAATTTAAGAAAATTCCCCAGCATATTGTGTAGATGGCATCATTCCATTTTCTAGAAACTTCCCTAAGACCTTGTTCTCTCAGGTAAGACTTCAGCGTGATAACTAAGTCCTCCATCCTCTAAGCCCATTCACCAGATTTAACCTGAAATTTCACATTCTTCCAACTAGTCAGATTGTTCCTTTTAAATATGCCTCATATAAGATAGTCTCTTGATCGTGTTTTTTTTTTTTTTTTTTCTTTTTCTTTTTTTACTCCAGCTCAAGATATATTTCTTCTAAGTGATCTTATGTGGTGGAATTAAAGAGAACTGTCTCAGAAAAACTTGTCTCAGAAAAACTAGATGCATGGACCAGTTGCTTCTGAAAGTCTTGCCTCATTTCCTATGAGGACTGGGGTAATTTGTTACCATCTCTGAATTTTGGGATTCTCATCATTCACCAATAAATGGAAATAATAATCCCTTCCTCAATGTCCATGTGTATGTGTTTATGAGTGTGTGTGTATGTGTGTGGTATGTAAATATTGGAAAAGATAAGGATGTTAAAACATTTGTACACAAGTGTAATGAATTATTTAAAGTTTTAAACCAAATGTGCAGTGACCAGCATCACGTGTCTAAATTACTATGCTATGCATTTATTCCTCATATTTGGCTCCATTTCATATTTTCACCCTTGTTTTACTTTCTTCCTTCAAAAAAATTTGTGTTAACATGTTTTATTTTATGTATCATTGGAAGAGTTTTGATTAAAGATGGACATAAATTTTAAAATATATTAATCTACTTAAAGAAAATAATTTAACTTACATATTTTGCTTTGAATTCTATTAATATTTATGTTTCTAGATCCTCTAGTAGGCAACATTTAAGAGAATACTCATACATGCATTTAATTGGCATGTATGTATCATGAGATATATTTATCATGTGGCCTTAGAATTGTTTTCTAAATGAATTAAATGAGTATTATATTCCCAAATTAATTATCATCAATTTAAGGGTAGAGAAATTGCATAAATAACTTTGTTTTGTCCTTTTTGCAAATCCAACTGGTTTCAGATTTTGCAATAAGCAATTTCTAAATACACACAGAATATGAGTATATTTAGCAAAATATTTTCCACCAAAATGCCAGATAGGCAACTGCAGATGGAGAATACAGTTTATCTTACAGTATCAATATTATGACTCAGTTTACACCAGTCAGTGGTGCTCCAATTTCAGTGATGCAACTTCTCCAACCATCCTACTGAAATATATTTTCTACTAAGTAAGTTCCCAATTTATAGTCAAATATTTACTCCTGTACCAAGTGAGTCACTTTCAACTGGTCTCTAGTTGTCTGCAGCATTTGCTAGTTTATTACAAGACAACATTCAGTACGGCTGCCTGATTCTGTCCATATTTGTTCCACTGAACCTAAAGTTGAGTATTGGCATTGATCTTAATCTCAAAACAAGTGGTAGCTGGCAGAACTTTGCAAATATACTGAGAAGTACTAGATAAAGGAAGAAGTGATCCTATATCTGAAAATAGTTAATGAGGCCTTATCAGCCTAATTACGTAAATTATCTAAATAGCTTTAAAGTGAGCTACAGTGAATGATTCATCTATCCACATGAGGTTTTACAAGCTGGAGGTTTTCCATGGAGCAGATTCAGAGTCCAGAACTGACAGGAAATGCTTCCATGATTTTCACTTATGAAGAAAAAAAAAAAAAAAAAAAACTACAAATCTAAATAATCCCAGATTCTTAATATATGATATAAATTAGTTCACCTTCTGGGTAACCAGCTGCAAGGTATTTTCTTTTCACAAAATTGATTCTGTTTATTTTTCTTGCTCTAACATCCGCAAGGGAGAGGTTCAACCTTAAAACAAAGGCTGTGTGGAAAATTATCTCCAATAATTATGTGTCCTATGAATGGCCCAGCCTACCCATATTGTGGGAATCTGTCTGTAGTACTCACAAACTTTTTTGGCAAAACATGATCTGCAAATGCAGAAAAGGATGGCATAGATCCATAATTAGTGTCCTGCTACCACACTCATCTTCACTGCACAAGCCTCTAGGCTTAAGCTGATTATAATACAATAATATAACTCAATTAGAAGTACATCTGGAAAACCATGTAAATTTACAGTTAGTGTTGATAACTTGTTATGTGATTTGTAATATTTCCTATCATGGATTATCCATGACCCTCTTTATACTCTCTCAATAGTTTCCTGATGTTGCTCACTGTAGTCATTCAATTTACATGTTAGCCAAAGTGTTTCATGTCTGTAGCATTGAATATGAAGATAGAAAACCCCATGTTTACTTTGTTACACAAATTAGATATAAGCTTTTTCTAGGACAGTCCTTTAGTGAGGTTAATATCTAGTTAATGAATGGTATGAATTTGTGTGGTTTTTTTTTGTTTTTGTTTTTTTTTTTCCCTATCAGTATTTAACAGAAAATAATTTGACTTTGCGGTCTATTCCCCAATACTTAACACTTACATCAGTACTGGAGATGAAAGGATTTTGCATTCACTTTGTTGACACAATGATTTGAGACCAAGGAGGAAATGCCATTTGACAACCTCTGCATATGCTTCATTCTGGGAAGAAATACATTTTGCTGGCTGTTCAATCAATTATGTAGACAAAATGAATTTCATCATAATTCTGTCAACAAAATGCTAACTTGGTTAAATTATTCTCTCCACAAAATGAATTAACTTAAAAATCCTTTTGTCCACAAAACAGATTTAAGCATTTAGTGAAGCCTTGTAAATACTATCATCTGTTAGTTTAGTATAACACAAATATGTGGATTGGCTGTGTCAGCATTTCTAGTTCTTCAGAGGTTGTGGACCTGTCCGTTGTAGCTTCCCTTTTCATTTAAGGTCAAGTGGAGAGCGCAGTCAATTATCCAGACAATAGCATATGGTGGATAAATGTAGCACTGTCCAAAACTACTATAAGTTAATTTCATTTGAACGTCATGCACGTTTACAAAATATAATTTAACAAGCTTGCCAACTAATTAAGTCTTTAATTAGTACTTCAAATTCAACAAGTCCTTTCAGGAGTAATTTTTCAGAAAGAAACGAGACTGGTGGTTCAACTCCTTGACAAGTTGCTGTTAAAAAATTAAACTTTTAAAACATATTACAATATATTATTTTTAAAAAGTATCCAGTATTACCTTCTATGTTATTGTTCTACTCTTTGGGCATATAAGTACTTTAAAATAAATGCTTTTGGAAATGCATGAAATATGGATGGTGCAATATTTTTTTTAATTAAAAAAATTGAGTTGGACCCAGCTGACATTACTTGATAGCGAGTTTTTTAAAGGGTTGTTCATCAATTTGATGTCCAGGAACATATGGTTTGACGCTCATTTATATTAAAGCACTAACATTACTACTGCATAAAAATATGGGATAGCAGTTTAAGAGTAATATTTTTCTGATTTCCGGTCAAGATGGCTGAGTAGATAAATGTTGTGCTCACCTCCTCTCAGGACCACATCAGTTACAACTAAACCACAGAACATCCATTATTGAGAATCATCTGAAATCTAGCTGAACTGAAACCTTGCAACTACAAACATACAGAAGAAGCTATTTCCAGACTGGTGAGAGGGGCAGAAATGTGGAATAAGCTATGATCATTAAAAATTGGGAGAGATATTTCAGCTGCAGAGGTTCCCCCCTGAGGAACAAGAGATCCCAGCCCTTCCCCAGCCCAAGGTTTCAGTCCCCATAATTTCTGGTTGTGAAAACCAGGAGAGATTGTGGCTCAGTGAGCTAGAAGGCAGCTGCTCTCCCAGGTGCACCTCTTAAAGGACCCATGTACAAACTTACTCAATGACAGACTCACTCGCTCTGAGCTCCAGTGCTGGAGCAGCAGCTCAAAAGCCTCCAGGAAACACAGGAAGAAACTGAATTATCTAGATTCAGGGTGAGGGCTGGGGAGGGAGGGGGTGACTTTCTCCCAAATAGAGGAACGGGCAGAAGACATTGTGTTTTTTTTTAAGCCCTCCCCTTCCCTGTGTGCAGATGCATACAGATGCCATATCTGAGTATCCATCAAACTGGCTATCATCTTTCCTCTGCCCTACCCTAGTGATTCCCTGAGTCTACAACACACCCAAATTTCAAGCACATCCAAGCCATTTCTAGTGTTTTTTTCTTATAAACAATCTGCCTTGCCTCAAGCTGTGGAGTTCCCTAAAATCTCTCAAAGGTTCACAAAACCCAAATAAGCAGCATTGGCTTTGGCCTGTCCCGTACTTCTGGCTAAGCAGCCCTAATCCTGCCATTAATGGCAGCTGAACTTGGTTCACGGCTTGGCTTCTTGAGGCACTTTTAAGCATGGCCCAGGCAGTGGCCATCTGTGGAATATTTTGTGGCTCATGGCAGGTGGCCTTGGGTAGGGCATAGAATGCAGCTGAACTTGACATGCAATGGGTCCCCACCCAGGAGGCCCTAGGCCTGGCAGGCCCAATGACCATCTTTGTAGTGGGCTAGAGCATCACCTGGCCACCTCCAAAAATGACACATCCAAAGGTCAGACTAGGCAGGCACCAGAGCCCTGCTAAAGCAAACTCTGCTCTGCAGGGTCAGCCCCTGCATAACTCCTCCACTGTAGTCACAGCAGATCCTCACAACCAATCAACTTGAGAGTCAATCCCTTCCATTGATGTGCAAACAGCAATAAAGTCTCAACTACAATAGAAGGACACACACAACCCACACAAGGGACACACCTGGAGAATCCGACTCCAGTGATCACAGATATTGCACCACTAGGTCCCACAGGACACCTGTTACAAAAGGTCACACTCTTAACTAGGAGACATAGCAGCTCTACATAGAAACAGACAAAGGATGGCAGCCAAAATGGGGAGACAAAGACACATGTCTCAGATAAAAGAACAGAACAAAGCTCCAGAAAAAAGAACTAAACAAAATGGAGACAAGCAATCTACCAGACACAGAGTTCTAAACACTAGTTATAAGGATCCTCAATGATCACAAGGAAAACTTCAATAGAGAGACAGGAAACATAAAATGGAGAAAAAAAACATAAAAAAAGAACCAGTCAGAAATTAAGAACACAATAATGGAAATGAAGAATACATTAGAGGGACACAATCATAGATTAGATGAAGCTGAGGATTGAATCAGTGATTTAGAAGATAAGGTAACAGAAAACACCCAATCAGAAGAGCAAAATGGAAAAAAAAAAAAAAAAAACTCAAAAGAACTGAAGATAGTTTAAGGGGCCTCTGGGACGCTACATCAAGTATACCAACATTTGCATCACAGATGTACCAAAAGAAGAAGAGAGAGGTCAAGGAATTGAAAGTCTAGTTGAAGAAATAATGACTGAAAAATTCCCTAACCTGGCAAAGGAAATAGATATGCAACCCCAGACAGCACAGAGAGTCCCAAACAAGATGCACCCAAAGAGGCCCACACCAAGACACATAATAATTAAAATGCCAAAGGTCAAACACAAAGAAAGAATCTTAAAAGCAGCAAGAGAAAAGCAGTTAGTTACCTACAAGGGAGATCCCAGAAGACTATGAGTTAATTTCTCCACAGAAACTTTGCAGGCCAGAAGGTATTAGCATGAAATTTTCAGTGTTGAAAAGTAAGTACCTATAACCAGATTACTCTATCCAGCAAAGCTATCCTTTAGAGTTGAAGGACAGATAAAGTTCTTCCTAGACAAAAAAAGCTAAAGGAATTCCTCACCACCAAACCAGTATTACAAGGAATGTTAGAGGGACTTCTTCAAGACAAAAAATAAAGATAAAAACATGAATAATAAAATGGCAATAATTACATGTCTATCAACAATCACTTTAAATGTAAATGAATGAAATGTTCCAATCAAAAGATAGGGTGGCTGAAAGAATAAAAAACAAGACCCTTACATATGCTGCCTGCAAGAGACTCACTTCAGATCAAAACACACAGAGACTGAAAGTGAAGGGATAGAAAAAGATATTTCATGAAAATGGAAACAAACAAACAAACAAAAAGCTGTGGTAGTAATACTTATAACAAGCAAAACAGACTTTAAAACAAAGGCTATAATGAGTGAATGACCAAGAAAAACCCAGTAATTCTACTTATGGGTAATTATCCAAAAAAATTCAAAATGCTACTACGAGGGGGTTTGTGCATCCATATGTTCATTACAGCATTGTTTGCAATGGCTAAGATATGGAGGTAACCTGGATGTCTGTGGATGGATGAATGGATAAAGAATAGGTGATATATATATATATATATATATAATGGAATATTGCTCGACCATGGAGGGAATGGGTTCTTGCCATCGGCAGTGGCATGGATGGACCTAAAGGGCATGGTGCTGAGTGAGTGAAGTATGTCAGACAGAAAAAGACAGATGCAATGTGATTTTGCTTATATGTGGAATCTAAAGAACAAAACAAACAAATAAAACAGAAAAAAACTCATAGATATAGAAAACATTTTGATGGTTGCCAGATGGGAGGGGGGTTGGGGATGAGTGAAAAAAGGGAAGGGATTAAGAAGCATAAATTGGTTTTTACGAAGTAGTCATGGGGATGTAAGGTATAGCATAAGGAATATAGTGAATAATATTGTAATAACTATGTATAGTGCCAGGTTGGTACTAGACTAGTAAGGGGGATCACTTCTTAAGTTATATAAATGTCTAATCACTATTCTGTACACCTGAAATTAATATAAAATAATATTGAATGTCAAATGTAATTGAAAAATTTTAAAGGGGAATAAGAGGTTCAAATTTCCAAGTATAAAACAAGTAAGTCATAGGATGTAATGTACAGCATGGGGAATACAGTCAATAATATTGTGATAGCATATTATGGTGTCAGATAGTTGCTGGGTTAAATGGTGATCACTTCTTTAGGTATATAAATATAAATGTTGAAAAACTATTTTGAACACCTGAAACTAATATTATTTGTTAGCTATATTTTAATAAAAATTATTTAAAAAAGAAAAAAAGTATTTTTCCTTTTGATTACTGTATTTAGTCAGTCATGAAAATTGGCATGTCTTAGCAAACCTAAATCCATTTAGAATAGAGAATTTTAAAAGTATTAAATATAGTCTTTAATTTCTATAAATATTTTATCAGCTTTGGAGAGATACTATTACCTCCTCCTATTCCAGTAGTTGTCAAATTATTCAATTTGAAAGGTGGTCATGTTTCATAGCACATCTTCATAAGATTCTTTTGTTTGATCAGAATAGAATAGATTAGACAGAAAAAGAGATTTAATAGGAAAATTAATAAGAGAGTGTCCTGCATCAAATATTGCTCATGACTGAGAAGCATACGATTTAGAGAAGTAATAATTGGTGACAAAATGGAAAGGAGGTGACTTCCCCAATCAATGTTTGACTTAAAAAAAAAAAAAAAAAAAGGCTTAAAAAAAAAAGAAAAAAATCAATAAATCCATGTTATTTATAAAAATAAAAATTAAAAAGTGGTGCAATGAAGCTATGCCACTTAAAAAAAAATAATGTCTTCAATGGTTTTGCTGTCAGAGTGAAATAAACATATCATTAATAAATGTTGTAGGGAACAGCAGATTTTTTTGTTTTTCTGATGAACTGAAATAGGTAATGGAACCGTTTAAGCAGAATATGAACTAAATTTCCTCACTAGTATTAGGCTAGGAACAAAATGAAATCAGGAAGGGAGATGTTTCATAGAACTCCACTGCTGTATACCCAACATGAGAACAGTGACTGGTACTTAGTAGATGGTCAACAAATATTTGAAAAATAATTGAATAAACTACTATAAATTTCCCTGTTCTCAAAATACAACAGATTTTATGTAACTTAATCAAGATACACAATATTTTGTTTTCACCCTAAAAATGTTTTTGTTTGTTATAAATACCTGCAGTGTATGATGAAAAAGTACTACTGGATTTGTCTATTTTTGACAAAAGTGGAATAATTCTCATTTGCAGAAGAAAAAGCTATAGTTCTGTTGTGATTTGTTCCTATTTGGAGCAAATATATGCATATGAATCGAGTTCCTATTCTTTTTCAGTTAGATCATTTCATAATATGTTTTTTACAGAAGGCACAAACTTTAAAAGCTATTCAATTTAAGAGAATACCAGAGGATAACATAATTCAAGGCATACTAGTAATTATAACAAAGCACAGTCTAAAACAATGGACCAGTTTAGTCTCATAGTTGAAAAATTCTAGAAGGAAAGAATGACTAGCTGGAAGGTCATGGGCAAGGTCTAAATGCATATACAATAGCATTGTCCTCAAAACTGAATATTTTAAAACATTGTAATTCAAAACTATTACCATGATTCTCCAAATCTCTGGTAGAGACAGAGATACCATGCATATGTTTTTTTTATTTCCTAGTCACAAGTTAAGCACTAGTGAATTATATAATATGTATCGATATAATATTAATTAGCATATAATTAAGTATCTTTAGGAATTAATAGATAACTTATATGTATAATCAATGGTAATGTGATATATAATTATTAACATATAATGTATTACAAAATATAATATATTATATATTCTAGATATAATTTGATTTATATACTGAAACAAAGCAGTACATATATATAATTAGATCAATACATATATAAATATATTACCAAAGGAAATCTGAACAACTAGGGTTAAATGTCTGCCACAGAGGCTGATTCAAAACACATCACATAAAAATGCATAGTATTTTAATTTGATATTGTAGATGACCAAAAATGTGAAAATTATTTTACAATAAGTTATCTCTGCTCTCTTTTATTTTATTTTACTGATTTATATTTTCTGTTTCCTTAAAAAGCACAATTTGTTTTTTAATTAAAAACAAGCACCTAAAAATAAAATATATATTTTAATAAACACATTATAGAAATACGTAAATAATATGTTGGTACATTTTTGATAAACTACATTTACAGTCGATTAGTTTTTCAGGCTAATATTATATAGTACTTAAGAGTTTGTGTGAGTATCTCTATGAATGTATTGCAGCAAGCAGAATCAGAAGACATTCACATACTTTCATGTTCTATGGCATACCAAACATCGATCACCATTTTATGTAGGAATAATACCACAATGCTCATAAATTTTAAGGGCCAACTATGTTTAATTCACTGCTCTATTATCAGCGCCTAGCATGGGGTCTGGCAGACAGTAGAATGAATGAAGTTCAGGCCTCTCTTCCCCTCTGCAGATACCAGGGACCTGCCCCTCTACCCTTGGTTTATCCACCTGGCCATTCCTGTGCTTCTCCTGCCAGGTCATGTGCTTTGCTCCTCTCTGCCATCGCCAGTTTCACTCTAGCCCAGCTCTTAATTTGTTTTTGGTCAACACCTGAAAGT
This sequence comes from Rhinolophus sinicus, assembly GCF_036562045.2. NCBI lineage: Eukaryota > Metazoa > Chordata > Mammalia > Chiroptera > Rhinolophidae > Rhinolophus > Rhinolophus sinicus. The sequence goes on along the minus strand of NC_133751.1, from coordinate 187,019,692 downwards.
CAAGGACTATTGTCCCGTTTGGTGCAAACTGTTACTACCCTGGTGGTGTTCAGCGCAAGTATGACGTTGAAAAGATTATATTTCTACTGTCCTTGTCTCTTACGTTCTCTCAAATCACCTCCTACAGCTGCTTGGGTAAATGGAATTTACCAAGACATGGTGTTCCTGAAGGTAGCCACAATATAGGAAAGGGCATATACAAGAGTAAGCTAAATATGATTGTGACAATAGTTCAAGGGAATTGAACAAAAGGAAAAGTTAGCTTATCCCCCAGCCTTATTCTTCTGTTTTAAGGCCAATAATGGTTTTGAATTCCAGAAGACAAAAAGAAAAAAAAGAAAGAAAAATGTTTTTTACAAAGGATCTCCTCTTTTTCAGGGATTCTTTATCATCACATGGCTTGGTTTTAATAAAGGATTGGCCTAGGTTGGTTCTCTGGGAATCAGACTCAGAGGTGGAATTTTGCACACAGGATACTGATGAAGAGGTGCCCTTTGAAAGCGTCACTCATAGACTAAGAAGGAAGGGAGCGGGAGTGGGCAGAGGGAGAAATGAAGCTGTGAAGCAAAACCAAAGCATTATAGACCCAACAGGAAGCTAAGATGGCCCTTCAGCGTAGTGGCCAAGACAAAGTCCTTTATATTCCTACATCATACTTATACTTCTGCACTAATCAGTCATTGGAGATGAGTCTTCCAGGATACAGGCATAATAACAAACAAGGTGGTTCTCTGAACGTGAAGAGATCCCTGAAGGGGTTGTCTGCTGACAGAACTCCTCACAACTGAACAAACAATGCTTTCATTGATTGGGGACCTAGAAGGATCATCACAAAATCCATAATGGACCTACTCCAACCAATTCAATTATTTAGCTCCAACAACATAGAGAAGTAAATTTTCTAAGAATCAGTGGCTTAATTTAAAATGATATATAGAGTTGTGTATTTGTGCACATATAAGAGGAAGTAAAGAGCAGGAGGTAAAGGTTTGGGGTCTTTAGACATGCATTCTTGAACAGGTTTGGAAACTCCAAGACCCCTTATTGTCTGAAGTTTCCCCGGCAAGTTTGAGGTGGAAAAATCTTCATTTTCCCTAGGCTTCTGGTTGTAATTATTGGGTCAATGATGTATTCACACTTCCACAAAACAATAATTCACAGAGATTTTAAAGTCTAAATACATACTGAGGAAGGGAAGCTTAAATTTTTTTTAAATTATAATATTACTAATATTGATTTCCACCAAAAAGGAATAAAGATTTAATTATCATAATCAACAAGACTGGTCCCTTTTATCCATTCTTCTCCTTTCAGACTGTGCCTTAAAACTGAAGCATAATAAATGATATCTTCCCACCTTTATTTTCCTGGAGAAATTGTATTCCTTCTTTGGGACTCAGGCTAGGTGCTATGCTCTCCAGTGAGCTTTCTCTAATTCTTGTGTGAACTGAAACATTTTTCTTCGTGTTCATACAGTAGTCAATGAATAACTGCAATCATTTATCTTACCATACTAAAATTACCTGTTCGTGTGGATTTCCTGTCTACTGGAATGAAAGTCCCTTGAACATAGGGCTGTATTTTATGTATTTTTGTCTTAACAGTGACCAGACTACTAGTTGTCACAAAGTAGGCAATAGGTATTTGCTACTGAAGGGAAGAATGACAGATCCTATACCACCTCATTCCTGGATAAAGAATATGCTCCTAAATAGAGGATTTAGGGGGAAAAATAAATTGATTAATATCCAGTTTACATTATTTGAAAGCCTATTACTATATGCTGGGTTGAGTAATAGTATAATGTGATCACTTTGCATCCACAAGTCAATTTTGTGATATAAATGCACAACAAATGTAGAAACTGAGGCTTAAAGAGATCAATAAAAACACAAACCTGTTGAAGTTAATGCTGCTAATAAAGGCCTAATGCCAGAGCCAAATGATCTGACTCATTTTTTTTTTTTTTTATTAAATGAGGCAAGACCTCAATGGACCTGTTCAGCTACCCGAGGTTGCTGAAATGTATTGTTGATGTTTTAGCCAATAGGAGGGTCAATTAAAATACTGTAAGTAAAAGTGGTAGACAAGTGAAAATTTAGAGTCCTAAAACTCCTAGTTATCATCAACATTTTTGTTGTTATTATTCTGTGAAGCTTTGCACTTAAGGCTGTTATTATTGAAATAGCTTACATAACTAATGTCCTGTTCTTTAGAATATGTGAATCTTGATTAGGAAGTCCTATTTCTATTATACTTTCTGTCTTCTCCAGGAAAAGCAAAGTGTACTACTATACCCATGTTTTCTATTTTGTATTATAATTACATCCATTCCAGCAATTGTGTCTTTAAAGAAATAATAGAAAAGAAGACTGTTATGCTAAGCAAAGAAGCATATTGGTGATATCTTCATGTGAATAGTGTCAGTCTTTTGAGTTGCCAGCATTACACAATATACTGTTTTCAAGCTAAAGTGATAACTCGAGATTGGCTATATTGTATCACTAAGCACCATTTTTCATCTACATCTTTTATTGTATAAGTTGAGAAATTAATGTTTAGCAGAAGTGAAAATGAACAATAACAGGGGCAAAATATTGCATTAATACTTAATGTAATGCTTTTTGGGAGTATAAAGGGAATAAAACCATTCAAATGCAAATGAAATCTTCAAGGATGCTTTCAATTTAAATGTTTTGCTAGGAATACCTTTATTTTGCTGGAGTTTTGCTTGTGAAAAATAAGAACACTGTAAATAACTGTAAGCATATCTTCTAACATTTCAATATGAATATATGATAGTCTTCTCACTTTTCCTATAATTCTCTAAAATAGTTTCTAGTCTTTCAAACTCCACATATCAGTAGTAGGTTTGCAAACTTTTCATTTTAAAAAATAAGGAACTTATTTTAAAAAGCTACTGTATAATGCCAACCATAATTTCATTAAATACAAGAAATTTTAACACATTAACTACAAAATAATGGTTATATATCTGAATATTTTTTATTTTATCAAACACCATTGAAATATTTTTTTCCTTTTTATTAAAGACACAATATCTACATTTGACATATAGAATAATTCTCACTTTTTCTCAATTGGAGAAAAAAAAAAAGATGCATAGATTGACCTTGGATTTGAAAAGGTGTGTTTCTATTACCTAGTATATTTCCAGTAATACTTACCTTATTGTTATATTTTAAATTATATTATATTATAAAAAGATAAATACCTGAGAAACTTCACTCTGTTTGGTGTTTCTCAGACTTTACTAAATCAGAATATAGTCTATGCCCCAACTTCCTTGATTACATATTTCAAAGAGTGGATTCTTAGCATTTCAATAAGAAAACAATACTCTATAAAAGAAATCCATTGAACATTTCATAACTTTGGAAAATTAACTATTATTTTAAGGGATTTGGACCACAGGGTGCTTTTTAATGATAAAATTATTTTATCTTTTTCATGTTATTTACAGAATTGAATGAAAAAGGCTGCCTAATTCCCCAAACTATTATATCACAACATCTGAATTTATGCATATGTTCAGAATTGTTTCATATGCTTACAGAGAAGGACATTAATGTCAGTGGGGAGTATGATTCACTACTTTAATATGTTCTCTTTATGGATTGCAAGACTAATAAAACATATATGATTTCCAGTAAGCAACTGGGTAAATAACAGTCGAAGTAAATTGGTTAAGAGATAATTTTCTCCTTACTCTCTCTGACTCTCATTAATAGAACTATGCTCATTCTGAGGAAAATAAAGAACAAATGAGAATTTGAGAGATAAGTAGGCATAAAAACCAAAGATTTTTATGAGGAAAAAACAGATAAGGTAAAAATAAAGCACTTGGTCAACCAGGCAAAGGTGAACATTAACAACGATGATTACTGGACAGGCACAAACACCAAAGAGGCAAACAAATAATGAGGCAGTCTTCATGGAATCATAAGTGGAAACAGTTAAATACCAAATAGTTTCTAAAGAAATTTTGGAAGATGAATTATTTCTCAGAGACTTTAGAAGTAGATGGTGTTGAACACTAAATCTAGCATTTCTAAGATCCAGGAAATTATAATTTCTCATTATTCATGTAACTCCAGCCAGAAAAAAAAAAAAAACAAGAGTCAAAGAACACGTGTTTGAGCTTTTTCTATGCAAAGTTCTGACTTCTGTGTCAGGATATTTACCTGCAGGTTTCATGTAAAGCCACTCTGGTGAGGAGCTGAGCATCCAGAAACACCTCAGGGCAGCAGCTAGCCTGCTGTCTTTTAGGAATGACTTCGGGACCAGGCCATGATAATTTAAATGTGGTCAATAGTAAAAATAACCTCTCTAGGAATGGCAGGGATCCGGAGAGCAGACTACTGCTGAAGGCATAAGTCAGAAGCAACTGGTATTTAGGAGGGCATCAGGATGCCAAGGGGTAAGGAAAGGCAATGGTATAGTCAGGGTGGAGGGTTGCCCATATTTGAGACTAGTGTGGCATAAACAATACTAATTTAGCAGAGAACAAGATTATGAGTTTTAGGTCCAAGAAGTAAAATTTGTGTCAGTAAAAATGAAAGTCCTGATCTTGTAAGAGGATAAGAAAGACTCTGGACCCAGAGGAGCTTAGACAGTTATCTGGGTAACTGAGTACACAAGTAGAGACTAGAACCTCGTTACTGGGGAAATAGGACAGAAAACTAGGGCTTAGTCACAAGAGCATACTTAGTAAAACTCTAAGAACTAAATGCAAATGCAACAGATGCAACAGTGGCAGTAATAGACGAGGCTGATTCTTAAGCTTTAAAATATTATTCGGAGTTTTCTTACTTAATACCCTTCCTCTAATCTGAACCAAGCTAAAATCTGTCACAAAAATGAAGCAGAACATGGGATTTAATTGCTCTGTCTTTAAAGATTCTAATCCTTTTGTCAGGAGCCCAAACAATCCATAATATTCAGAGAAACAGTCCTTCATCTCTCAAACTATATCAGAACAAAGTAAATTAGAAGTCAAACAATTCTTCCCAAAGATCTGTTGGCAGAGGGAAAGGTGGTCATAAGCAGTATCAGTACTATAAATACCGGAAGTATAGTGTAGGCATTATTAGCTCCTAAACTTCTGTATTACGTAGCATGAATTGATATACTGCCACAACTTATCTAGCAAGTGTAACTGTTTAATGTTGAAAGTTTTCTGACTTCCTAGGAAAATGTTAAAGAGAGCTGAAATCAATTGAACTCATTTAATTCAACTCACTTTATTTATTTGATCATTATTATGGGGTAGGCATGGTACTCAGGCTTGGTAATACAGAGACGAATAAAACAAAAATCACAGTTCTCAAAAAGCTTGAAACTTGTAAAGAAATACACATAAACATACATTCCAAAGCATATATTTATGACCTGGTTATAAATGCAGTAATAGGACTGTTCATATAGTAACGAACTCACTAACAAATACATAAGTGCAGAATGGGAGTGAATACCACTGCTCAAGGACTATTGGAAAGGTCAACAGTGAACTTCATCCGTTGACATTATCGTTTTCCTAATCTCTTCGAAAGGCAAAGTTGAACAGAATCATACTATCCTGGGTTGTGTTATTATTACTGTCATAATTATTATTATTTTTTTAATGGGGAGGGCCTTGAGAAAAATGGGTTGAATTACTTTGTTAAATTTTAATAGTTAAGAATAATTCGCTAATATTTCCAGGCTATTGCCTTCTTGTTCCTTCTTCCCATCTACTTTGGTGCCACAAATTATAATACCATTTCATCCAGAGCAAAGGCATACAAATCTCATAGCTAATTTGTAATCTCTGATCACAGCCCCCAGCTGTGGGATAGGGAAGTTTCAGGAAGTAACAGAGCCATTTCATAGACAGAGAGGGCAAAGCAGAAAAGAGAATCCTGAAATTCCTCAATTCCTGAGTCAAAAAGAACTGGTTTAAAAACTGCTAGCCAAAATTCTATTTTTTTCTTTTTCTAATATGTGTAATTATAAGTGTATAAAGATGATTTAAATGTGTAAGAATTTTTTTAAATAAAGATTTATAAATATGACTAGGGTCAAGTACCTTGTTTAGTATATGATAGATCTTAATACATATGCATTGAATGACTTAATGGGTGAATGAGTTGGAGAAAGAATTATACTGGGAAACACGGAAGTCAAAATGATTATTTTAATATTCCTAATCCATTCTAATGGGATTATTTTTGACTTTAGGAAGACTATCAAAGTGGTGCATGACAATAGCATTTTTACAGAAAAAGAGGTATCCTTGTCTAATTCATGGAGGTAGTAGAGCTGACTATGCTGATCAAATTGTTCAGATGAGAAGTGCTGAATCGTGCTCTCTGATCTGCTTCAACAATGTTTTACAAGTTTGTGTAAAACCACTTAATCCCGGTTTTCTCACTGGGAACAGTGCATAGAATTGATCGGCAGTTTAACATGTTTGTAGTTTGTGAACTCAGTATCCTATGTTGTCCTTTCCCCCACTTCCCAAAAAGAAGTAGTTAGCATTAGTCATGGCTAGCTACTTTTACCTCATCATCATTTTTCGGTTGTAAATATGAACTTTATTTATAATTAAATACATTCATTATGAATGTGAAACAGTCTTAAACAATGGAATTGGTATTACCACATTGAAATTTTCCTCCACAAAATTTTGAATGGGTCTGTCATTTTAAGTTTGTGCAGAATTGGTCTATTTCGACTCAAAAATACCAACCTTTAGGATCTCTGATTAAACTCTGGAGTGAAAAAAAAAAACAAGCGCACTAAAGTTACTGATTACACACTAGCATCAAAAGGTTATTTGCAATTTCTGCAAATGGACAGTCATAAAGCAAAGCATGTGTTCCACTAAAGCTGCAGTATTTTGGTGATCAGGCACCACAGTTCTGATCTCATCTTACACTCTGCTGTTGATTGCTGTTCTTTGTGTTATGGCTACAAAAATCCCAGAACAGCAGTTACAGGAGGAAGATGCTATCAGAGATTATAGAAATGAATTTGACTTTATATAGCGTTCTCATGTGCCCTGTGTTTTAAAAGTAGAAATGAGAACTCGTGAAAGATATTTTGAATGACAGAAACAGAAATAAACAACACTATGTGCAGACAGATACAAACCAGTCTAGTGACAATGGAAACTTTTCCCAAAGGATACATGAAACACAGTCTACTACTCTGGGGACAGTAGTAGGCATTGAAAGACCTCTAGCTCTGCAAACACAGCCTTTGGCTACATTCTAAAACTGCTAATAAGAACGCTGAGAGCACTTCTGTTTTATTTTTATGTGGGCAAAGTTCTATAAAATTGTTTATAACACACTGTCTTGTTGACTCCTCATTTTCAATTAGTAGATGAAAATAATATCAAAGCATCTATTTTTCTTTTTTTTTTTTTAGAACTCACAACTTGAGGACAAGAAGAATAAGACAGGATTCAACCTAATTAATCCCAATAAAATACTTTAGGAGTTAAAGTTTAATCGCTTATCACTGAGCCAATTATGTTCATACTTTGTAATGCCTAACTATAATATATTTAATTCTTTAGCAAGCTAGAGGGGATTGAAGTGTTCTAGTACAAAGTGGTTTCCCTTGTTCTTGTAACTAAGCACTTATTACTTAACCCATTGTAGAAGGTATTTTGAGAACAAAGAAAAATACAGTTAGATGGCAAAATGCATTATACTAAAAACAATGAGATAATGTTGACTTATTCATATGTATATCCTTTAGGAAAGGCTTCTCTAACCACCACCACCCTTCCAATGAGGTCAGAATGCCTGCTGTACATGCTCACTGTACTTTTCCTTTATGGTACTTGAAATCATTATAATACTACATCTGGTTAGAATCTGTCTTGCCACTAGACCATAACCTCCAGGCTTTGCTTGCCATTGTGTCTCCAGTAATTAGTACAGAGTACATGCAGTTCATATTTATTGTCATGATGAATAAATTATTTCACAAACAAGCAGCCTTATCTACTAAAATCCAAAATTATCATCTGGCTTCTATTCTTAAATATGTCCATTTTAAAAAGAAATTATCTTCAGTTTAGATCTTAAATTTTAACTGTGTTAATTGGAGCAAATTCGGTGAACAAAGGCTTTAAGAGACAGAGTTTCTAGCTCAATTTCTTTTCCTTTAAGATCTTTATTGGACATTTCTGCATACCCAACTCAGAAAGGTCAGGTGCCCCTAATCCAGCGGCTTTCCAAAGGGAGAACTCCGCTTCACTGAGAGACCATAGTCAGCTCATTTAAAACACTTCTCAATAGAAGGGGAAGAAGCAGTGTAGCCAGGGGGATTCACCTACAAAAAGATATCCCTGTAACAAAAAATTTAGGACAAAACTGTGGTAATAATATTTTTAAAGATATAATTATATGGCTTTTCTGCATAGGGTTTCAACACGTTATTGCGTTTGTCTTTTCAGGTAGGGATTTTTGTTGTTTTTTTTTTCTTTTCTTTTTTTTTTTTAGTTACAAATGGCTCATCACATAAAAGCCAGAGACAAAAAGAACAATATTAACACCCAGGGGCCATTTTCTTGATTCATGCAGATTATTTATCCTCCCATTAAAGCTTCATCATCCAAAAGATACCAATTGAAAAACCACAATTATCCCTACTGTTTCTTAAATTAAAATTATCAGAATCCATAGTTCATTTATCCTAATAATAATTTTTCATCATTTTCTTTATTCTCAGATTCTCTGAAAAAAAAAAAAAATGCTACTGACAAAAAATCATCTAGGCCAGGGATTTAAGCATATATATATTTTTATTTTAATCCCTAATTATGTCTTCCTTGTGATCCTATCATTTTTCCCCACCATCAAAATAGAGAAGTGTACAAAATCTGTCATCTTCTTTTCGTTAAAATGTTGTCAGATGTATTTGAAAGAATATTTCATTGTGTGATGAAACTGAGAAGACAATCAAGAATGAGATAGAACAAATGAGATCTTTGATTTAACATTGATGGAAAATAGCAATACTACCTAAGAGACAGCCACTGTGTTATGAACTTGACATCCATGGTTATACTGATTTCTTACAATAACCATGGCAGTAGTTATGATTATCTATATTTTACAGATGAAAAATCTGAAGTCCAGTGAGGTTAAGCAAACTTCCTGAGATTACACATCCAGAAAACGGTAGTAAATAGTACAATTTTACAGAAACCTACAATTTAAAAGTCTGCACCTTTAGTCATTGTTTTATACTAGATGATTCACTTAAGTTTGTTGGTTCACAAATTGTTCTCCATACACAGAAGGCAAAGAGAGACTGAGGAAAGAGGATGCTTTAGATTGGTAGATAACAGGTTTAATAAGCAAGGGAACTTACATATGAGGTTTGTCTTAGGCAGCTGCAAGACAAATAGTTCTCCCCACCTGCCCACCAGAATCTCAAAAGTTTACATAAAGGCCTTTGTGGGGTTCAGTCATATGTACTGTCCACATGACCTCAACAAGATATTTGCTCTCTCAAGGCTGCATCCTTGAAAACAGCCTGCACTGTGGGAACGGTGGGTGGAACAATTATTCCAAGGACAGGGGTTAGGGTGAGGAGACTCCAATTGCATGTGTCCAGTTTGGGGGTCAACTAGCAGTCGTGTTGTATTGATGGCTTCCTCCAACAGTTTCTTAAGATGAAGTCATATATGCACCTCTTTTTAACCCTATTTCCCAGGTTGTTTTTTTTTTGTTTTTTTTGTGTGTTTTTTTTTTTTTTTTTCACAGAAAAGGTCCAACAACTGTTTATTGATTAAAATTTACGTCAAGCAATCTTAACTTCTACTGGAACTGTAGACCTCACATTCTCACTTCATGAGATTCTCCATTAAGAACCCTAAATTCAGTTCCCCACATAATTAAATAATTTGTTTTTCAAAGAGGATATATATATATATATATATATATATATATATATATATATTCTCAGGTGAGTAGCAAAAATGTTACTGATACTAAGACAAATAAAATTAGCTCCTAAATTGGACTGTATCCAGCCAGGAAACAAATGGTCTTGTCTTGAAAATTTTGAAACGTTTGTAAATTAAGTGCACTGAATGATAATCACTTAACTAAAACAAATTTTAAACATTATCAATATTATTTTACTAATGTACTTCTAGAATTTCTTTATTCAGTTCTCAACAGTTATTGAATTCCAGCTTGTACTCAAATATATTTTGCTCCTTTTATGATATGTAGCCCTTGATCTCAAGTTTCTCATATATTAAGACATAGAAATCATAATAAGTAATATTTTTGATATGCAATTTAATTTTGGAAGTTTTTATTAAGAACTTAGTATCAAGCTAACTCCATGCTAAATGCAATGAAGAAAGAAAAGAATTACAGTCTGTGATATCAAGAATTTACAATCTTTGGAGAAGATTATATATAAAACAAATAGAACATATGGATAAATATGATATAAGGAAAATTTTAGCCAAATTTGATGTCTGTGATATAAAATAGTTGCTTATGAAGGGGAATTAGCTACACTCATAAATAAGTAGAAGTTAGATGTCTTAATGACAAAATTGGACATGGGGCTATAAGTTTTGTTATGTTTTAGAAGAGCAGAAAAAAGTGAGTATATTAGACATGGTATCATTCCATGAGCGAAACACAAAGATTTAAGTGACTGTGGTGTACCTGGGACATAGCAAGGAGTCTGGACTGACTACAGAATATGGTAGTTGTGAGGAAGGGATGGTTCTCTTGGGGGTTAGGTAACTAGGGTCACGATATGAAGGAGAGAGCTACTACTATGCTGCTAAGTTATGCAGTCTAAGACAACAAAAACCAAACAGAAATAGTAAACTCTTCCATCTCCAAACCTCCCCAGCAGTTAAAGTTTTAATCAGGAATTTCTGTAGTGAAACGAGCAGCCATAAAAACATCTATGGTTCACAGATGGGTGTTTTTTTTTATTCCCAAGACATCTAAAAAGGGTGTGAGTTCAAGACGAGGAAATAATTCTTCTTGAGATAATATCATAAAGTAGTAATATCACTGTTTAAGAGAAGGTGTAACCATACATGAACTTCACTTCTTCAGCATGCATTCTGTTTTAATCCAAGTGAGCTTTGTTTATCCTGATAGAACTATAACTCACTTGAATTCTTTCCCCATACCCTCCTACCTGTACTTATACTGTATGCCTGCTCCTTTTAATCATTAAGCCCTTAGGCCATTGGGTTATGGTCACTACCAAATACACTTAAGAATAAAGCTTCATGAAAGAATAAAGTCTTAGGTCTATCAACCATGAGTAGGATGTAATAACTGAACCTCAAACAATGAGTAAGTGTTCAATACAACAAAGCTAACACCTTGGCCTCAGTTATATTTCAGCTCTGGACACATCAGAGCAGAACAGACCCAGGGACCACATCCCCAAAAAACTGAGTCAAACAATGCCATGACTGATACCAGGACCTGAAGTTATGATTAATTGCTCCCTGCCTTAGCCCCTACCAATCAGTAGAGTCCAACTCCAATAGCAACCATGATTAATGATTGTTCCCTTATATAATGCAACCTCTAGAGGCCCTCCAGAAGTTAGGTTTTTGAGAGCTCTGGCTCACCTTTGTCTCTGGACTTGGCGCCAACTCCTTAGATAAACCTTTACTTTCTTTGCTGCAATGTTTTTGTTTGTTTGTTTGGTTTTTTTTTGGCTTGGATATGCACTGGCAAGTGGACCACTTTTGGGTCTGCAGTAAAAAAGGCGCTTTGAAAATAATAGAACACTGGAGAGATCTGTCAAGATGGTGAAGTAGGTAAACACTGTGCTCACTTCCTCTCATGACTACAGAATAACCATCAATGAGAAGCGCCTGAAGTCCAGCTGAACCAAAGCCTTATGACTAAGGACATACAGAAGGAACCACCTCAAGACTGGTAAGAGAGGTAGAGACGTGGAACAGGCTGGTCCCACGCCTGAGAGTGACCATTAAAAATCAGGAGAGATAATTCAGCTGTGGAGGGTCCCCTCCCCACCAAGGAGCAGCAAGATGTCTCAGTCACACACCAGGCTCCCCAACCCAGGTTCTCAGTTCCATGGAGAGAAATCCCCATAATTTCTGACTGTGAAAACCAGCGGAGATTGTGGTTAAGTGAGCTGGAAGACAGCTACAGTTGAAGGCTCTCCTCTTAAACTAACCATGCAGACTTACTCATTGATGGATTTACTTGCTCTGAGTTCCAGCACTGGGGAAGCAGCTCAAAAGACACCAGGGACACATGGGAGGAAGTGAGCTGTCTGGCTTCAGAGCAAGGGCTGGAGGTGTAATTTTCTCCTGGTTAGAGAAGCTGCCAGATGCCATCATTTCTTTGATGAGCCCTCCCTCTTCCCAGTATGCAGACGCAGGCAGCCATCATATTTGAGACTCCACTAACCTGGCAAGTGAAAGCACCTGATTACCTGAGTCCCTGCTCCACTCAACTTTTGAATCCAACAAATCCGCTTTCAGTGGCTTTTCTGTATAAATGTCTTGTCTTGGCTCATGTTGCTGACTTTCCTAAATGTCCTCAAAGGTTCACAAAACCAAAACAAGCAGCACCTGGCTTCGGCATGTCCCGTACCTCTGGCTAAGCAGCCTTAAACCTGGCATTAGCAACAGCCAGCCTTGATCATGGCTTGGCCTCTTGAGGCACCTCCAAGCCTAGTGTGAGTGGCAGCAATCTGGGGATTGCTTTGTAGCTCATGCCAGGTGGCCCCAGACAGGGCACAGGCGGTGGCTGAACTTGGCGTGCTGTGGGGCCCCTCCCAGGAGGCCCGAGGTGGGCATACACATTAGTCAACTTCAGACCCAGCTGGAGCATCACCTGGCCACCTCTGGGGATGACAGAACAAAGGGCACACTGGGAAGGCACCAGAGACCTGATAAAGTGAATCCTGCTCCATTGGGTCAGCTCCTGTACAACAGCCCCTCCACTGCAGTCACAGCCAGTCCTCACAACTAATTAGCCTGAGGGTCAATCCTTCCCATTAATGTGCAAACATCAATCAAGTTTCAACTACAAGTGAAGGACACACACAACCCAAGGGACACACCTGGGATACCCAGCTCAGGTGACCAGTAAGACTATACCACTGAGACCCACAGGACGCCTACTACATAAGTCCACTCTACTAGTACTGGGACACATAGCAGCCCTACTTAATACATAGAAACAAACGCAGGGAGGCAGCCAAAATGGGGAGACAAAGAAGCGTGTCCCAAATAAGAACAGAACACAGCTCCAGAAAAAGAACTAAACAAAATGGAGAGAAGCAATCTACCAGACACAGAGTTCAAAACACTGGTTATAAGGATGCTCAATGATCTCATAGATAACTTCAACAAAGAGATAGGAAACAATAATAGAGATAGAAAACATAACATATGGGGGTGATGGAAACATTCCATATAATGATTGTGATGGTAATTACATGACTGTGTGCATTTATCAAAATGCATAGAACTATACACAAGAGTATGAATTTTACTGAATCTCAAGTATATTTTAATAAACCTGACTTTTAAAAATAAAAATAATGTAACACTTAAGAAAGGTTTCTCTTCCTTATTGGGAATTCATGTGTTGTGTCTGGAGAATTAGTTTTTGCCTTTATTAGGTATGTGTTTGTGTGGCTGCAATCAGAAATGAAGAAGGAAGAGTAGGTTTGGAAACTTGGTACACTAAGGAAAACCCTGTGAAAAGTTACTTCTCTCAGATCAGTGCTGAAACTGACTCCTATTAACTGGCCAAAACCCACTGCTTGTGAGTGTCCCTTCCCAACTCCCATTCAAGGATAGCTTGGTGGTAGGTTAAAATAGGCCTTAGTAGGAGGATTTACACCACACACAGGGGCCAATCCAATAAGCTGGTTTTCTTTATTTGGAAATGTGGTGGTTAAACACTGGCCATCATAACACTGTTTCTTGGGTACTTTTCCCTTGGACCAGGCAGGGGAAAGCCCATTTTTAGTGAGTACATGTAAAACAATTGTCCTGCATATTGTAATTCCAGCATTTTCCTTATCATTTTCATAATATTTGACAGTGCCAAACAACTTGAAGGCTGTGCTATGGATACCAGTGAGAAGAGGGACAATGAGATGAACCTATGATAACCAGTAGTAAAAGAATGTATAAAAACATTCTTGTAGTATATTCATTCTGGTGTATCATCCAGGTGCCTCAATGTTGGCATGATTAAATAATCCCTTAGGCAAGCAACAGATCGTTCTTTCCTCATATGCTTCTTCTCCCACCAGCTGTCAGTGTCTGTTGTTTGCTTCAGGGTACAGAAGGAAAGAGACACATATGGAAAAGAAATATAACATGCTTTTTCTGCTCCTTGGAGCATGAGGCAGTCACCTGTGCGGTTCACTCACTATTTCTGGCTCTTAACCATCCAATCTCATGTTAGGACTGCATTTTCCTGTCCCTTTGTGATTAGGAGTAGTCAAGGCATCCCTTGTGTGACTAGTTCTGGCCAATGAGTTGTGAACAGAAGTGGCATGTTGTACTTTCATGTTAGCAACACATAATTGTCCGTGTGAGATTCTCTAGAGATTTTTATCCCTCTGAAAATGTTCAGGATGGTTAATGCTTTATTGCCATGTATCTCTGAGGAGCTGTGACAGGTGGAGTCCCTCTGCTGACTTGCGGTAATAGACATGGAGTTTTAATAAGAAATAAAAGTTTGTTGTATTATTGAGATTTCATGATAATTTGCCACTGTCTGATAATCTAGAATATTCTAATTGGAACTCTTGCCTGGAGATCCGTTACATGTATAAAAATACCAAGTTCCACACTCTCTGTGTACTTTCTCTGGGTACTCGTGCAAGAGGAAAATGTTCAGTCCAGGAAGCAAAGAGCAATTAGCAAATATAACCTTGTGACAGATACAATGATGGTTCCCACTCACTCATGTATGCAACTTTAAAATTACCTTTTATAGAAAGTTGGTATTCTATTGTGAAAAGTCTTTATTTCTGGTATTTAAAAGTTACAAACAAGTACAATTTGTTTATAGATAAAATGTAATACATTTGAATTTAGAAAGTTAAAATTACAGGAATAGCTTTGAGATAAATAACTGGAACAAACAGTATCACCACCAATCCCCAAATAAAACCACAGAGTGAAAGTTTCATTTAAATTTCATTCCCAGTACTTTCACCATTCTGTTTCATGAAGGTAAGTATGAAAGAATATAAAATAAGTGGAAATTTATGAGGAAATTAACAATTATATTCACAATAAAAGGAGAGTAGAGGGAAATGGTTATTCACAATAGCAGATGAAATATCATCATATATTTATGCATTTTATGGTAATATAGATTTCCTCTGTTGATTGGTGATAGATAATCTCAAGCTCCAAATTGGGAAATGTCCTGATAAAACATTGGTGCCTCTTTAAAATATACCCTC
Source organism: Rhinolophus sinicus (assembly GCF_036562045.2). Lineage (NCBI taxonomy): Eukaryota > Metazoa > Chordata > Mammalia > Chiroptera > Rhinolophidae > Rhinolophus > Rhinolophus sinicus. The sequence goes on along the minus strand of NC_133751.1, from coordinate 187,004,203 downwards.
AGAAGGTAAATGACAATTTCAATTATGTATAAAAAATATTTGGACCTGGCAAATTTTCCCAAAGTCAAAATATTTGGTCTCCTGCAGCTCTGCTGGAGACACAAAGAACAAGACTATTCTGATTGCATTTAAAAGAAATGAGGGCTTAGAGATTTCAGCAAGCATAGTACATAAAAAAGAAAAGGAATTCTTTTCCAAGTGCTTTATAAAAACTCAAATCTGTTCAGTTGTCTTAAATTTTGCAGTTTATAGCTGATATTTGAGACATCATATAAGCTTTTATTCTAAAATTTGTATTGTCAGCCTCAAAAAACATAGCTTAAAAAAATTCACAGCTTAATAGAAAACAGACTCCCTTGAGTGAAAAAGGTATACAAAGTATATACATGGGTAAAAGTGTTTAAGGACCCTTGGCTATAACTCTCACATTTGATGAAAACTTAATTAAGAAAATGACAAATTATTGAATAATAGCTCCTGCTTCTTTTAGGCTTCTGACTTCAGGGAGTTCCCAGAATTTGACAGATTTTTGAGTCAAAAAACTACTGTGAATGATATAAAGGGTAAAAATTACTTTGTTTAGGTTAGATAAATTGATGTACTTGATTGAACTACAAATATATTGTGTGTAAACATATATTATTCTTACAAGTGTATATAGATAGATGATAAATTGATCCCCCCACAGTGACTCAATTATCTACACATAGCAGATTTTTATTTGTTTATTTGTTTGTTTGTTTGTGTTTTTGTTTTTAGGGTAGATACTTTTATTCTCATATTATATGAAAAAAACAGAAACAAATAAATAGTATTCGATTAAGATCAAACAATGAAGCAAATGGTAGTGCTTGGAATTAAATTAAAATCTTCTGACTCCAAAGTAGAATGGGGATTGCTGGGGGCCGGGAAGACAGGGTAATGAGAAGTTATTGGTTAGTGGGTACAGAGTTTCAGTTTTACAAAATGAACAAAGCTTTAGAGATCGATGCCTGTGATGGTTGCACAATAATGTGAATGTACTTAATGCCACTCAACTGTACAATTAAAATGATTAAAATGATAAATTGTATATTCTGTATATTTTACCACAATTTTTAAAAAACTACAAGAATAGACATATAACATGCAAATCTTCTCTTTCCAATTCCAATGAATTTTCCACTATATTCTGCAGAGACTCACTAGCAATTGTAACTTACATATGATTTCATGGCATCTAAATATAAAAGTAAGTGATTGCCTAGGCCATGCTCCCTCATGAATGGGGATGACATTTTGCTCTTGTATTTGATGATAATAACCAGATCTAGAAATGCACACAGCTTGATGGGATAGGCAATCTTAGAGGGCCCTGAGTCCCTATCTTCATACTATCGCTACAATTCCTTTTATAACTCAGATATGGAATGGAAATACATGCACTTAGCATTGAAATTATTGCCAGGGTAATAAGAAGTGAAGGGGTAGGAGAAAGGCACAAATCTCTAATTTAACATGATGACACACCACCCCTCTCCCGCCAATGTAGAAACCATTATAGCTGAAAGGGAATGTCGATATCCTTTAGTCCATTCCAAAGGAAACCTCTGAGTTCTGTAATCAAACACATTTGGAGAAATACTTGTATAATTTACCCACCTCTCATTCCTTGGAGATTCATATCAAAAATTAAATCATCATTTTTTTATTTTTTATTTTTTTAATGCTTTGAACATCAACAAAAGCAAAGTCAAGTTTAATTGGCAATTTCCAAACGTTTTTTATCTATTTATTTTTAACTTAAATGTTTATTAAGTTCCATGTAAACCAGTTGTAAAATGTGTTTCTACTACAATTCTCTCATTTTCCACATGAGATTGATTGACACAGATTATCAGTTATTCAAGGCAAAATATTGTTACTCTAGAATCTAAATGCCCAAGTTATTATTCATGTCATTTTTACTGAAAAATGTACAACCTTACATTTTAAACATGATGGCAGGAAAATCTAATTTTTAGAACACTTCAAGATCGAGTCAAAGCACTTGTGTTTTCACTTTTCTGATGTTTTATAGGCTACAAATCAAATGGTAACTTGGTCATAGTTTCTCATTGATAAAGATATCGCCACATATTCAGCTTTATTTGCATTACAGGCATTACTAGAAGGATCATTAACCACTCAAGACCATAAAGTAGTCATTTTACAAAAAGTACCATTTTCATTAACCTATCACAGAGAAGGTGAGATTTAATTTTTATGAATTATAAATAAAATTATTAATATTAATTATCAAATTATTGATTTTTTATTTAAATTATGTGTATGGCACACTAGAGAGTCATAAAAGTATGCAAAGAACCAGAAGGCTTTCTTTAAGCAAAGACTTTGCAAAATTGTTTGGGACAACTATACCCTCTGTGGAAAAGAAATAGAAAATACCACTAAAATACAGCTATTTTGATCACCAGAAAACAATTTGCAAAGTAGAATCTAATTATTATTTTTAATTACAAAACTAATGCATTCTTGTGGTAAAAAAAATAACAAACTAATGTACGTAGAGTAACAAATTCAAGCCCCATTGAATTATACAGCCCCACTGCCACTAAGGCACTAATTTCTGTTAGCAGCTTGGTGTGGAGCTTTCCACATGGTTTTCCTGCCTCTAAAATATGTATAAAGACATATGTTTTTGTTTATATTCATGTTTTATATATACCGTGTTCCCCTGAAAGTAAGACCTAGCCGGATAATCAGCTCTAATGCATCTTTTAAAGCAAAACTTAATATAAGATCCAGTCTTATAGTAAAATAAAACCGGGTATAATATAATATAATATAATATAATATAATATAATATAATATAATATAACACCGGGTCTTACATTAATTTTTGCTTCAAAAGACGCATTAGAGCTGATTGTCAAGCTAGGTCTTATTTTTAGGGGAACACAGTATGTTTATGTTTTAATATACTTTATACATATTATACGTTTTATATATTTTCTGTAACCCTTTTTTAAACTTATTTTGAAATAATTATAGATTCACTGGAAGTTGCCAACAGTCTATTTTTTAAACTAGGATTGGAGAGTTTTTATAAAAATATATACAATTTTACCACATCGTTATAAAAGCTGAATACTAGTTAATAGTGTAAATTGGTTATTATTTATTTGTTTTGATGGTTATTGAGATTGTTCTCAATTCTTCACATGAAATAACAACCCACGTATACTGAACCATCTATGCAAGTACCGTGTTTCCCTGTAAAAAAGACCTAGCTGGACAATCAGCTCTAATGCGTCTTTTGGAGCAAACATTAATTTAAGACCCAGTCTTATTTTACTATAATATAAGACTGGGACTAATATAATATAATATAATATAATATAATATAATATAATATAATATAATATAATATAATATAATACCGGTTCTTACATTAATGTTTGCTCCAAAAGATGCATTACAGCTGATTGTCCGTCTAGGTCTTATTGTCGGGGAAACACAGTATTTAGATACCTTGAGCTGGTGAAGGGAATGCAGCACCCTAGGAATTAACAGAGGGCCAGTGAGACTGGAAAGCAAAACGCAAGGGGCAGAATGGTATAAGATGAAAAGAGAAGTTGAGGTGGGGAACAGATCCTTCAGACCCTTGAAGACCATTTTACAAATGATCTTATTCTAAGAGCAATGGCAAACCATTGAAAGAGTTTAAGTAGTATCATAATACAATCATATATATACATATATATATATATATATATATATATATATATATATACACATATATGTATATATATGATTATATATATATATATTTTTTACATAAATATAAATAAAATAAATATATATATATTTTTTTAAACGTAGGTATGGCTTGAGAATTGTGGAGAATGGACTGGGAGAAGCAAGAGTAAAAGAGGAAACACTAGTGAAGAAGTTATTCTTGTGGTCCTAACAATAGATGATGATGTGGACTCAGGTGGTGGCAGTGGAGATAAGGACAGATTGGACATATATGTTTTGAAGGCACAGCAGGCATAGATAGATTAAATATGAGGGGCGAGGAACGGGATCGGTCAATAATTATTCTCATATTTCTAACATTAGAAACAGGTGGTGATGGTGCCATTTATTTGAAATATGGAAGCAGTGGGAAAAATTAGATTGTGTGGAGTGTGAATAGAATGGATGTGTATGGTGTTCAGCATGCAAATTTGGAAATGCCTTTGACACATTCAAATAGGCCAGTCAGATATATAAATTTAGAGCTCAGAAAAAAAGTCTGGGTGAGAAATATAAATCTGTGAGTCACTAGCATATAAATGACTTTGAAAGTCATAGAAATGAATGAGCTTACCTAGCCAGAGGTATAGAAGAAAAGGAAAGTCATCCTAGGACCGATTTTTCGGTAAAAGTTTAGAGGAGCTTTAACATGAATAATCAAATAGAAAAGATAGCAAAGAAAACAGAAGGAGCGAGGTAGCGGGACTAACAATAAGAGAGCATGTTTTCAATAAAACATGGAGAGGGAAGGGTTTCAAGGAGGAAATCGTCATCAGTCTGGATCATTGCTGAAAATGTAACTAGGTGATGTCAGAAAAACATCCATTGGTCATTAGTGATCTTAATAAGAATTTTAGTTGAGATATGGGTTTGCAAGCCAACATTGAGGTTAAGAGAAAATGAGAAACAAGTAGAAAGTGTATGTGAGTGTGTGTGTGTGTATGTGATTTTAAAGAAAGAGTCTAGAAAAGAGACTGCACCCACAGAAGATGAAGAGGAAGGGGGGAATTTTTAACAAGGAAAGTATTAGAACAGGTGTTTATGATAATAGGAATGGTATAGAGCGAGAGGAGGGATAAAAATTGATGTTGGAGGAGAGAGGGAGAATATCTGTAGATGTAAAGTCTTTTAGTAAGCAAGAAGGAATGACATCAAAATAAGATACCATTACTTTCTGGTTTCCTTGAAATCATTCCATTTTCTACTTGCTGAACTGGCGTTATTATTAATAACCCATCCCCCCAACTCAGTAGAAGAGATCAAGCTCCTCTTGTATACAAGGAGAAAATGGAGGGCAAAGAGTTCATGGTGGGAAGATGAGAACATCCAAATCAAAAGGCATGTAACGACAGCTGTATTATCAAGTGTGATGGCTAAGGATCTTCCCTTCACAACTTCCTACACTGTGGAAATCCATGGATTCTATAGATTCAGTTTGAAAATCGGTGCTAGGTATGCAAAATGCAGTCCACTAAATTCACTGGTTAGGTTGACCAGAAAGAAATAAATCACTTTCTATATGCTCTGGCCGTGGTGAATTTTCTAAACGTTGTGACAAGGAAAGCCAAGTGCTTTTATAGAAGTGCACACTCCAATGATGCTATTTTTTTATACTCTTCCAGAAGTAAAGTCTCCTGTGCTAATTAAATCTATATTCTGAATCTTGAATACATTTTTGCAGCATATTATTAGTATTTTACAGTGGTTCTTAGTTGTGAGTCATCATGTGTTCTTGAATCTATAGTCAGAGCATACGTGTAGCACATTTGAGCTCTTGTCAGTATGTCTCTATTGATGTATCAACAATGTAGAGAATACCTATCCTATATTTAGCTTACCTTATTAACAAGGCTTTCTCTTATATAAGAATATGATTTTCTTAACAGCTGCTACTTTAATTTTGTAATATGTAGTGACATTGTTGCATTAAATAGAGCCTTTCCAATATATTACAAATAACAAATATGATTCATGACATACACTTTTGAGTCACTCCATGAGGAATTCTGTCTACAAAGCATTCCCTCAATATGTCATCCAAAAATTCTCCAAATTACAATATTAATAAATATGGTTCAGCTCAGTAGTATAAGCAGCATGATCTTTTTCAGGCTGCTGTTTCCATTTTTGGAAAACAAATCTCTAAACCACAACTGAGGAATTGGAAAAAGTAGAGTTTCAAAAATGCCAAGTATGTAAGTAAAATTTCAAAATTGCCAAGAATAGAAAGGAAAGATGAAAAGGTGGTTATTACGACACCATGATAACCTATGTTCCAGTTATCTATTGTTGTGTAACAAAACCTTCCCAGAACAGAGTGGGTTAAAGTGACACTTTGTTATTATCTCTTATAGTTCTGGGGGTTGACTCAGGTGGTTCTCAGTTTTGGTTTCTAATGTAGTGGCTGTCAGATCGTAGCCAAATCTGGAGCTAACTGAAGGCTTGACTGGGCAGCATATCCAAGATGGCTCATTCACGTGGTGTGCCGGTTACCAATTTATTGACTCAGTTCAAAATTCTTCCTTTTTGCCTGCTCTGTGAAATTGGATCTGGGTCCTTTAAGTTTTGTTTGCCAGCTGAAGCTTTGGCATTGAGGCTTTAAAACAGAAGTCACTAGAGAGACATCGAGGGAAGAAGGGTTTTACTTCCTTCCTGGTTCCATATGCTAGCTCAGTAACTTTCTGCAGTAGGGACAACTCTTCCAGCACCTGGCTCCCTCAGTGTATGGTGTCAGGAGCACCCAGCACACCTCTTGGACAGTTTTGTAGTAGAGTAAATCTGGCAAGACAGCTCCCTATGAACAGTTTTCCCTGAATCTCTAGAAGACAGATGTCTGGGAATTTCCAGAAAATGTCTGCCATTCAGTAGCTGTGCCATTTCCTACAAGTCTGGATCATAGCCCAGGCCAGAGGCAGGGTGTGGAAGGGGGAGCTGGCTCTACTTTTGGCACACTATCTCAACCCTAATGGTCATGCCTATCATATGTCATACTATATATGTGCTATTATATTGCATGAGTATATTGTATCTGCTGCAGTCCTCAATTCTTCATATTCTCTGTTTCTTACCAGCCAATCCCTTATTATTCCAGTCCTCTGTTAGAGTTAATAATTTTTTATATTAAATTTCCTCTCTTCAAATAGTTGTATGGTTTCTTTCTCCTGGTTGAACCCATTCTGATACACATGACTAGCTGATTTTCAGCTGGGGACTTAGCTGGGCTACTGATGAGAACCAGCATTTGCCATCTTCATGTGGTTTCGGCTTCTCATGGGACAGTGACTGGGCTTGAAGAAAGTGTTCCAAGAGAATTAGGACAGACATGCAAGTCTTCTTATGACCTAGTCTGAGAAGTCCAAGAATATCCCTTCAGGATTTTATTCAGTCAAGCAAATCACTAAGGCCACAGAGTTTCAAAGGGAGGAAAGAACTCACCTTATTTGTATTTATCACACCATATAAGATTATTTATAATAGATATTGTTATATGGAAACATCAAGTTTATAGTAGTGCATTCATGTGTTATTCTTCTTTCATTCATTTTCCTCTGATTCATTTATCCATTCAGTAATCTTTATCAAGTGTCTTCTCTGGACCCAGATCTGGAAAGTTCCTTCCTGGAAAATATAAATGTATTAAAAGACCTCGTCTACCCCTCAGTGAGCTTTCGATATTGTCAGGCAGGTAAAATTCTTGCACAATTAGACTAAAAACAATACAATGCACCACAAAGTGTTAAACTGAATACAATGAAGTGCTCAATACATAAAATTGTAGTGAGACCAAGAACAGATCCCAGGGGTCCTGACTTGTAGCCCCGTGTTTGATTTACCAAAACAAAGCAAAAACAAAACTACAGTATCTAATTGAAAACAAAAGGTCTGGTCCCTGAAATATTTCAGAATGGGCATCCATCATTTTTGCATGTCACAACCATGTCAAGAAGTCTCAAAGGAAATTATTTCTGTGAAAACATTGATTTTTCTTTTCTTTGTTAAAAGTGGTGCCACCATCTCAATCAACAAAACAACAGAACTGTTGTGATTAGAAGCTTGTCTTGTAAACAACTGGCATCCAAACCATGTCTATTTTTGGCAGAGCCATATTTTATTGACTTTATCATTTTAAACTCAAAAGCTTGAATGGACCAAAAATACTATACTGGGCATCAGCAATTTTAGAGATGGAGGAAGAGCAAACCACAGTGCACACCATAGATAGAATTCTAAGCATCAACCAACAATTTTTTTTTTTAAGTAACAAAACTAGAACAAAAACTGATAAAAAAAAAAAAAAAAAAAGCTATTCAGCTTTGCAAAGGCCATTATTTTCTTTAAATATATTCTAGAGGGTAATTAAATTCTAAGCAGCATTAGAATTCTTTCTCACATCAGCAATAAAAAGACTAGAAAAAAATCCGATCATATGATCTGCTTCTAAGAGAGGAGATAAAAGTAAATTGTAAAACGAGAGTCTCACCTGAGACTCCTGCTAGAACTAAGACTTCTCTGAATGAGGATCAGGAAATCATCTTCTACTAAGGAAGCAAACTGCATTCCACTCAGGGAATTCGCTATAGGAAACAGTTGTAAGGAATTCACATTAGCATTTAAAGAAGACATTTTGAGTCAGAGTGCAGAATGTCACCAAAGAATGATTAAGTTTTTCTGGTACTTTTCTCCTGTGAGCCTCGGTGACAAAGAAAATAATTTCCCAATAAACTAGTATAACACATTTTGCTCCCTAAATATACCCTGAAACATTAGCCAACCTCAGATTGCTACAAAGACTCAGTGTTCTTTCCATCTATCTTTCATCTCTACTCACTTCCTACCTCCAGAATGACTTACAATACCAAATTCATTTTGAAATGTTACAACAATAATTTATTATGCATTTTCCTTCATCATTAGGGATGGCACTATTTAAAAAATAAGGCCTGAATGTTGGCTTCAAATAAGCATTTATTCAAATTACAATTAAATTATTTCGCTGAAACCTATTTGAAATAATTAGTTATGGGTCCAGTAGTAATCAGAAATTACAAACACTAAATTTTCACACAGTCCAGAATTTTGAGCAGGTTGTACAATATAATAAAGAGGACAGTTTAGGAGACATTACAAAAAAGAGATTCCCCCCCCCCTTTAAACTGGTATTTGTAGTGAATGTAACTTCAAATGTGTCCAAGTTTCATGTGTGTGTTGGGGGGCAGGGAGGGAGGCTTGTGTAGCTGAAAGAGGTTTGGATGGGCAGGGAAAAAATCAATAGAATACGTAGACAGGTTGTGTGATCTGCTTATGGGAGAGTGTATTCAGCATGATAGTCTGAAAGCAATAATGTGAATCTTATATAATGACACTTGTCAAGCAGGAGTACCTCGAGCAAAGAAGTATGTCATGATCCCATCACTATTTAAGCAGGCAGCTTTTCAAGTATTTCGGAGTCATCCGTGTTCCGTCATAGTGGTTGCAGAGTGGAATTGTTTCAATTTTATTTAGATGATGGTGATGAAGAAAGTTATCAAATCTTTCCTTCCTTCATTCTTTGAGTTCTCCAATATTTGTCCAGCCCAATTTTCTTAGCTGTTAATTAATCTAGGCCAATCTGGCTATGTAAATATTAAGGGAATGAGAAGCCATTCTCTTAATGAGAATATAAATATGCAACTCTTCTTGGCAAGAATGAATTTTGAACTACGTAATTGAAAGAGTTGAGGAGAGTAGATAAAAATTTAAGAGGACACTTTCAGGCAGGACATTAAAAATTAGTTCATATTCAAAACATAGACCTTTCGTCAAACTATTATGATGTAATTCACTTTTTATTAACTATTTTATGGTTTTATTTTCAAATTCTTCTAAATCTAACCTATTCATTAGTGGAATAACTTACACAGAGTCAGCTTGCACCTCTAATGGATAAATCCTTAATAACCACATTTGAAAATAGTCCCTTTTCTTGCTCTTGCTTATAACCTCTGCTCTCATTTCCCATTGGATCATGTCCTAGAGTACTGTAACTCTCTGAAGTTACCTGGGAAGATGTCAGACTAATTGGGATAGGTTCAGTGTCACTTACAATGTCCTTCAATTATACTCCATAATGATCAGGCGGTATTATAACATGGAATGTTGTTGTCATGGAATTGTCCTCCACTGTCACATTTTTCTAAAAATCTTATATGTTAGCTAATCTTGTATGTTACCTATATCTCGCTCTCAAGATAGGTAAATGGAGAGAGAGAGGGTGGGAAGGATGAAAAGAAGGAGAGAGATAACCACTCTCTTACATATACTTTTATTCCTGGAGATATTTTTCTATGAAATGCATCTCTATACATCTTCCTTCATGCTTATTGTTACCTGTGTAATATTCTGAGTATCCTACCAAATGGTCAAGTACTTCTTTCCCCTAATAAGTTCTCTCCTGTAAGAACATTTTAGTAACATTTTGAATATAAATACAGCTCCCTGTAATGTATTTTGGGATTTTTCTACTTTATTTCTCTGAATCATTCTTCGGTTACAGAGAATTCTGGACTTTCTGAAAACTGCATTTCCTGAAAGGGACAGCTGTAAACTAAAGGCTCCAATGTATCAAATACAAAGGTCAAAAGTAGTGTACAATTACTACTTCAAAATTCATAGAGATTGTGTAATATGAGTGCTTTCTTTGAACCCCTCTAATAGGCAAATGTTTGTTGGAAGTCCAGAAAATATCAGAGACAGTGATTTTGGGAAAACCAAGACTCTCAGTATAGCTATTTTCACTCATACCATATCCACAAGCTTCACCATTTGTCTACTCATTCACTAGTTGTGGTTTTTCCTTCCTTTACGTTCACAAGCTAGAAAGGAAAGGCTCAATATCATGAAAATGCAGAGTAAGTGTTTAGTAAAGAGATTATGTAAATACAACTCCTGAACTGAGTGCTGACATATAATACCAAAGCTTACCTAGCCTCCAGTTTTTCAATTAATTGCAGCAAACTGAAAGGTAGACTGCTAAAGCATTTGTTTTCAGAGTGTACCATAAGTTTATCCAGAGACTATATTAATTTGCTCATAAAAACATTTGTGTCACTCACGTTGCCAGGCCAAAAAAAAAAAAAAAAAAATTAATGAAAGCAAAAGTAAAAAAGGAAAAGCGTTTCATTTAAACATTAAAATCAGAGGCTCCCTGTAGACACAGCATAACAGCAGTAGGCCTTTTAAAGGCAATTTAAAGGTGACCTGTTCTTAAAACACTTTCTTTGCACATTTTACACAGATTTCAACTTCTGCTTCCTCAGGAGTTACTTTTTTCTGGGGTTATAGTATTCAGCTGTGACTATGTGTCATTTGGAGCATGCAAATCTCTCCTTAAAATATTTTGGTCCATGAATAATTATAAATCATCCACCAGTTAGTACCCTGCACTATAGAAAAGACATAGTTTTATTAAGATTCCCCCCCTTTTCCCTAGAAGAGTCTGTATTAATGATGGAAAACATATCCCTTAGCTACAGAGGAAAGATCTATTTCTTAACAAATGATGATTTATCATTTTAGAACAGAAAGCTGCGTTAGCAAACTAGTGAAAATAGCTAAAAGTGTAACCATTTTGCCTGGCAATTATAAATGTGACAGATTCATTTATCTACCTGTATAGAGCCTTAATTTACACCAGCATTTAACAGTTAATTGTTGAAGTGCAATTTTCTGCAATAATAGTGGGATTTTTTTTAAAGTATCCTGAAACAGAAAACACTTTTAAATAAACACCCATGCCATTAATCATCTGATCAAAACAACACTGAAAAATGCCAAATAAAAGAGATAACAGAGCAAAAAAGGAAAAAATTCCATTTGTGCGAAGAAATTAAAACATCAATTATCAAAGGATTAAATTATATCATCGTGTTATTTCTGGACCAATGAATGATGAGTTTACAAACAGTTCTTGCAAGAAACTTCTTGAAAATATCTTCATAAAATAGTATTATTTCTTATTTGTTTATACTACTTTAGAATGAAAACAGTACTAGAAATCTTCAAATATAACCAAAAGCCTATCAGCGTTTGCAATATTCTTCTCTTCTTGAGTTTTCTGTCTTATGTACATTTATTGTCATAACTTTCTATATATTTTGTTTTTTCTTTAAACTATTACTCAGTCAAACTCAAATAAATGGATTAGTGATATGCAGGGTATTCCATCAATATTAGAAACTTTCATGCTTCTTGCTTAGAAAACAGAACACATGGGGAAGAGATTTTATAAATTCTAAAATTGTTTATATTTCAAGTCGGAAAAAATCATAATCAGAACAATTTTAATAAAATGAATATTTAGAAGTTTCTCATCATACTCAGAACTTTTGTTATGCATCTTCAATGGCACATTACCTGGGTATTTAGTGTATGCCTTGAGGAAGAGGAGGGATTCTCAAGGCAATATGGGGAGGGTCTGGGAAACCTGGGGTGAGACAACCTTGAACAAGAAGGAGAGAAAGAGATAAATACTTCCTTACATACACTTTTATTCCTGGAGATATTTTCTATGAAATGCATTCTCTATATCTTCCTTCATGCTTGTTGTTGCCTGTGTAATATTCTGATTTGCAATATTCTTCCATTTACTTTCTGAATAATCATAAGCAAACAACAAGCTCTATCAGCTTTAATTCTCTCGACTGTAAAAAAGATAATAATGCTTTCTTCACACGATATGTGTGTGCAGGTGTGTGTGTGCATGTGTGCATGAGAGAGAGAGAGAGAGAGAGAGAGAGAGAGAGAGAGAGAGAGAGAGAGAGAATGAACTATGATACTGCAAACCACCCATTACAGTCCCTGATTTCCAGCTGCTGTTCAATACAGACCATTATCATGGCTTCCATCTATTGCGCACATCCTTCAGATTCCCTTCCTTTAAGATTATCAGGGATTCAACCAACAAATAAAGAGTGGCTCTTAGGAGCCAGGAGTTTATTAAGTCTTGCAAAGATTAATAAACCATAGTCTCTGTATACAAAACACCCTCAAATTTCTTCTGCCTGTCTTCTTTCTTGCCCACCTTCTTTCCTACCTCTTCTGAAGATATTTTCCTAGATCTTTCCCCAAACTGCCAATCATCACCTATAATTTTGCCTGTCAGTGTGTAAGAAGCAGGCTCACTGCTTCCTCAAACACTCGAGGTCCTCTTCCCTTGCCCCAGTACTTTACAAGCACTGTCTCAGCTCTGCCATTCAGTTGTTGCCCTTTGTGAGTCATGCTTAACTCTGATCCCTCCTCCTCTAGGGACGGATGGATGTATCAGGTGCCCCAAGGATCAGAGATGCATTTTTCTTGCCCAGAGCCATTATGTCAAAAGCAGAATCCAAAGCCATATCGAAGAAAGAGAGGGAGGCTGTGAATGGTCCACTCAGGGAATTGAAACAGCACTAATTTTTTCTGCTATTGAATGTAACCTCTTCCCCTGAAGCAAGCTTTTAATGTGGGTCCCAAGAAAGCAATAGATTTGTATATCCACACAGACTGAGATCTCTTATTGATTTTATTCTACCACCTCTTGATCTAGAATATGTATATTTACTAAATTGTGCTTTATTTTTTAAATCAGGATATTGAGACTGGACAGAACTTCATATGTTATCTGGAATAAATGGTCATTTTACAGTTCTGATTTTGAGGAAATTGAGCTCAAAGAGACAAGAGAGAAACTAATATTTCTTAAATACCTAATTTGTACACAGCATTAGAATTTTGGCCTATAGAAATCTTCATTTTACAGACGAGAAAACTGAGGGTCAGAATGCTTCTGAGACATCTCTAAGGTCGTACAACGTAAGTTAATAAGTGGGAGAACTGGAATTTGAACAATGTTGTACTAAAGTATTTTTGACATTGCTTTTTGACATAGGAGAGACCTTCAATTTAGAGAAGTCACATGATTTACCCTCAAATATTCCAACTGATTAGGATAAAGGGTGGAATTTGTAAGTTCAGTCTGCTGTTCTCCATTTCAATGCTTATTTCACCACTCCAAAATGCCTTAAACTTTTAATTCTGAGATAATTCAAACACCACAATCACTATATAATAAATTTTAATAAATCTATTGATATTTTTTTCTTTAGGGGATTTTCTTTACTTGATATTTTGACACAAATTTTAGAGGGCATGATTTTCAATGTTAGTTTGTCTTTAAGATTTGTGAAAGGAATTACTTTAAAAGTACAATAATAATTGCCTTTTATTAGAGCTTAAGTTTTTGACATGGACAAAGCTACACAGCATTTCAATATTAGGAATAGATGGTCAGGGCATTACATATTCTTTTTTGAGTCTAGAAACATTACAATTGTATAGGAAAAATGATTATTAATGAGATATTCACTTACCTTCCAGGATCTTACATTTTTAATTTAGATAGCTGTAAGTAGCAAAAGACTTTTAAAAATTTATTCCACTACAATGCAGAATTTTGAGGATTTTTATCTTTGATTTTCTGCTCTCATTCAGTGCCTCATAGATTCATTTGAAGAATAAATGAGAATACATACAGCTTCTAGCACAGTGGCATGTGTATGTACTAAATAAAGTTTAGCATCATTCATTTGCTTACAAAACATATTTCCAGGTTTGCTTAAATTGCTAATTATAATAGCACAATTTATTAAAACTAATATAAATGTCAAAAATAAACCATACACAAAGGAATGACGCTAGACCATTACCTAACACCATATATAAAAATTAAGTCAAAATAGATCAAATACCTAAATATAACAGCTAAAACTATAAAACTCTTAGAAGAAAACATAGAAGCAAATCTTCATAACCTTCGATTTGGCAATGTCACCATCAAGCACAAACCACAAAGAACAAATAGATAAATTCGATTTCATCAAGTCAAAAACTGTGTGCATCAAAAGAGTAAGAAGAGAATCTACAGAATGACTGAAAATCACTTGCAAATCAAATATCTGAGAAAATGATTTACAAATCATATATCTAATCAGAGTGTAGTATCCAGAATATACAAAGAACTCTTACAACTCAACAACAAAAATATAAGCAATCCAATTTTAAAATGGACATAGGACTTGGATACATAGTTCTCCAAAAGAAATATTCAAATGGACAACAAGCCCATGAAAAGATGCTCAATGTCATTAGTCATTAGGTAAATGCAAATCAAAATCACAATGAAATAGCACATCACATCCACTAGGATCATTATAAACAAACAAACAAAAAGCAGAAAATACAAGTGTTGGCAAGGTTTTGGAGAAATTAGAATCTACCTACTTTGTTGGTGGGAATATGCAATGGGGTAGCCATTGTGCAAAACAGTTTGACGGTTCCTCAATAAGTTAACACATGACCCAACAATTCCACTCTTAGGTATACAACCCTAACAACTATAAACCAGTCTTGAAACAAGAGTTTGAACACAAATATTTATACCACAACTATTCACAATAGCCAAAGGTTGGAAACAACTTACATGTCCATTTACTGATGAATGGATGAAAAAAATCTGTATGTCTGTACAGTGGAACATTACTCAGCCACCAAAATATGCAGTACTGACACATGCTGCAATATGGATGAACCTTGAAAACATTAAATAAGTGAAAGAAGTCAGGCACAAAAGGTTACATAGTATATGATTTGGAAACATCTAGAATAAGTAAATGCATAAAAGGAAAGCAGATTAGAGTTTGGCAGGGGCTGGGGGAAAGGGGCACGTGGATACAAAGTTTCTTTTGGGGGTGATCAAAATGTTTTGGAAATAGTGGTGATGGTTGCACAACCTTGTGTATGTACCAAATGCCACAGAATTGTGCACTTGAGAACAGTTGAAATTATAAACTATATTTTGTATTTTACCACAATTTTAAAACATACACATGCACCCCTTTAGGTATGTAATATATACTGTAGATAATATGTATACTCTCAATGTGTGTATATATAATAATACAAATTCAGTCCCCATGATAGTTACTAATAATTTGATAAGAATATTTTATCATAATTGCAGTTCATTATTTCTCCATTTAATTGATAACATGTTATGATTACTAATCTTCCTGGTATAACTGATGTTAGGATTCAGTTACAAGTTATAAAATGTCAAGTTAATATGTTATTTACATTTAACTACATGATTCATGACAAGCACCAAAGACAATAGCAGATTTTTGAAAATTTTTCATATTTTAAATGAATAATTATTCCTACCACTTTGTTAATAAGAACGCATAATAAAGATGAAGTACTGATAAATTAAATTCCCTCAAATAAAACCTTGCTTTCATCTATTCCTTGTCTGATATTTTTCTCTGGTATTTTCATTTATGAATTATTAATTTGTACATTTATGTTTTATAATTTATGTATTATCTGTTATTAATATTTATTATCTGTTAACACTCTGTTAGGAATAAAATATATGCAGCATAGTTCCCGGCTTTAATATCTGAGTACAATTTATACTATAAAAGCACAACTCACAATTATAGTAAAAACTCAATCTATAAAAGGTGTATATGGAAAATCTATAAGTATTGTGCCTCTGACACTTATCCAGCCTGACATTTTTATTACTGGATTATGAAAACAATAAAAGTCGTACATGCTCAAAAATATTTTAAATACAAAAGTGTATACAGTAAAAAGTGAAATGTACTTCTATAACATGTATCCATTCACACATATTTTTAAACAATCATAATAATAATGAATACATATCAGTCATTTACCATGTTCCAAGCAGAACTACATTGGATTTAATCTTAATGAAAATTCTATGAAGTATTTACTATTATCACATTATTTATAAGCAAAGAGTAAAAAAAAAAATGATATAAATAAGTTTCTGAAAATTGCTCTGTTTTTAACCCAAATAGATTTCAAAATCAGTCTTCCAAGTAGTATACCAATAGCTCATTTATTTATAGTATGTCTGGAAGAAAGTGTTAGTTGTTTTATCAGTATCAGTAATCCATTTGTCTTTATGTGGCATATAAAACTGAAAGCAACAAAAAAAGACAAACAAACAAACAAACAAAAATCACAGGCACAGAAAACAGTTTAGTGGTTACCAGAAGGTAAGGGGGGTGAGAGGTGGTAGAAGCGGGTAAAGGGGATCAAATATATGGTGATGGAAAGAGAACACACAGTGCAATATATAGATGATGTATTATAGAAATGTACACTTGAAACCTATATAATTTTACTAACCAATGTCACCCTAATAAATTTAATAAAGATAAAAAGTAAATAAAGTAATACTATTTTTAGTTTGTCAAATGACCATCAGGAATACAGACTATACCATTCCTCTTAAATTTGACCAGGTGACTAAGTTTTGACCAATAAGATTTAAGCACATGCATTTTCCTCCAGCTTCAAGATCTTTTCTCAAGAAATGTCAAGCCTCTATTCCTTACCCTTTTCCTCTTCAAACATTGCTATAATACATATTGAATGTGGTTATTTCCAAGCTGTACCATGAGGAAGGGGGGTGGGGGGTCACACTGTATGGTTAATGGGATGGTGAAATGGACAGTCTGGGTTGCTAAGGGCTTCATGAAATAGAGATGACATACAAACCCTACATTTATGTGAGACAAAAATCAATTACTAACTTGTGCTATTTTAATTTTATCTATCTTATTTTTTTTTTTTTTTTTTTTCTCCTTTTCATTTCCTATTACTTGTAGCTGAATTCAATTTTAATTAAACAGTGTGAATGTACCAAACAATCTAAACAGTCCCTATTTCCTTATTCCTGGACTGAAGATTATCTTCAGTCTTTTCTTTTTCTCTGTGCTCAAAAAAAAATATGTTGCAGCAAATTATCTCATTTTTTTATACTAATATAATTGTATACTAGTCATCTACTATTACAATAACATTCCTAGAAGAGATTGTTTGAAGTAGAACTACTAGAATAAACAGCATGCAACTTCTAAAAATTTGATAGTTCTGTTCTTCAAAGTTGGTACCAAGTTCCAATAGTATAACTTACTTCCACAGACTTTCTAACATTATATACGTACACTCATGTGTGTGTGTGCGTGTGTGTGTGCATAAAATATTAGTTTTCATTTTTGGGACCCTTGATTGATAAAAATGCACCTCACTTATTATTTTAAAACATGTTTCTCTAATCACTTGTAAAATTGACAACTTTCCTATGTTTATAGATATTTTTATTTTTCAGTCTGTTAATTGCCTATTCAAATTTTGACTATTTTTATATGACATTGATGGTAAAAAGCTCCTTTGAGAAAAACTATTAACCCTTTTTTTCTTTTTTTACTTATGTGGGAATTTTTCATCTATTTTTACATTTTGTTTACATATCTCTTACTATGTTAATGACTTGAATTAGTACTTTGCATTTTTTTGTTTTTAACTTTCTGTCAAGTTTACTAAGAAAAGAATTACAAATAATGTTCTCCTATATTATTTCTCAGTAAATTAAATTTATCTTCAAATGTAGCTTTTATAGGTGTTAATTTTTATATTATTATTATTATTACTATTATTATTATTTTGGTGTAAGGTAGAAGACAATGATCTAATCTTTTTCCTTGACTACTAAGCACTTGCTCCAGCAAAATTTGTTGACCAGTACCTCTTTCCCTACAGATTCTTTTAAAATCTCACCTTTATCACATATATCATGGTACAATGATTTATCACTCTGAACAATGGCATGTTTATGAAGCCTTGTAATACATTTTGATAACTAATAAAAAATTCATTCCTCATGAGTCTTCTCTTTCAATTTTTTTCTTGGATATTCTGGAATAATAATAAAATTTAAATATATTATTTTTTGTGATCAACTAAATATCTTACTTTTCTCCATTTAAAAAAAGCATAGTCAAAATATCTTTATTAAAATCCATTAACTTTTATGCATAAGACATTGAAAAATGAAGCAAATGCTAATGCAGTAAGTGGTGCATGTTAGTTGTTTTATAAAATACTAGGCGAAGTCAGGCATTGTTGGATCAGTTCCCAGAAATCCTCTTCACAAAACACCTACTTCATTGTATATTCAGAATTCAGGTCTTACTCCTTATTATACTGTGGATCTTGTTTGTTCCCATCAGACGTGTGTACATTTCCTAGATATGCCAAAACACATAGAAGGGAAGCCTTACCATTTACCTCTTGATCTAACCATGGTAGTTCTTGTAAGAAGGACCATAAGTCTACTAAAGAAGGATTTGAGCCAATATTCTCTTCTACTGTGGCCTCTTTTCTACATCGAGCTCCACTACCCTTTTGGAGAGATTCCACCAGGAGCAAGGATACTGGGCAACTTCTCTGAGAAAAAATTCAGCTTTCCATGAACACTGCATTTCAGCAGTGTATATCAGCCCAATGTGCTAATGCTTTCTATCACTCAACAATAGGGTAGTTAGTTTTTTCATACTGTCATGAAAAGACTAATATATGGATTTGAATCCCAGTTCTGTGATTTGCTAGTTGAGTGAACTTGAAAATACTCATGACTATGACTCCTTAGAACTTCAGTTTAGTCATCTACAATATGAGGATGATAATTTCACTTAGCCAGGCTGGTGAGTATATTAAACGAAACAATAAGCATAAATGCCTACTACAGTGCCTGGCATATATCACACTCTTAATATATATTCTTTTCAATTGTACATCTTCCCAATCATACATTTCATATTATAAGTTTGAACATAGAATCCCAGTACTAATCTCCAGGAAAAGTTAAACAATTCTATTATCACCATAAATAAAGTATACATATAATAGGTATGAGGTAAAAGAAAAAAATCAACTTTCAGTAAGTACATCATAGAGTCAAAATTTTGTTAATTTCTAAAGAAGATTTCCAACTCTCAAGTTTTATGGAGATTTGAACATTTTAAGTTCAATATCTAATATCAAAGAATAAAATTTATTTACTTGGATAACTGATAGCCCTGGTATACCAAATTTCACAGAAAAGAAGATATATATATATGTATTTTTTTTTTAGACATCATAGAGTAGATTTGCCAGAAAATTGATCTGGAACCAACATGAGATCCTAAATGGAAAAATCTAGCTTCAAATAAAAATCTACAGGTTAGAAAATTTGGGGCAACTTAATCTTTCTGAGATTCATAAAGGTGCACTTGAATGATTTGTTTTTCATCATCCAAAAGAATTCAAGAATTACAAAAGAGAAAATTTGGGACTTCTAATCAAATAATATGTATGTGAGTGACTAGTTATCTCATTCTATTGTGCATATTGGATAAGGAACACACACTGAATAGATTATAATATTCTATGCAAGTTTTCAGAAACTAAATCAAGTACCTGATGAAGAGTTTCCAATATTTTTTACAATGGAATATTATTCAGTGCTAAAAAGAAAGAAGTAATCAAGACATAAAAAGACATGGCATTAACTTAAATGAATATTACTAAATGAAAGAAGCCAATCTAAAAAGCATGCATGCTGCATGATTCCAACTATGTAACATTCTGGAATGGGCAAAACTATGGATACAATAAAAAGATCAGTGGTTATCAGAGGTCATACAGGTAGGAGATGACTCCATTTAGGCAGAGCACAGAGGATTTCAAGAGTAGTGAAAATATGTGGTATTATAACGATGGATACATGTTATTATAAATTTGACCAAAGCCATAGACTGAACAACACCAAAAGTAAACCGTAAAGTAAACTAAGGATTTGGGTGATTATGATTTGTCCATCTAGGTTTATACTCCATAAACAAATGTACCATTTTGGTGAGTGATATTGATAATGAGAGAGGTTATGCATGTGTGGGGTCAGGGGTTATATAGGAACCCTCTGTACCTTCTTCCCAATTTTGTTGTATACCTAAAACTGCTCTAAAAAAGCAAACTTTTTTAAAAATTGGAAAAATGGTATAGGAGTAGGACAGAAAGGAATAATGACATCTATTTCTTAAACACATCAGTGGAAGCTTTTTTTGTATGTAGAAAGTTCAAACAACTTGGGTTTTAGATTTTCACAGAAAAATAAAAAAATATGCACAAACAAAACGACCTTGAGAGACAAACATTAAAGCTTCTGTTTACATTTAAATACGGTATAACATAAATAATTAGTGTATTCCTGAGGAAATGAGATTTTGTTTCTTACTTGTTTTGTCTTATTCGATTTCTTTACTTGAACAAAAGCCTTTAAAAATCTTTTCAGTTTAGCTACTTGGAAAAATAATAATCACCTATAAATTTTGCCCCTTTTCTTCTCCATAATAAAGTTAAGTTCAAACTACTTACATAAACAAGTTTATATTTCATTGTCTAGCTTTTGCCCATAAAATCGACCTGTGTAACTCCCTTTATAATGCATATCAGAGGAAAAATACTAACACTCTTTTGAAAGCATGACTAAGTTTGTACTTCCAATAAACTTTTTTTTAATTAAAGTTTATTGGGGTGGCAGTTGTTAATAAAGTTACATAGATTTCAGGGGTACAATTCTGTATTACATCATTCATAAATCCCATTGTGTGTTCACCACCCAGAGTCAGTTCTCCTTCCATCACCATATATTTGATCCCCTTTACCCTCATCTACCACACCCCTCCACCTGACCCTCTGGTAACCACTAAACTATTGTCTGTGTCTATGAGTTTTTGTTTCTCATTTGTTTGTCTTGTTCTTTTGTTGTTTTTGGTTTATATACCACATATCAGTGAAATCATATGGTTCTCTGCTTTTTCTGTCTGACTTATTTCACTTAGCATTATAATCTCAAGATCCATTCATGTTGTCACAAATGGTCCTATTTCATCTTTTCTTACCACTGAATAGTATTCCATTTTGTATATATACTACTTTATCCACTCATCTATCATAGGACATTTTGGTTGTTTCCATATCTTGGCCACCATAAATAAAGCTTCAATGAACATTGGAGCACACGTGTCTTTATGGAAAAATGTTTTCAGATTTTTTGGGTAGATACCCAGGAGAGGAATTGCTGGGTCATACGGTAATTCTGTTCGTAATTTTTTGAGGAACCTCCACACTGCCTTCCACAGCGGCTGCACCAGTCTGTATTCCCACGAACAGTGTATGAGGGTTCCTTTTTCTCCACAGTCTCTCCAACACTTGTTACTATTTGTCTTGTTGATGATAGCCATTCTGACTGGGGTGAGGTGATATCTCATTGTGGTTTTTATTTGCATTTCTCTGATGATTAGTGATGTTGAGCATTTTTTCATATGTCTATTTGCCATTTGTATGTCCTTTGGAGAAATGTCTTTTCAGGTCCTCTGCCCATTTTTCAATTGGGTTGTTTGTTTTTTTATTGTTGAGTTGCATGAGTTCCTTGTATATTTTGGATATTAGCCCCTTATCGAAGGCACTGTTTGCAAAAATCTTCTCCCATTCAGTTGGTTGCCTCTTTATTTTGTCGATGGTTCCTTTTGCTGTGCAGAAGCTTTTAAGTTTGATGTAGTCCCATTCATTTATTTTAGCTTTTACTTCTCTTGCCTTTGGAGTCAAATTCATAAAATGCTCTTTGAACCTAAGGTCCATAAGTTTAGGACCTATGTTTTCTTCTATGCTGTTTATTGTTTCAGGTCTTATGCTTAAGTCTTTGATCCATTTTGAATTAATTTGGGTACATGGTGACAGATAGCAGTCCAGTTTCATTCTTTTGCACATGGCTTTCCAATTCTCCCAGCACCATTTATTGAAGAGGCTGTCTTTTCTCCATTGTATGTTTTTTGCTTCTTTGTCAAAAATTATCTGTCCATATTTATGTGGTTTTATTTCTGGGTTCTCAAGTCTATTCCATTGGTCTATGTGTCTGTTTTTCTGCCAATACCATGCTGTTTTGATTATTGTAGCCCTGTAGCACAAGCTAAAGTCAGGGAGTGTGATACCGCCAGCATTTTTCTTTTTTCTTAAGATTGCTTTGGCTGTTTGGGGTCTTTTGTGATTCCAAACAAATCTGATGATTTGTTGTTCTATTTCTTTAAAAAAATGCCATTGGGATTTTGATGGGGATTGCATTAAATCTGAATATTGCTTTGGGTAATATGGCCATTTCAACTATGTTGATTCTTCCAATCCATGAGAATGGAATGTCTTTCCATTTCTTTGTGTCTTCTTCAATTTCTTTTAAAAATGTGTTTTCACATTTTTAGCATATAGGTCTTTCACATCCTTGGTTAGTTTTCAGCATATAGGTCTTTCACATCCTTGGTTAAGTTTATTCCTAGGTATTTTATTCTTTTTGCTGTAATTGCAAAAGGAATTGTTTTTTGTATTTCTTTTTCTGAGATTTTATTGTTAGTATATAGGAATGCAATGGACTTTTGTGTGTTTATTTTGTAGCCAGCAACTGTACTGTATTCATTGATTGTTCCTAATAGCTTTTTGGTGGAGTCTTTAGGGTTTTCTATATATAGCATCACATCATCTGCAAAGAGTGACAATTTAACTTCTTCATTCCCAATTTGGATGCCTTTTATTTCTTTCTCTTGCCTGATTGCTCTGGTGAGGACTTCCAACACTATGTTGAAAAGTAGAGGTGATAGGGGACAGCCCTGTCATGTTCCTGAACGTAGAGCAAAGGGCTTCAGTTTTTCACCATTAATTATGAGATTAGCTTAGGGTTTGTCATATATGGTTTTTATTATGTTAAGGTATGTTCCTTCTATACCTATTTTATTAAGTGTTTTAATCATAAATGGATGTTGTATCTTGTCAAATGCTTTTTCTGCATCAATTGATATAATCATATGATTTTTGTCCTTTATTTTGTTTATGTGATGTATCACATTGATGGATTTGCGTATGTTGAACTATCCTTGTGCCCCTGGGATGAACCCCACTTGGTCATGAGGAATAATCTTTTTAATGCATTGTTGCATTTGCTAGAGTTTTGTTTAGGATTTTTGCATCTGTATTCATCAGAGATATTGGTTTGTAGTTCTCTTTTTTGGGTTGTCCTTACCAGGTTTTGGTATCAGGGTAATGTTGGTCTCATAAAATGAGTTAGGGAGTACTATCCCCTCTTCAATTTTTTGGAAGAGCTTGAGCAGGATTAGTATTAGATCCTCTTTGAAGCTTTGGTAGAATTCACTAGTGAAGCCATCTGGTCCTGGACTTTTGCTTTTGGGAAAGCTTTAGATGACTGATTCAATTTTGTTACTGGTGATCGGTCTGTTTTAGATTTTCCAGCTCTTCATGGTTCCGCCTAGTCAGGCTATATGTTTCTAAGAACTTGTCCATTTGTTTTAGGTTATTGAATTTGGTAGCATATAGTCCTTCATAGTATCCTTGGATGATCCTTTGTATTTCTGTGGCATCCATGATAACTTCCCTTTTGCATTTCTGATTTTGTTTATTAGTGTCTTCTCTCTTTTTTTCTTACTGAAACTAACCAAGGGTTTGCCAATTTTGTTAATCTTTCAAAGAACCAGCTCTTTGTCACATTAATTTTTTCTATTCTGTTTTTGTTCTCTATTTCATTTAGTTCTGCTCTGATTTTTATTATTTCCTTTCTTCTGCTGACCTTGGGTTTCATTTGTTCTTTTTCTACTTCTTTAAGGTGTACCATTTGGTTATTTATTTGGGTTTTTTCTTGTTTCTTGAGATAGGCCTGTAATGATATAAATTTCCCTTTTAAAACTGCTTTTGCCCCATCCCCAAAATTTTGGTAGGATGTATTTTCATTGTCATTTGTTTCTATGTGTCTTTTGATCTCTCCTCTAATTTCTTCTTTGACCTGATCGTTCTTTAAGAGTATGTTGTTTAATCTCCATGTATTTGTGGTTTTTCCTGCTTTCTTTTTGCAGTTGATATCCAATTTCAAAGCCTTGTGATCAGAGAATATGCTTGGTATGATTTCAATCTTCTTAAATTTGCTGAGGTTAGTTTTATGTCCCAATATATGGTCTATCCTTGAGAATGTTCCATGTACACTAGAAAAAAATGTATAGTCTGATGTTTTAGGATGAAGTGCTCTATAAATGTCAATTATGTCCATTTCATCTAATGTGTCATTTAGGGCTGCTATTTCATTATTTATTTTCTGTTTGGATGATCTATCCATAGCTGTCAATGATGTATTTAAGTCCCCTAGTATAATTGTGTTTTGGTCAATTTCTCCCTTTAGTTCTGTTAGTAGTTGCTTGGTATATTTCGGTGCTCCCTGATTGGGGGCATAAATATTGATGACTGTTATGTCTTCTTGTTGTACAGTCCCCTTTACCATTATGAAATGTCCATCTTTGTCTCTTGTTAACTTTTTCACCCTGAAGTCTGTTTCATCTGATATCATTATGGCTACACCTGATTTTCTCTGGATACCATTTGCTTGGAGTGTCAATTTCCACCCTTTCACTTTGAGTCTATGCTTGTCCTTGTAGCTGAGATGTGTCTCTTGGAGACAGCATATGGTTGGGTTTAGTTTTTTGATCCAATCTGCTACTCTGTGCCTTTTTATTGGTGAGTTCAGTCCATTTACATTTAGGGTGATTATTGATATGTGAGGATTTCCTATCATTCTATCTTTAGTTTTCTGGTAAGACTGTGTCTCCATTGTTTCTTTGCCTTTTTGTTGTTGTCTATTATTTCTGTGTGGTGGTATTCTATGATGTTTCCCTTTGTTTCTTCTTTTATTACAGTATATATTTCAGTTCTGGATTTTTTTTGAGTGGTTACCCTTAAGTTTATGTAAAAGAAAGTTTGATATTTAGAGTATTCCATTTTCTTCAGCACGCTTACTTTCTCCATTCCCATATTCCAGTTCAGGACTTTACTCTCCCTCTTTTTATGTTTTGGTTGCCACAAATTGTCCCTGTTGATGGTGGTGAATAGCCTCCTTTAGTATTTCTTGTAGTGCAGATCGTGCGTTAGAAAATTCCCGCACCTTCTGTATGTCTAGAAAGGTCTGTATTCCTCCTTCATATCTAAAGGATATATTTGCCGGGTATATTATTCTTGGTTCATAATTTCTCTCTTTCAATAGTTTGAATATTTGGTTCCACTCCCTCCTGGCTTGTAGAGTTTCTGCTGAAAAATCTGATGATAATCTAATGGGCTTTCCTTTGTAGGTTACCATCTTCTTTTCCCTGGCTGCCTTGAGGATTCTTTCTTTATTGTTGATTTTTGACAGCTTCAATACAATGTGCTTTGGAGAAGGCCTGTTGGGGTTGAGGTAATTAGGTGTTTTATTTGCTTCTTGGATTTGAGGATCCAGTTCTTTCCACAAGTTTGGGAAGTTCTCACCGACTATTTGTTTGAATATACTCTCTGTTCCCTTCTCTCTTTCTTCTCCTGGTATGCCCAGTATTCTTATATTGCTCTTTCTGATGGAGTCAGAAAGTTCCAGGAGAGTTCTTTCACTTCTTTTAAGTCTCAAGTCTCTTTCTTCTTCCATCCGTGTCATTTCCAGGTTTCTATCTTCGATGTCACTGATTCTTTCCTCCATCTGGTCAACTCTACTACCTACACTGGCTGTTTCATTCTTAATTTCTTCTATTGAGTGCTTAATCTCTAGAAATTCTATTTGGTTCTTTTTAAAAATTTCAATCTCTTTGATAAAATGTTCATATTGCTCTTTGATTGTGTTTCTGAGTTCATTGAACTGCCTTTCTGTGTTTTCTTTCATCTCGTTGAGTTTTTTCAGAACTGCAATCTTGAATTCTCTGTCATTTAAATCACATATTTCCATATCTTTAAGTTCATTCCCTGGAGACTTTTCACTTTATTTCTGAGCTGTCTTGTTGCCTTCATTATTCATGGCAATTAATGATTTATTATTTCTCTTCCTAGACATCTATAGGAGTGGGTTCTGCAACAGGTTGATAGGAAGGGGTCTTTCTTTTGTTTTCCAGTATGTGTTTGTAGAATGTTTTATTTTCTCTCCGACTGCAACCTTTTTTTCCACTCTCACACTGTAGTGTTATGTTTTCTCTGCACTATTCCAGCTTCTCACACAATGGAGGGATTCTCTGGAAGTCAGGCTTCTCCTCTGTTAACAGTTCACCTGGGTCATAGGGCACTGCGTCCCTGTGGGGATGTGGAGAGCTTTTGAAGTCCCAAAGCTCTTCCTCCACCAGATTCAGAGCTCATGTGTTTCAGAAGTTCTGTTTACTCCTGCAGGGATCCGCCCAGATAGGTGGGGCCAGGGGCGGGGTGATTTGTGAGAGGTGGCCCAGAGCAATGGCAGCGACCACCACCACAGCAGGTCCTGCTTCCACAGATCCCTCCCCTTTGCCAGAACTAGTTGGGCTGCAAATCTGTGTCTGCGGTCCACAGTTCTCAGAACAGCAAATATTCTATTCTTTTGATCTGACACTCCTACTGTTCCACTTCTAGCACTGGGCAGGTGGGGGCAGGGCGAGCCCTGGGAGGGTAGGGGGAGGCAGGTAGTGTCAGTGCCTAAGGCTTCCGTTCTCTGTGGCAGTGAGGGCTTAAACCACTGTTTTCAGCCTTCTTCCCTCAGTCTTTGCTCCGAGGTTTCTGCCATGAGCGTTGGGTTCAGCCGTGTTATATGCTGCCCCCTCAGCCCTGTGGGCCATAAATGGAGCCTTAGCAGTCCAAGTTCTTCCCTCTCCCACAGCTGCGGTAGTTCCAGGATATAGCGAGCTCGGAGCACTGAGCTAGGTCTGCGTCCTGTCCCCGCGGGGCTCCATTTCTGCACTTCTCCTTTCCCTCATCCCCTGCTCATGCAATTTGCCCACCTTTAGGTGATTTCAGTAGTGAGACTCTTCGTCTTGCCTGTCTGCTGTGCAGGGAGTCCTTTGTGGAGTTATAGTTTTCAATTTGTTGTAAATTCCAGGAGAGATTTCCAGAGGCTCACCTCACGCCGCCATTTTGATGACCTCCAGCAAACTTTTTAATAAATATCTTTATTTTGCTTTGCAAAATTTTATTTTATATTTAGAGTATTTCTATTTAAAAGAATAACCCTATTAATATTTTCTTATTTAATCCTAAAACTCTCTTGAATATTCTCCATCTCTCCACCTCTCATGCATTTATTTTATTTTAGGTTTGCCTTTGCCATTATTTAGGCTTGCAATGAACTGCAGTGAAGACTTGTTGCCTTAGATATTGCTTGTTCCTTTCTCTGTCCATCCCTCCCTTCCACTGTTGCCAGGTGATCTTTCTAAAATCTAATTCAAACCTTTTTGTTGTGAAACTTAAAAATCCCTGATTCCTTTACCTTTCCTACACACACATGAACACACAGCCTAAAAGATATTGTGAAAAATTCTTAGCATGGCAGAAACTGCACTTGTAGTTACATATGTCTCAGAGGCAAGTCTATGCTATTAGGTTAGTGCAAAAGTAATTGTGGCTTAACTGGTTAAAAATAATTGCAAAAACCTCAATTACTTTTGCACCAACCTAATACAATCAAGTTGATTTGTTCATTTTTCTCCAAACACAGCTGGCATTTTCATAACACTGTGTCTTTCTACCTGTTCTTCTTATTTTGTAGAAGTTTCCATTTTCCGTATGAACATCACATATTCTATGAATGTTTCACTGATTCCAGCAGGCAATATTGTGTGCCCCGTCCTCCTTTGTCTTATTGCATTTGCTTATCTATTGTTGCATTTATCATATGCTATAGATGGCTTATATTAAAACATTTGTTGCCTCTCCCTGATGTGATGGCCCTTAAGGGATTCCCTATTCTAGTAATAACAGGTTTGGCCATAAGATCTGCTTGCTTTATCCAATTAAACAGTTGTTGTTGTTTGTTTGCTTGTTTGTTTTCTGCAGAGCTTTGACAGAAGGCAAATAACTTTCTCTAGTTCTCAATTTTCCCATTAGTAATATGAGATAAATAATGAAAAATAGTATAACTTAACTTCTTAAGTTCTCAGAACATAGTAGTTGCCTAATAAATTCTTAAAATAGTTTAAGAATTATATTATTGTCTTAAGTTTATTAAAAGGAAAAAGAACATAAAATCAATATATTCAGCCTCTAATAAAGTTATAATTATAAAACAGTAATAATTACCACTCATCATTTTCAGTGCAAATTTTGTGCTTCTAATGGTTTTCAGTTAATGATATCTCATCAGACATTATGGATGGAATTACAGAATCCTTAACTGGGCAAAAGGGATAGTGGACTGGGTCTCTAGTAATTCTGTAAAATAGCAGCATAAAAAAAATATATCATATGATCCCCTAGCATGTACTCTAGTGTTGTAAATGTGAGCATATATGGGAAGAACCATCTCCAGACAACAACGTAATCTAGTATTTACCTTTAAAATTAATGACATCTTACTGAGTGCCAATATTTGGGTACAGTAGGTAATGGAAACCAATTTCAATGGGTCAGTTCTCTGATACAATGTTCAACATAATTTTCAGCTTTAAGATCTGACAGAAGATTCACACAATGATGTGTCGTTCTATATCTCCCATAGAGCATGCATCGTCTAACCTTCTCTGAGCAAAAGAGTGACAAAAAGAAGCTAAAAGCAGACTTGTTCAAGTTCTATAATGGAATCCATCTTCTGAACCAAGGTCATGCTTGGCAAGAATAATTGTAGTCCAGGAACAATAATGCCAGTTTATGAAAAATATTCTTGAGTTCCAGCATACACTGAACTGTAAATCACTATTTATGAAGTATCCAATTTACACTTGTATTCTATATTATCATCATAGTCAATAACAAAATAGTTTGAGAAACTAATTTAAGTTTTGCGCACAAAGAGATGTGATTCTTATTTTTTAATGAAATAGTCTCTGACAGTTTATATATGTAACTAATCAATAAGATGGATATACATATTTTTCTTTCATCACATAATAAATTGAAATTTACTTCACGCTTTCAAACAGGTATTTAGAACTGATTGGAATCTGGATTGAAAGATTACTTTTGGTTAAATTAGCTTTATTTTCCTCCATATAGAAAGAGTGTGCTCATTGATTATAACAATAAATTTATTGAAAATCTATTAATCTAGACTCCAAATTCAATAGGGCGTATTGAAATCTCAAAAGCATTCCCCTTTTCAGTTTTCCTTCATAGAGAATCAATAAACTGCATTTTATTTGTGTATATTTTTATGTTAACTGTATCTTATCATATGTATTTGCTGGATCTTGATCTTCCAAGGTCATGGGTTAATCTAGGGAGAATCTCTCTCTCTTTCTGTTTCTTTCATCTCCCTTTCCGTCCTCTCTTTTTCTTTCTCTCTCTCTCATCTTAAAAGACATAGGTAGAAAAATCAGGCTATCTAACCATAATAATTTAGGAGTAAATGAGGCTTGTGGCAGTTGTGACTGTGATAAGAGAACACTGTTAATATTTCTCTGAGGTTTAGGCCTAGAATGCCAGTAGAATAAGATTATCCTGGACAAGATAACTCACATTAAATCACTAGCATTCACTCTCTGCCCTCTTGTGGTAGATATTGCCAGCTGACATATATGGGATTAAGGTTATGAATCAATCAGCAATATTGATAATGCATATGTTCCTAACACAGTGTGTTTTTTTAAATGAATGTGTATTTGCATTAAAGTATGTTTTTCATTTCCTTTTAGTGATACTTTAATATAATTTTAAATAAAACTACTTTAATTTTGCAATTGTATTATTCAAAACACTGGCATAAAAATGCCTGATTGGAAATAAACCAGGAGATCTAATTACAACCCCCAGATGCTGAAATGGTCTTCCAATTTCTGTTCACTGCAATCAGATGGCTTTGTTGTGCTTATCAAGCAATACAAAGAATTTGAGAAAAATCAGTGTGTTACATAATTGCTGCATTTATCTACATTTATTGGTTGTATTTTGGACTACTTTAATGCTGGACAATTCTGCTGCGAGGCATAGATTTATTTTTCAGATGTTGCATTTGTTCAAACATTAATGAAATGTCTACATTTCTTTGTATACTACACATATAATTAGTAGTACTTTGTCACCCTTCCAGAAGGAAGGCCTCATCTTAGAGCTTTATGAAGGTGCCCCTGTGATACAATTACAGGACAGATGAGAAGTATATTTTATAAGCTCCTGTCAGAAAGTACCCTTCTTACTTGCTAGTTGATGAGTAAAATGCCACAATTGTAGGTGAATTTTCCTGATGTACCTCCAATATGTAAGTGGCTATATTCTTGTGAATGGCTAGGCAGAATGTAGAAGAAATTACACTCTAGTCCTTCCTCTTGCTCTCACTCTTTCTCATGTTCTTTTGCTCTCATCCTCCTTTTGCTTTTTCCCTGCTGAACAATGTGTGATTTGATTTGTACACACAACCTGTGTATGAAATGACTCCTCTTTACAATAGACAGGACAGGTTGAGGGCCATGAAAGTGGTTGTCTGTGGTCTTTCCAGTATCAAGAGAAGTAAAGAAAGTTCCTAGTGGGGCAAAGAATAGCTAATGTTGCTTGCCATTTATTAAATATGAATATAATTAAAATCAGATTTAAGCAGTTTATGAAAAATGTTGTTAAATTACATCATGTGAGTGCCTTTGTTCATCTCTTTTTCTTTGTCCTTTTTATTGGTTATGCCATGTTGTTTCTATTCACTTGGTTTCATTCGGGAGAATCCAGGATAGAACAGGTTATGCTCTGCTGACAAACAGCTCCAAAATCTCAGCTTAAAAAAGCAATGATTTATTTCTGGCTCAGTGCACATGCCCATTGTGTGTCTGCTAATTACAGTTACTCAAGCTGATGGATGTAGTGGCCTCCTTCCCTATCATTGCCAATGCCAGAATGAGAAAGAGTTTGTGGATGCTCTCACTCCCACAATTAACTGCTCTGGCCTAGAAGTGACATAAATAACTTCTGTTCACAACTCATTGCCAAAACCACAAGGCCCCTAGCAAGTACAGTTTTATCACATGCCTGTGAGGCAAACAACCTCGAGATACTTAGTGAATAATCTTAATAACTACCTCATATGCATTCTCCAAAAGTACCTCCAGGTCTTGGAAGATAATTGCTATGATTTGTTGCACCTACTAAAATCTTTTAGCATCCTACTCTGTGTTTGTTCTTCTCATTCTTCTCGATTTTGCCACTGAGTTCACGTCTTTTCTTCTATTTCCTTATACATCTATTAATCCTTACTTTCAAGGAGCTAACATTCTGGAGAAAAATATGGACATTTAAATTAGAAACAGCATATCGAGATTCAAGTGCAACGAACTACAAATGAAATATGTCTATCTCAGGGTGGTGAAATTACAAAAAATTCCAAAAAAGTGATTATTTGGGTTGCAGTACAGAGATGAGAGATTATTCTATTAGGAGTAAAAACATGCTCAAATGCAAGGATATACAAGGAATGCAGGGACATGCTAATTGTTTAGCATCGACATCTAAAATTCAAATTTGCAGAGTCTGATTGAATCTATCCTAGGTCAGGTGATGACCACTTGGCTAAAGAAGAGCAGAACATTTTGATTGACAATAATATCAAGACTACTTGCAATGAAGAAGGTTGGCGTCACCAAAGAGATGAGGTAGATGATAGGTAAGTAGGTAGACAGATGATAGATAGATAGATAGATAGATAGATAGATAGATAGATGGATGAAATTAATGTTGGTCAAGAAAGAAAAACATATATATACATATATATATGTATATATACATATATATATGTATATACATACACACATATGACTTCAACATATAAATTTAAGGGAGAAACATTCAGTGTATAGCACAAGTTAACATAAATCCTCAATGGAAAAGAATGAAAATGCAAAACATAATTTAAGTGTTTTCATCTGGTCTTAATATGGAACACACAAAAGTCTGCTTTAGGAGTCAAGGGAGCTTTTTGGTCAAGTGAGATATAATTTATCATGTAACTCCATCTATATATCACAAAACGTTTTTAATAAATTCTAATTCTGATGTAATTTCAAACTTACAGAAAAATTGCAATAGTACAAGAATTCCAACAAACACTCCAATCAGATTTACCAATTATTTAAATATCCAATTTGCTATTTATCTATCTTCTATCTTTGTATTTCTCTCTATATATGTATCTATATACAGATACATACACTTACATACTTATTCTAACCATTAGACAAAGCAGTCAAAATCAGACAACTTTGTGGTGGTTCAATTCAATTAGAAAAAATATTTATTGAGAGACATTACAGGTGATTAAAAGTTACCTCAAACAGTCTATAATTTAGTAGAGAACAAAACAGATTCACAAATAACTACTCTGCCTCATGTGACTACTAAGTTACACAGGCAAATATTATAAATATTGAAAAAGACATATTTAATCAGTTTAGTACAAAGTCAGGTCATTAAAAATATGGCGTTTAGGAGGAAAACATTACCAATAGAGTAAACTGCAAAAGCGAGAAAAAAGAAACAAATGCATAGATAGAAAAACTGACAAATAGCTAAAACAAGGTCTTGAAGAAAATATTTAGGAAAGAGGTAATTCAGTCAGAAAAGCATGCATGTTGTATTTTTCTTAATAATTCTGGAAAGGTAGGTTGAGTAGAGATAGGTAGAAAACCTTGGCTAATAAAAATAGGAACCTATACATTTCCATGAGGTAATAAAGAATCATTGAGAGCATTTGACCAGAACAGAGCTGTGATTAGTATTGTGTCAGAAATAGAAATGTGTTTAAAAGAAATTGGCTAGTGGAATACGACACAAGCCCAGGTGATAAGTTATGGGGGTCATCACTATGGTAGTAGCAGTGGGAAAGACAATTCAGGGGGGATGTGTGTATGTAGATTTAGTAGACGCTCTAGTGCTCCCTCACCTCTTGGTTACATGGCCAGTACACCCACCCATCAGCTGCTATAAGTATTATATCCTAAAGTCTTAAAGCGACCTCAGTCTCAGAAGGCTCTCCTTCCATTGAATGGGAGTGAGCTTGCATGGGAAACTACCCATCCCAGCTCTGGAGGTGCTTTTAGTCAATTACTGATTGACACTGGGGTACAAAAGGCCACCTCTTCAGCTCAAGGAAAACCAATTCTATAGTTTGGTTTATGCTCCAGAGACTCGCCCCTGCTCACCCACCTTTAACTAAAGAAGACCACATTCTTTCTACACTCCTTTCCCCTCTCTACCCTGCTTCTCTCACTTCTTTACTGGTATTTCTTGAAGATCCCCAGCCCCCAACCCCCCAATAAATCAGCATCAAATCCCTGTGTTAGGCTCTGTTTCTCAAGAGCCCCATCCAATACAGTGGGTGTGTGTTTTCTTTGGGGATGAGAGACTAAAATGCTGAGCATGAGATACCAGAATAATATTGCTGTCTATAATATAAATAGAAAGAAGAGAGCCTAGTTTTCAAGAGAAAAATCTAATTAGTTGAGTGAGGAGATTTTGCTTTCAAAGCACCCATTTTGAGATTTAAAAATGATACTTAGAAAACGAAGACATAGATCTTGTACAAAGAGGAGGTATTAATTAATTAATTAATTAATTAATAGAAGGATCTCCAGAGAGAGATTACTAAGAAAAAGGGAGTGGGCCACAAGCAGAATCTAGTAATAAACTACACTAAAGAAATATCAAGAGAGAAAGCCTATGGTATTAATTCAGAAGACTCTATCTCCAACCGCAGTGGGATTTTCACAAGGGAATAACATAATATATATTTTTTAAAGAGTCAAAAAGGGTAAAACCAGAGAAAAGGTGAATGCTTTGAGCACTGAAGAGAATGTTGAGGTGGTCAGTTGAATACTTCCAAGTGTTGGTGGAGAAAGAAACCAAATCTGTAAGGGATTACATGTATTTGAGAGATGTAAGGCAACTATAGTGATTGTTTTTGCCAAAATTTTACTATATTGCATGGCTCAGAAATCTTGACTGTGTCTCTCCAGTGTTCTCAAGACAAGAGAACTTGAAGTTAAGCAGCAAATGGGATGTTTATAGAAGTACACGTGTTGGAAGGCTCATACTGATTTATTCTCTAAGACTTCGGAGAGAACACTTCAGAAAGTCTTTTAGTCCTGAAAGTTTGCCTTCCTGATTTAGTTGTACCATCTTTGTGCCCACTGTCTACTCCTAATTTTCTCTTCCTTTGAACAGAATCAAAAGGAGACACCATCTAATCTTGCCCTGTTAGTGTCATTTCCTATATACTTCATGTATTAGAAATTCAAATCCTCTATTTTTTTCACTTAAAACTCTCTATAATACTGTGTAATTTAACCGAGCAAAAAAAGGTACATTTTAAAGCAGCCTATAACATGAACTTAAAACATTAAAATATTGTGTCCATAAAGCATTAGTCCACCTTTTAACCAGCATAGTTTCAAAAGGTCAAAGAAATGAAAGTAAAGTTTTAAATTTTACCGGCAACACAAAGACTTTCCCAGATGAACACTGATGAAAAATATCCAAAATATTTTCAAATAGCACAAAAGTACATTTCTTAAAAATCCTATTATTAAATGAATACTATCTATTTCCTCTTCCCTAATAGTAACAGCTTTCAAGTTTCTGTGGATTACTTTAGTATTAGTATTGCCTTTAAATAACGGCTAAACACATTTCAAATTGTGCAAATATTCAGACAAAACCAGTTTTGTGTATAGTTATAGTAGTAATATAAACAAAATCTCATTCTCCTTTTTTGAAAATAAACGATGAATTACCAGAGTGCACTAGAATGGCAGATCACATAACAGAACCTTACCTAGACCAAAGTTTCACTCAACATTTCCACCTAGAAGATGTAATAGAGAAAAATTACAATGTGAGTCCAAAGACCTGTATTTGTTCACCTTTAAAAACTGATAGTTATATTAAATTTATTTTTGTTCTCTTTGGCTCTACAAACAAATGCACTGTTAGTTTTATCCCCCAGGACCAATACTAATCATGCAATATAACCAATTCAGAGCACTTGGTAACAAGGAAGAGATAGTGAATTCAATTCCATTTTTGTGAGAGAGCTGCAAGTCAGTACATTCTGAAGATGAATTTTAAAAATCTAACTTTTAGGTAGGGCTATAATGGGAAAATATTTATATCACTTTCGATATTTGTACAAAGACATTGCATGGGTCTAGTTAATGTTAAAATATTATACTCATCATGGTCAAATGTAACTTGTCTCTCACTGTTGAGCGTTATCACTCTATCTGGCATATTATTTCAAAGCATGTTTCTACTGCCTTCGTACGTGTGGGAGAATATTTGAGTTTCGAAAGGTTAAAGGGCTGCAAGATATCTGAGTAGAAACAATGAGGTCACATGCAGTTTGGCAAACGCAATAGAGAAAACAATAGGGAAGTGGAAGAGGTGGAAGGAAATAAAATGCAACTTGGTAAGACAAACCCAGTGGAGGAGAGCAGAGGGTGAATGCCAAACTGATTTTACAAAGGAGCAAAGGTCTGTTCCCAATACACACTCGGAGTCTCAGTGGATTCAGTGTTTACTGCTTTCCTTTCCACGTAGAATAATGTAGGAAGACACACTCATTAAACTGCATGAGCTTTTAGAGGAATTTCAGTCACATTACCCCGGCCAGCAAACAAAATGTACTGTGCGACTTGATACAGAATTAATTTTCATTCTGTTTGATGTTCAATAGGCACGTTTATTTTTTTCACTCTTATATACAAACTGTACTTAAACTTATTATATTGACCTAATGAGTCTCTCTTCTTCAAGACCATAAATAAAACTAAGAATAACTCATCTATTGGCCCCACTGTCTTCAGAGGAAGCAAAAAATAAAAATCTTTCTAGTTTTTCTTCTAGATTTTAATAGTCCACCTCCCTTCTTAGTTCTAATCTCCTCTGGTATTACCACTTAGTTATTTAAAAGATCTTACCTTTTACTTTACTTCATCAGGTTTAATTGGTTTCAACTCTCTCCTGTGTAGGTATCTCCTCTGTGAGTCTTTTTAAAATCATTCAAACTGACTTTTGGTTTATTTTGCATTCAAAGACTCTAGTGGATGGTTTGGAAAAAGAAAATACTATACATTTTAATATTTCTTGGTGTGTTTAAGACACTGATTCTGGATTTTGCAAGGTATACAAGTGTAGGAAGAAGACAAAGAGGGTCAATCTGTCTCAAGGGACTGATCAGTTGAAAGCAATCATACAAAGGGTTCTCTGAAGCATTCAGAACAGATCACAACGGTTATCTCCTGCCGGAAGTCACTTCAGCACCTTTGATACCACCTTTAAAGTCCACTCTAAGATGAGCTCCTGCAACTTATCTGAAACTAGCGCTATCATAGAATTTAGAGCAAAAGTATAAGCAAGGGCTTCACTTAGATTCATTTAAAAAAAGAAGAAGAAAAATTGCTTGTGAAGAGAAAGATATTGCATAGTCTTCTTTAAAGATTGGCATCATTCGCAAATATTGGAAAAATATGCCAATCTGATTCGCTTTAGAAAATAATGTTACATTGTTTTGTATGAATTAAGAACTCATTTATTTGTGTGTGTGTTCCAGAGTCTTAAAGAAAGTGAAAATTATCTTTTATCTATATTGTATAAAAAAAATAATAGCCACAACACAACTCAGCAGATCAATTTTCAGAAACTTTGACCTCACTATTTTTCAGAACAACCTCAAAAATTATGGTTATTGAATCTATTCAATCTAAATGATGATCTAAGTTGAATTCACATTCTACCCAAATGACTATCCCACCTGTGTACCTTATCACATCAAATGGAAAGAAAAATTATGTTCATTCTCCTCCATTCACAAGAAAGTAGATATACACATCTTATGACGATTGCCAACAATAAGGAATGAAATAAAAAAAGGCTTCTGATTTAACTAAAAACAAACTTAATCAGAGCACCTGTTTAACAAGCCGTCTAGTTAATTGATGTTTTACTACATTTCCTGAGATTTCAGTAGCTGCTTAGTAGATTGAGCTGCTGAAGACAGGTACTTCTAAAAGCAAAGCAAAGCTTGTAGATTTTATACTTGTTTTCAGAGAGCAGTATAAGGTCTTTCTCAGAAAATGCAGTTTGTTTTTTCTCTTGTAAACCTATACAAAGCTCAAAAAAATAGACTGAAATGTTCCTTACAAAGATCACCAGTGACCAGTAATCATGTCTTAAAAACACTGAATGGTATCTCCTTATATTTTTTTCTGTTTCTGAATGATACTACTGACTACCCTCGCCTTAAAACTGGATTCGGTAACAATACATTAACCTAAAACTTCCTTGGTAAGTGACGCTGGTGCTCTTTTAGGCTCAGTATTTTGGTTCATCCACACAGGGCCTATTTTCCTCATTGTCACTCTTACCATCTCAGTTCAAGGCTTGATTGTTTATTCCTGGATTACTAGAATGTCTTCTGTTTATTCTTTATATTCTTTCCTTCTTCAACTCCAGTTCACCCTCTGTTGGGTTTGCAACTCTCTCTGGCCAAATGAATATTGACAGAAATGCTGGTGCACTAGTTCTTAGGTCTTAGATGTCATGTTTCTCTGCTGGTCCCTTGAAGAGTTTCTGTGCTCCAATATAAAAATAAATGCCCCAAGTAACTAATGCCCTTCAACACTATATCCCAGAATGAGAGACACAGAAAAGTCCTGAACCTAACTCACAGCTGAACGTGAACTTCCCCAGGTGACCTGCAGATTTATAAGTGAGAAATGTATGCTTATTGTTGTAAGCCACTGAAATTTGGATTGTTTTTTTTTGAAGACTCACTATTGCAATAAACAACCGCCTAATGCAGTGCCATTCCTATTGTCAACTGAAGACTCACAGAAAGTAAATCACTCAGGCAAGGGAGGCCTAGAGACTCTGACTCAGGTCTCTGACTCAAAACTCTGTGGTCATTTCGCCATCCAACATGGCAAATATTTCTAAAACGGCTTTCCATGTCTTCCAAACATGATGTTTTTCTCGTCCACTGAAATTTCAAGCTAAAATTTGCAATCATGTACTTCTTCTCACTTTTGTTTATGAAACACTTATTGATTTATTACTGTGTTCTATACACAGTGATGGGAGCTACTTTTACAAAATTTCATCCTACATAAACTAAATACCTCTCAGGCTCCTACATCGTTTCTCTGAAGAGAGTCATACCTGAAAAAGCAGTGCCCGTGGAAGAAATTACTTTACAAGCATTCGATGGCTCCCGATTTCACTGCAATAAATTCCTTTCAATGGCCTGTAAAGCTTTATGAGACCTAGCCCTTGGTCATCTCTTTCACGCCCTCACTCTGCTCCATCCACAAGACTGTTCAGCTGTTCTTTGCATACACCAGAGGGCGCCTGTCTTAGGGCATTTGTCACTTGTTGGAGGTTTGTCAATATTCGCATTTTCGAAGAAAAAATGTTTAATTTTGATAATCATCTCTATTAATTTTTATATTACCTTTTTCACTTTTCTTTATTTCATTCTATTTGATTCTATGCATTATTACTTGTCTAACTTCTGACATCGGATGCTTAGCTCACCTGCTTTCATTTCTTTTCTTTTCTTTTTTTTTTTTTTTTTCTTCCTTTCTAATTTATGGATGTAAGGCTGTAAATTCTTCCTAAGAACTACTTTTTGCATACTACAGTTTGGCTGTCTTTTCATGATTGTTCAGTTCTAAATAGAATTTTCATTGATTTTTTTTCCTTTGGTCCATTAGATATTTAGAAGTATACTTTTAACATAAAGTACATGATTTTAAAAATATTTTGATATTTGATCCCCTTTACCTTCATCTACCACCACAATGTGATATATAGATGATTATTAGAGAATTGTACACCTGAAATCTATGTAACTTTACTAACAATTGTCACCCCAATAAACTTTAATTATATATATATATATATATATATATATATATATATATATATATATTTGATATTGACTTGTCACTTAATGGCATTGTGCTCAGATAATGTGGCTTGCATTGTACTGAGTCTTGGAAAATTGTTTTGAAATTTGTTTTATGCCTAGAATGTGATCAAATTTTATAGATACATTCCATAAGTGCTTGAAAAGTTTTGGGGTTGCAGTGTTCTTTAGATACTCTATTTGACTCACCTTGTTAATTGCATTGATCAAATCTATATTCTCATTGATTTTTGTTTGTTTGTTTCCTTGATCTACCAATAAGAGAGGTGTTCTAAAATCAATTTTTTTTAAGTTTCACCTTTTAATTCCTTCAATTTTACTTGATATGTTTTAAAAGTTTTATTATTAGGTGCATAGAACATTAGGATGGGAATACCATCTGATAAATTGAATCTTTATCAAAACAGAGTGGACCTCTTTATCTCAATTAACACTATTTTGGATTCAGATCTCAGCTTTGCTACTTACTAGTTCTACGGCTCTGAACAAGTAACTTAACAGCACCCCCCTCTTAAGGTTGTTGTGAGGATTAAATAGTTTAAACTATGTAAATTATTTAACTAGGAAATTACACTAAATAGGAAGTTATACAATTTGTACACTTTAAACTTTCCTGTTTAACCCTACAAAGTCTAAATTAATGTCAGAGGCTTGTGAAACACTGATCACCACTTCCGAATATATCGCCAGTTTAGTGCAACAGTATAATTCTAGCTTAATTTTTTTAACCCTTACATTAGACATAACTGTTACTGATTTATGCTATCACTGCTTATATGAATATGAACTTCCTTTGATTTTTAAGGCATTATTTTTCTCCCTCTCCTCTCTCTCTCTCTCTCTCTCTCTCTCTCTCTCTGACATCCTTAACATTTTTCTCAATTTCTCAGTGTTTCAACTTTTTAATCTTTAGTTGCTGTAACTAAGTATGAACTTCTTTATGATTTATTTATTTTTTTTTTAGTTTTTTTTTTTTAATTTATTTATATTTGGCTTTCATTGTGCTTCTTAGAAAATAAAGATCCATTTATTCTATCTGTTCTGGAAAATTCTAAGTCACTTTCTTTTAAAATATTACCCCTCTTCCTTCTCTTTATCCCCATCTTTTAGGACTCTACTTAAATGCATGTTTTACTTTTTATTCAATTTTCCAACTATATATATATTTTTGTATCTAGGAATTCTGTTTCGTTTTGCTCTTTCTTTTTTTTTCGTTTTGCTTTTGAGTCATATATTTGTTGTACATCTGTTTCTTGTTCCTTCTTAACACCTTTTTGGTAAATTCTCTTTTACTTTAATAATAAAATAGGCAAGTGTCCTCACATCTCCCACTGCAGGGTAGAGCTTCCTCCACTGACCCTAGTTTATGCAATGCTTAGTCTGAAACGTTTCTCTGATTTAGCTACTCACTAGCTCCCCAGGTTTTTCTTGTGTCTCCCCTGAGTATAGTCATTCAAATCTATATTCTATGGATTAGCAGATACCCTCAAGGAACTGACAGCTTCACAGCTTGCTTACTATTCTAGATCTGACTCAGTTTACAAAAAGAGTTTTAACATACCTTTATTCAGAATTTTGGGTGCTCTATATGGAAATAGTCTCCCTACATTTTTTGTTCACTTATTTCCAAAAACCAGATACTGTATCCAGTAAGTCTTCTATGATTTTCGGTTTCACACTCCATGTCCTTGGCTCTGTTGCCCTTCATAGTGCTTATAAGAGCAGCACTCCCTTTACCCTCTGGTCCTATGGATCTGCCAGCCTCTGCCTCTGAACCCATAGTTCACACCTCTGCGTCTGGGCTCCTGACCCTGGCCTCCGCACATGAGGCTCTACCTCAGAGTCATTTTTCTTTTATCTTGAAGGATAACAAATGTTTTCAGCTGAGTATCGCTATCAGCCTGTTTCCTACCTATAGGAATTCTTGGAGTCTGACAACCTTCTTTATTTCAACCAGACTCTGTTCCTTTTGGTCCAAGCTGGCAATGTTTCTGCTGATACAGCATTCTAAAAACCTTGTAAGCCTCCCATGTATGTCATGAAAATCCACAGTTAGACAAAAAGGTCTCCACAGATCTTACCTGGATAACCCAATCTCTATTCCTGGCTTCTGTCAGATGGATAATTGGATCTATTAGTCACATATCTCATCCCTTCATTAAAGTTTGTCCAGCCACAATGTTGGTTCTCTCTCTAGGGTACACTTTTTTTAACAGTGAGTTTCCTAATTTTAGCATCCTTTGCAATCTGGATAGACTAAGAGTCTTCCAAATCATCCAATTATGGTTCTTTTTTGCTTAACAATTTCTTTTTCAATTTATCTCTTTCCTCTCTCTTATTTTATGATAAGCAGCAAGAAGAAACCAGGCTCTACCTTCAAAACTTGACTTGGAAAACTCTTCAGAGAAATATTTAGGCTTATTACTTACCAGCACTGCTTTCAACCCAATAGTCGAAGCAAATTTTCTGTCACTATATCACAAGGGCTGCCTTACCTCCAGTTTGCAATAACATGTTCCTCATTTCCTGCTAAGATCTCCTGGAAAACAATTTTAACAGTCATATTTCTACCACCATTCTGCTCACGAGTGTGTGTGTGTGCGTGTGTGTGAGATAGGTTTCTCTGCTATGTCCTTCACTTCCTTCTAAGCCCTTACCAGAATATTCTTTAATTACTGTTTAACAATAATCACTTCAAGTCAATGTAGACTTTTTCTACTACATGCCTCAAATTCTTCTAGCATTTACCTAATTCTAGGGTATTTTTATATTTTTATGTGTTGTTATAGTAGCATTCCACTTCCAGTAACAAAATCTATATTAGTTTCACAGAGATATCATAACAAGTAACCACAATGTGATGTTTGAAAACAACAGAAATGTATTCTCTCACAGTTCTAGAGCCAGAGTCTAAAATCAGGGTGTTGGCAGGGCCACATTCTCTCTGAAAGCTCTGAGGAGAATCTTTCCTTGTTTATTCTAGCTTCTGGTGACTCTAGATGTTGTTTGGCTTATGGCAGCAGAGCTCACTCTATGTCTCCATGTTTACATGGCCTTCTCTCAGTGTCTGCATATTCTCTTTTCTGGTCTCTCATAAAGGCACTTGTCATTGGATTTCAGGCTCACTTTAATCATGAATAATCTCATCTTGAGAGCCTTATCATAATTATATATTCAAATGGCCTTATTTCAACCCTCACATTCTGAGGTTCTAGGGAAAGATATTTTGGGGGGACACCACTACACCTATTTTCAAGTAATGCACTTCCAAAATATATTTTAGGTAGCTAGAAGCTCACTGTTATTGAAAGTGTCAAAGTCAAATCTATCTGTAACATTTACTTCTTTTTCCTTTAACATTACAACAGAAAGATCAAGGATTAAAATTTAATAACAACCAATACATGAAAATTCAGCTCTGAAAATTGAAGCTAAATAAAATAAAATATGAGGGTTTTTTATGATTTTTGTTTCCTTTCTAATGTCGCAATAACATTTTTAATTACATTGCTAGGGGCACA
The DNA here is from genome assembly GCF_036562045.2 of Rhinolophus sinicus. Lineage (NCBI taxonomy): Eukaryota > Metazoa > Chordata > Mammalia > Chiroptera > Rhinolophidae > Rhinolophus > Rhinolophus sinicus. Next base: position 186,961,054 of record NC_133751.1, on the reverse strand, counting down.
GGTAGAAAAATATAACATATGACAAGACACAATAAACACAAATGATTAAGGTCTAACAGTGTGAATGCTTGAGGACAATGAAAACAACAAACCTCCTGTCACCTATTCACACTGAGATACAACATTCTTGAAAATAACGGTTTTATTTATTTATTTATTTATTTATTTATTTATTTATTTATTTATTTTATAACAAGTTGCTACTGCTTCAAGTCACTCAAAAAGGTTTTGCCAGGATAAAAAGAATGTTTTCGTTGTCTTTTCCTTGAGATAATAAGATAAGTGGAACTCCCTTTTACTCCAACTTCAGTGCCTATTATGTGAGTATAAAATGGCTATTAATATGGCCTTCAATATTATGAAATCTTGAAGTTTACCTGGCATGTGTCTATTAAATTCTTGCCTTGTTGCTAGACAAAGAATCCCTAGTGGGAATGAACTATGTCGAGGTTGATTTTGAAAGAGCACAAAAGTTAAGAGAGCAGAAAAACTTGGGTCATGAATTGATTATTTTCATCCTCATTAGTAACTCTAAAACACAGCAAGTGAACCACATGGAAAATAAACCATGACAGATGTTTCTTAATGGTGATAACTGTCAGTAATAATGAGCTAAAGGCACATGTCTAATTTTGACCACAACAAAGTAGAGAATGCTATAGTCGGAGCCAGTCCTAGGGAAATTAGGAGTTTGTCTTTGATGGTCAGTATTAGGTGATGGCCTCCTTTTCCCACCTCATGTTCATTTTACAGAACCTGTCTTCTGTAACCCAGTCTTCATGTTATTCCCCAGCAATCCATGGTCCTGGGATAATATATAAATACTCTTCATATTTGATTCCTACCATTATTCTTTCTTTCTATTATAGATTTCTCTTATTTCTCCATGGAAAAGAGAAACCTTACATCAACTCTCAGTGCCACTGATGAATTTACCTTATAAATAAGTAAATCCTTGCTAATTTCATAATTTTATAGTCAAAAGAATTGCTGTTTTCTATCCTGGAGAGGAACGGGAGGGAAGAATTACCATGGAGCACAAGAAAACTTTTGGGGCATGATGGATATATTCATTATCTTTGTTGTGGTGATTGTTTTACTGATGTAGGCATACATCCAAAATTTTCAAAGTGCATACATTAAATATGCACAGTTTACCATATGTCAAATATACCCCAATAAAATGAAAAAATAAATTTATGTATGAATTAATGTTATCAAAACACAGTAAATATTTAAAATTTGATTTTTTTAATCACACTAGCCATACTTCAAGTGTTCAAATGTATAACTCAGATTTACTATGTTGTATAAGTAGATAATGAACTACTTGTACAAGAGAGAACATTATCGGAATTACAGAAAGTTTCATTGGACCACACTGGTTTAAACAGAATATGATCCCACTCACCCCCAGATAAGGTATCACCTTAGCAGGGGACTGTCAGCCAGAAATGATGTGATGTCTTTTATGAACATAGCATAATGAAGTGAGTGACCATGGGCGATTGTCAGAAGACTGAACTAGAAGTCTAAAGAGAGACAGGAAAAGAGATGACATTACAAAAAGAACTCAAACTATAGTTAGTCTCACTTTCCTTACCTTAAAGCTCCCAGATATGATTATGTTAAGCTTTAGTGAATACTGAAAAAGGTGTTTTCCAGAGGAAGTATACTATTTTAACCATTTACATTGTTACAAATGATCCTATTTGTGATTCTAATTGATCTACATGCCCAGTAACACTTATCTTTTTTGTCATTTTAGCTTTTTCGATAGATGTATAGTAGTAAAATTGGGATTTAATTTTTTATTTCCCTGATGAAAAATCATATTGAGTTTATTTTCCTTTGTATTTGGCCATTTGGATATGCTCCTTTGTGAAGTTTCAAGTACTTCACCCATTTCTTAAAATGGGCATTCTGTCATTTTTGTTATTGATTTAGATTTTTTAAATAAGTTTGTAATATCAGTCTTTTGTTAATTACATGCACTGCTAATATTTTCTCCCACTCTCTTGATGGAGACATTTGAAGAACATAATTTTAAATTTTAATGCACTCTAATATGTTTTTTCTTTATGGTAGTACTTTTCATGTTGTATTTCAAAATCTCTTTCTATTTAAAGTACACTGGAAGCTTTATTGTTTCCAGTTAAAACATTTAGATTTAGATCCATCTGGCAATTTTTGTGAATTATGTAAAGAAGAATTTATTTATTTTTCATATACATATCAAATTTACCCAGAAACATTTATTGAGAAGATCATAAAATAAGTTATCATATGAAGAACAAAATAATAATTTTTCCCCACACATTTAGTACAAGATATTATCATGTCATCCTGGGGTATAGATTCAATTGTAGCTAGAGTTGTGGAATAGGAAAAGAGGCAAGGCCATGGTTATTGGAATGAGTGTTGAATTCATAAAAGCCCAATAGAATACAGATATAATGCAGAGCAGGAAGAGAATGGAAACAAATAGAAATTTTTGGAACTCTGTTCATTAGGGGTAAGAGGAAGAAGCAAAGGAGAAAAAGAACATAAGCTCATATAAGAATAAATGAAACCATTTATCTCCGAATTTCTGAAGTAATTTTAAAGAGGGGAACAGCCCTTATCTTCCAGTAATATTTCAGTAGAGTGAAATGCTTGTGAGACAGGTTTCAGAGATGACTGAGGAAGTGTGTAGAAGTGGAGTTGAAAGTACAGATCTCTTTATTTTAATAACTTTGGCTGGAGTTTGAGAAAATATCAAGTCAAATCAAAGTATTTTGTTTAGCTAAGGTAGGACTGAGTGTATTTGGAATCATAAAAGAAATATTGTTTCAACAAATGGTGTTGGGACAATAGGACATCCATATGAATACACATACACATACACACACACACACACAGACCTCATACTCTTCAAAAACAACCTAAAATAGATCATAGGCCTAAATGTTGCATGCAAAATTATAAAACTCTTAGAAAATAATATAGGAGAAAATCTAAATGACCTTGAATTAGTGATGATTTTTTAGCTACAACACCAAAAGCAAAATTCAAATAATAATAATAATAATAATAACAATAATAATAATAGATGAATGGGGCTTCTTTAAAATGAAAAACTTTCTGCTCTATAAAAGACAGTCACTATAATGAGATAGCAAGCCACTGACTGGAAGAAAATATTTGCAAAAGACATATCTGAACAAGGACCGTTATCCAAAAAAATACGAAGAATTCTTAAAACTCAACATAAGAAAATGAACAACCTGATTTAAAAAATAGGTGAAAGATCTGAAAAGACACCTCATCAAGATATATTTACAGAAGGCAAAAAGTATATGAAAAGGTACCCTAATAGGTCATTAGGGAAATGCCAATTAAAACAATGAGATACCACTATACATCTGTTAGAGTGGCCAAAATCCAGAACCCTGACACCACCAAATGCTGTTGAGGATGTAGAGCAACAGGAACTCTCATTCATTGCTGGTAGGAATACAACATGGCAACTTTGGAAGACATTCTGGCAATTTCCTACAAAACTAAACATTCTCCTACCTACAATGCAGCAATTGTGCTCCTTGGTATTTACCGAGAATTGAAAACTTACATCCACAAAGGAATCCTGTACATGGATGGTGATAGCAGCTTTATTCAACTGCCAAAACCTGGAAGCAACTAAGCTGTCTTTCAGTAGGTGTATCAATAAAGATACTGTGATACATCCAGATAATGGACTATTACTCAGCACTGAGCTATCAAGCTATGAAAAGACATGGAGGAACCCTAAATGCATATTACTAAGTGAAAAAAGACAATCTGAAAAGGCGACATGATTTCAACTATATGACTTTCTGGAAAAGGTGAAACTATGGAAACAGTAAAAAGATCAGTGTTTAACAGGGGTTGGGGATAAAGAGGGGTGAATTGATGGAGCAGAGGAATTTTAGGGCAGTTAAATTACTCTATAAGATAGTATAATGATAAATACATATAATTATACATTTGACAGAACTCATAGAATGTATAATAACGAGAGTGAACCCTTATGTAAACTACAGACTTTAGGTGATGTGTCAATGTTGGTTCATGATTTGCAAAAATGTGGTATTCTGCTGTATAAGTTAATAGTGGTAAGGTGTGAGGATAGGGATATTTAGGAATTTTCTGTACTTTCTGCTAAATTTTGCTGTGAATGTAAAACTGTTCAAAAAATAAAGTCTATTTTTAAAAAATAGGAAAAGAAGAAGACAGAGAAAATACAGTAGAAAAAGAATTCAAGGAAGTAAGCGAGTAACTGATGAAACGAGATAAAGTGTATGTGTGAAAACAACTAGAATCAGATTTGATACATAGTAGGTATTCAGCTACTTTTTGAAAAGCTAACAAAATATAGATATAATATACATCCTCCTAAATTTAGGCAGAAACATCTGAAAAGTTTTATAACAATACTTGTCTTAGAGAATTATTTTGGATACATATATGAGGTGTGATCAAAAGATACGGTGAATGTTTAAATAAAAATAAATTTATAACAGTAAAAGACACATTGCCATTATCTCCCTCAAAATACTCCCCTTTGCTTCAAACACACTTATCCCATCATTCTGCCACTTTCTGAAGTAGTTCTGGAAGTCCTCTTTCTTGAGTGTCTTTATTTTATCCTCCATCACAACAATGCTCTGTTTTACACACTGCTTCTGGAACAGCAATTTCTGTCAAATAAAAACATTATGGTGTGTCCTTATCCACCTTATTCACCGGATCTGGCACCATAAAACTTCTGACTCTTCCCCAAAGTCAAAATGACCATGAAATGTAAACGTTTTGAATCAGTTCAGGATATTGAGGTAGCCATGACAGCTCAACTAGAGAAACTCACCAAACGGGACGCCCAGAACTGCTTCAGAGAATGGCAAGAACAATGGGACAAGTGTGTTCAAAGTGAGAGGGATTAACGGTAATGTGTCTTTCCCTGTATTATTATTATTATTTTTAATTTAAACATTCACTGTATTTTTTTTTATCACACCTCATATGTCTTGTCATAAGACAACCAAATATTGCCATATCACTTATATGTCCAGTTCTGGGCATAATATTTAATATCCAGTTCTGGGCATAATATATGTTCAATTCTGGGCATAATATTTTAAAATACTAGCAATTTTTAGACATTCATTTCAAGAAAGTAACTCCTCACCCACACACTCCAGCCCCAACCCTCTACTATACCTTAATGTGTGAGACTAAAGAAAGCTAATCAAACCAAAGCCTGTATCTTAGGTAGGGCAATTGTATTTCACTGCCACAAAATCTTTATACGACAGAATAAACATTAAAGTCACCTGAGTTTCTAAATGTATCAAGTAGACTGAAAAATTACCTTATAAAAAATAAACCCAATTTCCAAGATTGAATATATAATGGAAAAACATAGGAAGCTGGCAGACTAATGTCATAAAAGATAACAATATACTGAAATGATCCTTTGTGGGGAAGGTTTTAGAAATTCTTATCATAGCATTTAGCCATTTAGGATTAAAAATCAGAACTGTTATAGTGGGTGTGCAATAGGCACTAGGATCAAAAGTATCAATTTTAAAAGCACTGAGTTAATCAAATCCTCCCAGGATCATCCCCCAGTTACTTAGAAACCATTCAACTGGGATTCAGTATTCACTATACTATAATTTTAACTATGTTCAAAATGCGGGTAACTGTGGGTAAAATAATAATAGCATAGATTTGCACAAAATTTATAATATGAAATTTGCTTTCACATATGATTTCTTACATGCTTATGATCTTAATAAAAGAAAATTGCCTTTTGTCCAGTCTATTTTTCTGTTTTCTGCTCTCCCCTACTTCCCGCAATCCTTGTCCATCTCTATCTCTGTCTCTCTCTCCTCTTTCTCTCTCTCTCTCTTTCTCTCACTACATACACACACTTATGTAGACAAATATATGAGGTTTGATAATTACATACGTCTGCAAACTCATCCTAGAAAAAGCACTACATTACTGAATGTCACTATGGTAACCTTCTAAGTACTCCCCTTGGTAAGCTGTGAATCAATGCCAGCACGTAGTCCACCTTTCAAAGCAATTTTGGAACTTTTTTCTGGAATGACCATCAGAACTGTTGTCGTATTACACTTGACATCCTGAATGTCATCAAAATATCTTCCTTGCAATATTTCCTTTACCTTCAGGTAAAGAAAGAAATCATTGGAGGCCCGATCAGGTGAGTAAGGAGGATGTTCCAATACAGTTATTTGTTTACTGGCTAAAAACTCGCTTACAGACAGTGCCCTGTGAGCTGGTGCATTGTTGTGATGCATGAGCTCCTTTGGGACCATTTTTGCACACATCTTTCTCATGCCAAGATTTTCAGTTAATATTTTTCTAACTGTTTCTGTATCAATGTTTACTTAGTCTGCTATGCTTTTTACAGTCAGCCAACGATTTTGATGCACAATTCGACAAATTTTTGCCATGTTTTCATCAGTTTTGCTCATTACTGGCCGCCCCGATCTCTCTTCATCAGTGACGCATTCTTTCCCCTCAGAAAAACGTTTAATCCATTTATACACTGCCATTTTCTTCATGGCATTATCCCCATAAACTTGGATTAACATGTCCTTGATTTCACTTCCACTCTTGCCAAGTTTAACAAGAAATTTAGTGTTTGTTCATTGCTCTAATTTAAGCTCAGACATTCTCGCCATGGCACACAAAAACACGCAACAATAATGAACACCACTCAGCAAGACACTGCCACATGTCGACATGAACACAGCTGTGAGACACTGATATACCAAGGTTACGAAACCTTACCGAGCTGTTTGCACAGTGCTGCCAACGTGAGCGCACAATGGCAAGTTCGCGAACATAATTGCCATACCTTGTGTGAGTATGTGTGTGTGTGCATGTGTATTGAAATGAAACCACAATTAAAATACTTTTCTTTCATTTTAAAATAATCAAAATGAATTGTGACATAGGGTTTCTGAGAGGAAACATGTTAGATTTCCTGACTCACTGACTTTTCTATAATCCTACTCACTGATAAATACCTGAACAGAGAGAACCAGAACATTGTCAGCTAATACTGTCTCATAGATCCAATCCTGTATGGGCTCCAATACCAGATGAGACTATTTCCTGCTGGTGCCTTTTTTCAGCCAGTAGCCATTGCCAACAACTTCAAAAAAATACCATACTTGCCTGTCCTGGACTAAATTGCCCCACACTTCGACACTCCAAAAAGGATCTCTGTTTCTAGAATGTGGCAAATGCCCACAAGACTCAGTATCCCTGTTTATGAACATTTTAGCATGATAGGATTTTTTAAAAATCTGAGATGTAGCAAAAACATATTTTTGTCATTAATATATGTCAAACTCAAACAATTTTTGAGTTTTTAAAATGTATTTCCCTAATGCTGAAATTTTCAATAAATCAAAGTAAAATTTGTACACGAAAGGAAAAAGTACTGGAATCAAAGAAAGCATGGAAAATTTTAAGTCAATTCTCAATTTTTTTCTTTAGATCATTAATATAAGAACAGCCCTTGTTTACTAAGTACTCACTGCATTTCAGCACTGGGTTAAACACTTTATATGTAATATTTTACTTAATATTCAGACAGTATCCCATTAAAGAAGTTATTATTCTCATTTTGCTTCTAAGAAATTTGAGGTTTAATAAGGTTAAGTCGGTGACCAAGGTTGCACAGCAAATAAGTGATGGAGCTGGGAAGCAAATTCAATCTGTCTCCAAAAGCATCATTTTGACTCTTAACCACTAGACTGTCTCTTGAGAAGACATCTAACTCAAGACATCAAGCATTAACGTACAAATACAGATGCAAAACAGATCAACATGACTGAGGACACACAAGACTATAAATAACCGCAATTAAATTGATCTTCACCAATGAACAACTTATATTGTTTTCTAACATATACAGAATAATCATTAATCAGCACTCAAACTAAGTTGTATATAATTTATAAAATGACATTATACAACACTTATGTTCTTTTTATATGACTTATGCACTATTCACTACCCATTATGTGATTTCTTCTATATAGACATTTCTATTAAATTTTCTCAAATGTTACTTAATTTGTTCACCTAAAAGTTTAATATCACTTCAGAGCCTATCAAACTTTGCACGTAACTTAGAAATTTCTACTGAGCATCACCACACACTTTTCTGCTTCAAAATTTAGCCGTCCTGTTTCCTACACTTTTGCTGTATTATATCTCATTTTTAAGTACTTCTGTGTGGGTTTGTGTGTTTTATTTAGAGATCCTATTTTTAATACAAACAACTCAGTAATGAGCACTTTTTAAAACTCTGTCCCATGCTGAAGATGTGTAAAAATGATTTATTTTACTGCAACCCTATTAGATATAAAAGAAATATTAGTTTTGCATCTAACAGGATTTCTGTTTGGCTGTAATTAACAGATTTCTGAGTAAGGGACATGAGTAAATGAGTATTTCTTTATCTCCAGGAGCAAGAAGTCTAGGGGTTCAGGCAATTGCCATTGAGAAAACAAGCTTTTCTATCTTCCTACTCTGGTACCCCTAGCCCCGCATTCTGCATCTCAGAGCACTGCATTTGTTCTAGGCAAGAAGGAGTAAGCTGAAGAAATAGCACCAAGTGCTTCCATATCATTGACCAAAATTAAGTAATGGAGCCATGGCCACACCCAGCTGCAATAGAGACTGAAATACGTAGTTTAGATTTTGTTTTACTTAGCTCACCAACCTGTAAATAGAGAAACGCTAGGAAGAAGGGAGAAGAAATGAATGTTGTATAAACAAATCTCCATAATTTGCTTATTTTTAATAACACTACAACTGCAGGTATCCCTGCTGGATAAGAAGTCCTGCCTTTTCAAGTTTTTCAGACAGTAGCTGCTGTGTCAGAATGCTAGTTTCTCTCAAATTGTCTTCATAAAAGGATATAAAATGTAAACACCAGTGACAAATAAGTTATTTTTGGTGCCATTCTGTACTCTGATTAGTTACTGTATTGCAAAAAAAAAAAAAAAAAAAAAAAGAATGTAATTTGTCTCATCACTCCCCTGATTTCACACCTTAACTATACAAATATATGTATCTTTATATGACTTATATTGTGTGCTTTTTTTGATATATCTTAAAATCATTCTTATCCTTATGTTTTTCAAAGATCTAGTCTAGGCTGCACACATTTTCCAAAGAAATAGTTTTTTGAAATATTTAAATTGTCATTACTTTTAACAGAACTAAAATTATACTGTCCATGTTTATTTTGTATCCTTGAAACATCATAAACTTATACCCTTGAAACCTTACACAGTGACTGCAATGTAATGAGTTATGAATGTATCTTACTTCATCAATTGAAGTAGAGCATTCAGTTTCTTCCATTGCTCTTCCTCACCTCATTATTCTTCTCAAATGTTCATGCTAGTTTAATTATGAGTCATGAACAGAAGAAGAGACCTAAGGACTGAGTCTTAGAAAACTCTTATTTTGGAAGGCTGGAAAATAAGGAAACATAAAAGAAGAATGAAGAAATGACCAGAAGAAGACCACGGATATCAGCTGTCTGGAAGCTGAGTGAAGAAAGTGTGCCAAAAGGAAGAGGGATCAAACTACATCACATGCAACTGACAGATTAAGTTAGATGATGACGGAAAACTGACCATAGGATTTAGCATCACAGACATTGTTAATGACTTTGATAAGATCATTTTTAGTAAAGTAGTTGGGATGAAAGCCTGTGTGCAACAGAGAATCAAAGGAAGAGGATTAGAGAGTGTAAATATTAAAGCTCGTTGAATTTTGCTGTAACAAGAAGCAGAAAACTGGTATGATGCCTGACAAAAAATGTGGGCTCAAGTAGGGTGACCAACCATCCCTGTTTACTTGAACAGATGACTTACCTTGAACACATAACTTGCAATGTGGTTGATAGTTGGTAGCTCTAAGAAACATATATATTTTTTAAGAGATTGGTTATATTACAGGTTGTTTGCACATTGGTAAGAAAGAGTCAGTAGAGAGGGGGAAATTGTTGTTGCTGGGGTGATAACACTGAGAAGGGGAAAGGAGATGAAATTTGGTACACAATGAACATCAGGAACCATTAAAACAGGAAAGAAGACTACATAAGTGTGACTGCAGATGCAGATGTGTTGGTGCAAATGTAAAAAAAAAAAAAAAACCCTTCTGATGGCTTTTATATTCACAGTGGCATGGAAAGCATAACATCAGAGGAAAGTAAGGAAAGGCTAAGGCTGTTGAATGCTGAGGAGAGAGGAGAAAAATGAAATAGTGGTTTAGGAGAATTAAAGAGTAAATGGAAAAGGCAAATTAGTATGACTATAGCTCATCATTAAGAGCCTCTTGACTGAGGTCATGATTTTAAAGCGAGTTACTTCATTTTGTTCATTTGTTTATTGTTTATCTCTTCCACTCAAATGTAGATATCATTAGGAAAGAGAATTTTATGAGTGTGTTTGTCTTCTAATTATAACCTTGTTGCCTACAAGAGTATGTGGCGAAGTAGAAACTCAATAAAATATGTGATATATTTTCATATAATTTTTAATTTGATAATTTTCAGTTAAAAATAATCCATCTTCCATCCTGTACAAAATTCTCACAAGTGTATTCATTAAAAAGTATGAAATTTAAAGAATAACAGTCTGATAAAAATAAAATCCTTACATACTACTTCCTCGCACATTTGTGTCCTGGGTTGATACTGGGAAAATCCTTTGTTTTTGTTGTTGTAAGTCCAATTACCCTGGAAAGAAGTTTTGTAATGTTTCTCCAAGTGACTAATTTCATGAGAGGTCATTTTAGTACATTTATCAACTCCTAAATGATTATTTAATTGACACGTAGACACATGTAATGAGTTTGACTGGAAGAGGGACATCTATTTAAATGGAGCAATGGCATAGTAGTTCTCAACCTTTGCTCAATTAGCATTGCCTAGGATTCTTTAAGGAGATATGAAGTCCAAAGCCTAGCTTCATACCAATTAAATTAGGCTTTCTAGGGCTGGGATCCAGATATCAGTATTTTAAAATCATTCTATAATGAGTAGCCAGAGCTAAAACAATTCGTAATTACTGTTGTGATGTACCCTGATTCAAATGGAAATAACATATTCTATATTCAACTGGTTGTAGGAAATATCATTTCAAATGTAAAATTAGTTTACTCCTTCCATAAACCCTAGCTTAACCATCGCCTAAGAAATGAGAAAACTTAAATTAACTAATCCCTTAAAATGTACCCCTTTGCTCTGGTAAATAAAGAGCAGGGCTTGTGACCAAGTGGCCATCCAGCAACAATGTTATTTATGCTGAAGAGTTACCACAGATGAAGTTCACCTTTTCCCTAGTCTAAAAAAACCCTGTAAGCATTTTGGAGCCCAAACTGCCAAGAAACGTGTCTCAGATTTCTCTACTTCTTTGTAGAGAGTGGTATTTTGTGATGTTATATATTGTGTTAACATCTGCCACCCTGTCTTTGAGGGTCTGAGCCTTAGATCTGGGATGCTAACAACCAAAATATGCCTGGTTAAATTTCTATTTGATGTAAATGATTACCTTACAATACCTTACAATTCTGCTTCATAGGAGACAGAATGGTTGGGTTTGATGTAAATGGAAAATTAAACCGTCATCCTCATGGGAGAGCTTCAAAACAATGTACTTTGGTTACTAGTTTTTTGAAGAATCAATTCTCCCTGGCAAAGCTGGAAAATCCTCACAGATGTCTTCTAGTTCTTTAGTGTTATATATTTACCCAACTCCTTGTACAAATGAACAAATAAATGAGAACTTGATCATGAATGAAAGTGTGGGTATAGGACAATCTGATAGAATGTATTTTGTTTACAACGTCTTTACACATTGGCACCCATGATGAAAATCACCTCACATTAACAGTTAACATTATACTAAAATGTAGAGCGGTAACAACCCATCTGCTTTTAAGTTTGTGGCATAAAATTTTATTTGAACATAGTGCAATTTGCATTGAACCCCGGTTTTCTCAGTACAGAATACCAGAAAACCAGTATCTACTATTTGACTGAAGTTAACACCTGAGATTCAACCTCTTTGCTATCTTAATATCAGAGGGACTTACACAAATAACCAGATATAAGAAAAACATGTCCAATATTGTCACAAGTAATTAATATTCTCCTGACATCCTAGCTGATTCAATACAAGAATAAGAAAAAGAGGAAAGAAAATTTAAACTAAATATTTCTGGACTAACATAAGGTTGTCTAAAAATAGAGGAGAATCAAATGCAAAACTATAGAATATACAAGTTTTCAATAGTGATCAGATATGTTCATATCTATAACATATATTTTTTCATTCTAACAGTTTTCCTAAAACTAAAAAGAACAAGTAAAAAATACAATAAAAAATAGTATTCCACAGAAATAATATAAATATAAATATACTAGCATTAAATTTAATAATAGGTATAGAGAAACTATGTAAACAATAGAACTCTTCCAAGAAAGATAATACTTGAGTAAGAACAGAGAACTAGCATAGTCTACATGGGAATAAATAGCATTATAAATAGACTCCTAAAATATATTTCTAGATTTAATTCAATTCCACACAAAATCTTAATAATATTATTGAGATAATATAAAAGTATTTTCAAATATTACCCGGTAAAATCCACAAAACCAGGCAATACAATTTTTTTTCAAAGACTAAGAGATTTGTCTTACTAAGTAAAATAAAATATTATAAATCATTGACTATTAAACTGAGGTATAGCGATAGACATCAGAGCATTAGGACAGAATAAAGCATGAGTGACAGAACCAAGTATATACAGTACATTTGCAATAGTTAAAGTGATCCCTTAACACCCTAACCAGAACATATCGCTACTCTGCTCAGAACCTTCTAAGTCCTTCCCAAATCATTGAGTAAATATGAAAGTCTTCATAATGTCCTCACTGTCCTACATGACCTGGTCTCTTCCCTACCACACTGCCCTTCACTCATTATTCCAGCTTAGCATGCTTCTGCTTCAGGCCTTCGCACTTGCTGTTGCTCTACCGAAAATGTTCTTCTCCCAGAAACCCCATGGCTAGTTTCCTTGTTTATTCTTTGCTCGAAAGTCCCCACAACAGCATATGCAGAGGGTGCCAAAAAATGCATACATATTTTAAGAAAGGAAAAACTGTATTACAATTGTAATACTCAATACATACCAAACATAAAAGATCAATACAAGTGATGTGTATACATTTTTGGCACCCTGGTATTTCTCTACTAATCTCTTATAAGCTACAACCACATATCTATCTCCCCTATTCTGTTTTATTTTTCATTGGCACTTACCACTGTTGGAAACATACGAATACATAAATTGTTTGTCTCTGCTCACTAGAATGTACACTCCATGAGGCAGGAATTTTCTTTTCTTTCTTTCTTTCTTTTTTTTTTTTTTTTTCTGACTGCTCTATGCCAGCATGTAGAATAGTACCTGGAGGATATGAGTCACTTAATTCTTATTTGCAGAATAGGTGAATGAATGAATAAGTGAATGACCTGCGAAAGCTGACCAATAGCTAAAAGCAAGTAGTTCTCTATTTATAGCTTAATGCAAGCTAAATTCCAGGTAAATGAGAATTGTAAACAAATAAGAAACAAAGATATTAAAGGAAAGTGATCAATATGCATACAATATTGGATGTGATGAAGTCTTTTAAAGAAGAGATCCAAAGAAGAAACTTTATAGAAAAAAACTCGTAACATTGGTCATTTAAAATTTTAACCTGATCCTTAAAACATTATACACAAAATATAAAGACAAATCAAATAATAAACCTATAAAATTTTGTGTTAATTGTAGGACTAATATTTTAATTGTTTAAAAACTTAACATTTATAAAAAATAAGTACTAAAATAGAAATCAGGCATACAGGGCATTAAAAGACAATTTATAAGAGGAGTGAAATGTCCATAAATATATTACAAAGTTTATCTTCAGAGATAATGAAAAAAAATTGTTAATTAAAAGAGAGAAATGCCATTTCTAGGTACTAGATGATTCAAAAAAATCAGAAACATATAATTAAGAAGCCAGGAAACAAATACTCACTTAGTGGGAGTGCAAAATGACCCAACATTCCTATAATAGACATCAATTTCTCCAAAAGTATTTAAATATCTCCATAGCTTTAGTCCAGTAACACTACCTGTGGTTTAATTTTCCTTTCCTTTTTAAATAAAATGGAAGGGAACATTGCAGGAGACAAAAGACAGAAGAAACCAGTCAAATTTTCACTCTCTTTTGAATACATATGAAATATTCTGTCAGACATGGAATTCTTAGCTAACTCAAACACTCTTCAACACTGAAACTGTAGGAATTTGTCTTTAGCCCACAGACAAGATCCTTCAAGGACAACTGAGCCAAGGGTCATGCGTTATTACTTTCCCTACTGAAGAAACTGTGTGTCATGTGACATCATCATAACTTTCCTTTAAGTTATTGGGACACAAAGGGACTCGCTTTAACCCAATTTACTTATAAAGACATATGAAAAAAAATAAGCAAAGAAGACTTCTAATCAAAGGACCATCAAGCAGATGTTGCAAATTCTTGTCATTTCCATTATGCATCTTTATTGAAATGTGTAAAGAAACTTAACACTCAATGCTTAAGAAGAATATAACGGTTAAAGGCTATTAATTAAATCTACTTCTTATAAAAAGAAAGACAAAGATTGCATAGTGTTTTCAGGGAACATATTACAAATTACTTGGAAATATAGATTGGCCTTGACTATGTAATGTTTTGTGATGTGATAGCCATAATTTACTTTCCCATTCCTTTATTCCATTTTTTTTTACAGTTTTGCAGTAATAACAGTAACTAGAATTTATTTTGTGTTTACTATGTCCTAGGCAATGTAACAAGCATTTGTACTTTAATATTTAAATATATTAAGTCACTGAGTCTCTACAACAATCTTATAAGGTAAAATCTACTATTTACCCTAACTTTGTAAATGAAAACACTAAAGCACAAAGGAATTGCTCCAGATCACATGGTAATAGTAAGGCATGGAGCCAGGGCTCGTATATACTAGTGATTTTAGAAAAAATTAAAAGTTTAATAATATAACCTTCAAAGAGCTCCAGTTTTATTAAGTAGTTCTTTGAAATGTTTATGCAAGCTTAGGCCCATATTAGGTTGGTGCAAATGTAATTGCGGTTTAAAAGGTTAAAACTAAATGCAAAAACCACAATTATGTTTACACCAACATTTATATTATTTGCTCTAAAATATTGGATAAAGATGTAAGAAAATATTAAAATTTTATTCTATAAAGCCACTATACGTATATTTCCAAAGTCTAATAAAAGGAACAGAAGGGGAAACTATGGTTTAATATTCCTTATTATAAACATACAGGCAAAATTACTAAGTATACAGATGGAATTCAACCCCTAATCAAGAAACATTTATCTGCTAATTTACAAGGATGACTTAGGTTGCTCTTAAACTAGAGGTTCATATGCATATTGCATAATTTATTTGGACAGGGTAACACATGCAAGATAACCCTCCCATAGTATATACCATGTCCAGGTTTGTCAGATCTACACTTCTGTTTACAATTCTTTCGTTAGGGTAAGAGAAGCCAAAATACCCCCTTTGGTTCTGGTCTCCTTCTTACCATATTTACTGTAATAGATTTACAGAAAGATAAAAAATGGTGCCTAATTGATCTGAGACAGGAATTTAGATGTAGCATCAAATTCTAGTCTAGTAAGCATAGGACATTGTCCCTACCCAAGGAAATGATGGGTGTCATTTTGTTGGTGTTGGGTCTATTTTCCTCATCTTTTATTTATCATAACAACAAAACTGATATTAGTGACTTATATAACTTTCACTAGTTCCTTTAAGTGGTTTCTTAGCATCAGATGCTCTCTGAAAAAGAACCTGAAACTAGGTGTCTGTGAAGATAGTTTATTTGGAGAATGACTTCAGGCGCCAGTAGTGGGAGACTGGTAAGAGGAAAACAGAGAAGAAGGGAAAACCATTCTTTGATTAGTTTCCACTGGGGACAACTAAGGCACCATCTCACCACCAGGACACTTTAAGGAATAGTATAAAATGTGCTTCAGACTAGTTCACCTAAAGAACAAAAGAAATAAATGTTTATCCACTAATTCTAGTACCTCATTGGTCAATGTTTACCTTATAGGAAATTAACACCTTTCACTTCCAGACTGCACATGGTGAGTGCTAGATACAGTCCCTTAGGTGTGCACTGCAAAAGCTGTAAGGAAGAAAGATAGAGATGGAAGACTCTCCAGAGACACATCTGCACAAAGATGGCTACCTTATTCATGGCTGGAATAAAAGTTGTGTCAACATTTTGTGCCCACACTTGAAAGTGCCCATTTGTAGAATAATACTTTTTACGTCTCCAATTTGTACATTTTCACACACAACATAATTATTTCAGTAAATATTTATTTAATCTATTATATACAAGACATTTTATTATGTGCTGGAATATAAATGTGAACAAGACAGTTTCTGTCATTGAGTGGCTTACAGTATAATGCAGAACATAGACAAGTAAAAAATGAAATTAAAATACAGTGCAATGTTTGCTATGATAATTGTTAGATTCTTGATGCTCTTAGAGAACCTAAGAAAGGTAACTAATCCAGACTTGTGGGAGTTGGGAAAGGTTCTCCAGTTCACATCAAGTCCATATTAACTTTTTATATCATGTGTTATTTTGTTTGTATTTCTGAATCTTTGAAAATAGATAAAATGCAACTCATTT
Organism: Rhinolophus sinicus; assembly: GCF_036562045.2. Taxonomy (NCBI): domain Eukaryota; kingdom Metazoa; phylum Chordata; class Mammalia; order Chiroptera; family Rhinolophidae; genus Rhinolophus; species Rhinolophus sinicus. Next base: position 186,944,165 of record NC_133751.1, on the reverse strand, counting down.
TATTCTATTTTTGAACCGCAGAAAACTCTGGTAGAATCACCTTCACATAGCACATATCTTCCCTAATGTGTAGAAAATTATAGATTTTACAATTTGAACATGAAATACCTTTTTAAATGTAACTATCCCTCATTTTCTGATTCTGTATGTTTCAGATGAAAGAAAATGTTCTCATTCCTTTCACTTTCTAGTAATGTTATCTAATTAATCTCATTTTCAAAATCTACTGAGAAAAACTACCCATGATATTGATCCATAATTTTAATGTATTCTTTATGCTACAAAAATCTTTACTATAAAGGACCACAACCAGATTCAAAGTCAAACATGAAATTACCAAAACAGTATCAAAATAATATATTAGTTATCAAAATTATCATCTGTAATTACACATTATGCTTTCTAAACACCTCAACATAATGAAAATGAATATCAAAATTATTCAGCAATGAAGCAATGTATATGTATTTAAGCTGTAAATATATATATATTATATATATTAAGCTGTAAATATGTTATATATATGTGTGTGTGTATATATATACACACATCTCAGTGGCTGAAAACATTTTGTTCTTGCTTGCAAATACCTGTTTTATGTTAGAATATACTTAGATTACTTAAATCCTTACTATTACTGTTAATACACAAGAAAAATTACAAATTGTATATCTCCTTCAGAAAAACACCTATTATATAGAGAAAAGATTAGACAGCATCCCCTTTGAAATATGTTGTTTTTTTCTAACACTATAAAGGTCTTCGTTCTGTAAATTGGCACTTGAAAATACATTCTACAAATTAAAATTATGGTATAATTTGAAATTTCAAAATAGCTTTATTCTTTCTACGGTTGCATCCAGAAGGAAATTGTTTTCAAAATTGCTGTAAATGAGAACATTTTGTTGACAATGAGGTAAATTTAGCATTTTACTTGGCAGAACTTTGGTAGCCCAAAGAGACAGCAAATTAAATAATTTATAGAAAAGCTGAGGAATTAACAGATTTCATGGTTAAAAAAATAGATAGTTGCTTCAGATTATTAAATAGTGCATTCTAGTCTTTTACCTGCACTTACTTCTGGAAGTTTATGGGTGTCATTCTGGCTTGTCCTGTAATCTTCTGTGGGCATGTGGCTTTATACTATAAACCTCTATGCCAACACACAAAATAGAAAACTTTAAAGAAGAAAGGTGGAGTTCAGGCTGCAGGGATTGTCGGGTGCTTGTGCTAAAGCACATACAGAGATGTTTAAACACTAATTATGGATATGCTCAGACCTTTGTATCTGCTCTCTTATTACTTAAAAGAGGATCTTCAAGGAAGGGAATGTCAAGGAGATAGCATTTTGGAGCTTGTTTCTCTCAGCGGTGGCAGAAGGCACTTAGAGAATGAACACAGGCTCTCCCACCTATTGGTTCAGAAATAACTCCCAAGCATTGGAAAATTTGAATTCACCCATCAGTCTGGTCCCTCTGGTTTGTGCCTTGGCTCTATAAATTCTAGTACTCACACAGCAGAGCCATCTTTTAAATGGATCACCTTTTAAGCCTATTTTCAAAATCACACTCAGATTCCCTCTCATTTCAAACAGGGAAACCCACAAATCTTTCTATAGAGTACATGGCCCTAAACTGCCTCTCCAAATCTCATTTCCTACAACTTCCCCCTCATTCTCAACCACACTTAAAAAAAAGAAAAATACACAAAGCAATTCATATAATGTATACACTACTGTTCCCTCTTCTTAGTGTTCATTTCCCAGATATCTTCAAGGTTTCTCCCTTCATTCATTCACATCTCTCCTCCTACATCTCCTTACCAAAAGGAAATTCCCTGCCCATGGATATAAAATACCACCTCTCCACCACTGTCTGCTTTATTCTTTATATCACTTAGCACCTAATAAACGTGCATGTATTTTGCTAGTGTCTTTTTTGTTTCATATAATTGGAGGTGACTTGAGGGTATTAGGTTTATCTGTTTTGTTCAATGATATTTATACCTCTCACATATACAACACTTACGGCTACATGGTTGACACTCAATAAATAGCAAAACGTGGAAGGAAGAAAGGGAGCTAGGTAGGTCTAATGAAGAGGCTCAGTTTATCAGCATTATCAGCAAGCTTATAGCCTCACTGGTCACAGCAAATATCACAATAATTATGAAAATTCCCTGCAGTGGCAAATGTGATCCACCAGAATTGTTTAAGTATGAATTTCATGTGCCAAAGGCATTATCTCCTTTCAGGAGACAGGAGATTTTATTGAAGGGTAATCAAGGAATTATATCCCATGTAAGTTTAGAAACATCCATATTATGATTTTAGCACACTTTTCATTTATTTCTTGGTCACTGGATATGTCTGATGCTAAGCGTAACACAATAAAACTTGGCTTTATGGAATTTTCTAGAACTATGGACCTCTGTCAAACTGGAACAATGCTAATGATTAGAAATTACTCATCAGCAGACTGTATAGGGCACCGACTGGAAAATGTCATTGGTTGTAAAATTTCCCAAGTTTCTCTCAAAGAATCTAGCAGCATAGATCTTTTGAGAGAAGAATCCGTGTTTCCACTTCAACAAATATTCTTTCAGGAATTCCTCATTCTAGACCCTGAACTTTATATTCTGGAAGACTGAGATTTATCTCTCAGTCCTGCCCATCTCCATAACACCAGGTTACAATCTGGGAAGAACTAAGCCCTTTTGGCCTCTGAAATAAATTAGATATCTACCTTGCAGGGTGGATGAGAAGATCAAATTATTGATGTGCACATACAGGTTAAACACATGCCTGGCACGGTGCCAACGACTCCAATAATATCACCTATTGTTTTCTCATTATTTAACATCACATTCTAAATTATTGCATGGAGCCAAAAGGATTAAAAATTAGGTGGCACAGAGTTGAGCAAACCTAGATTTCCAATTATGTCCTCAGGTCAGCAAGGGAGCTTGCTTTTTCTGTACTGACGTTTTATGCACCTGAGTTTCACGGAGAACCTGGATTATTAATATGACCCATAATGAGGACAAATGCATTGTGAAATGAACTGTTCATAATACACAGCTATTCCGTGGCAGAGCTCTTCCTGAAACATATTTTTTATTTATTTGAAAAGGTCTGCAAGGCAATTTATTACCTTTATTGCAAAAAAAAATTAGTATTAGAAAATAATTCACTCTTACTCCCTCTATCCTCTTCTCATCTTCAAAAGTCATTAGGACAAAGTAAAATTGTACACTCTGGCAGCCTGTGGTTGATTTCTGAGGTGCCCTGGCTTCCTTTCTTATTTTTCTTTGTGGTGATCTGGCAAGAAGTTTGAAATTATTTCCATGTTCACAAATATGCCTGAGGTGACATGGAGCTCTGAGAAATTTTTTCTGACTGCTGTTGTCTCAGAAGTCATCTTAGAAGTTTATTGTTTAGGCTCATTGCACTGTAAAACCATGCCCTTTTCATGTTAGAACAAGTGATGTGAAATCATGATTATCAATAAGATAGGAATCTGTTATTTCCACTAGATAGTTCTCAGGAAGGCATTTTTTTTCATTAAAATATGTCTTTGCTCTTCAAGGGAAAGTTGGATTAGGTATCACAGAAAATAATTTGTAAACTTGACTCTAATTTTATTGTTAGTAAATCCTAATGTAGAACTAAATTAAGGTAGCTTCCAGTGCCCTCACCACCACTCATCTTAACTTCAATCTGTTTGCTATCGTATCTTTAGTCATGTATTTCACCTCATAAAAGAAGCTATTAGCTGTAAAATCCCTACCCTCAACAGTGATAACTTACTACTATTGATGCTAATGGGTGCTCTTATTTCTATAAAACTCATGGTGTTAAATGTAGTGCAAATGTAATGTAAATGTATTCATGTGTTACACACATACAAATGTACTCACACACATATATACATTGAAATCAATTCAATAAATTACAAGTAAATTTCATTTATCATAAAGTATAAGACAGTATGCTAATAGGTAGAGAAAGGGTATCATGGCTAGAAGAACCCCAGAGGAGATATGACTATATATCATCTTATAATATAAAGACACATAAATATATATTTATATGACTGTATTAAAATTGTAATACTCATTATATACCGATAACCAAAGATGAATACAAGTCACATTTGACTTCTGCAATTACAAGATGCTCAAAATGGTTACCATCAGCATAATTTTTATACATTTTTTTCCATTCTTAAAATGTTTATACATTTTTTGGCATCCTCTGTGTGTGTGTGTGTGTGTGTGTGTGTGTGTGTGTGTGTATGTATGTATGTGTGTGTATATACATATATCCTTAACAGGCTGCCACCAGCCCCTATATTCAGATGTGTACATTACTGTACATTGTAATTTTCCCTGATAATTCTAGAGGTTTTGTTTATACATTCTTCAAAGGAAAGTTCAGGCAGACATCTGTTTCCATTGCTCAAAGAAAGCCCCCTTAAAAGACAGATTGTGCAGTACGCATGGCTCGGCAACTTGTAAAATGTAGTTCTTGCAAAGATCTATTTGTTACATATGCCAGATCTGTAGAACAAAAAAGTCTCCACCCTGAATCATCCATAGGATGAGGGAAATTGTTACCTGATATTTTTTCCCCCTGGATAACTCAGAATGGAGAATTTGGGGGGAAGGAGGGTTCATTTTTTTCCTAGTCAAAATTAACCCTCATTCTTAACACTCATTCTTTTATCATCTCATATAATTTAATCTTTGTTAAGGTGCAAATCACTAATAAGGTGATTTAACAGTTACGTCTCCTATATTCTCTAATGCAATTTAGACTTAACTAAACCCTAAATAATCTATAAATGCTGAAATTTTAAATAGAATGGAAATCCAATGGAAAACATATTTCCCAGGAGTGCTTTTGTTTTAGCTTGATTTGTTCAGATGACTATCTTGTATCCTCACATGGTGGGAAGGACAAAGGATCTCTCTCGGCCGTTTTTTACAGAGACTTTAATCTCATTCATGAGGACTCAGCCCTCATGTTCTAATCACCACCCAAATGCTTCACTTCCTAATACTATCACATCCTAATACTATCACTATAGAGACCTGGAAGCGGTATACAAACATTCAGCCAGTAGCAAATTCTATCACTTACTATCACTATTTCTATTTAATATTGAACTAGAGGTCATGGATAGTACAGTAAAAATTTAAATAAATAATCATTTGAGACTCCATTTATCACAACATCCAAAATATGAACTACTTAGAAACATATCTACAAAAACTGTGAAAGATTTTTATTGATATAAATTATTATAAAGGTTTATTGAAAGTTTTAGTGAAGACATAAATACATGAAGAGACATATTTGTTCCCGGTTTGTAAAACTCAGAAGTCATTCCTCTCCAGAGTTATCTATAGATTCATTGCAACTCCAATCAAAATTCCAATGGGAGTTTTTGTGGACTTTGACAAACTGCTTTTAAATATTTTAAGAAACATCAAAGAGCAAAGTATAGACAAAACTATTTAAAGAAGAGAAACATTGTAGAGGGACTGCTTAAAGCAGCTAACAAAGTAATAATATTTCTAAAGCTATAATAATTAAGGTGTTGTCCTATTTGTGTAGAGCTGGACATCTGTACACATGAAGAAAGCTCAATATATATATATATACAATATCACCAATATATATGAAACTTGACTATGGTCAAGTTGGTATTGCAGATAATAGAAGTAAGGATAGATAATAAATGGTACTTAAGCAATTGGTTTTCTACTTAGGAATAAAAAATAAATCCATTCCTATACTATGCATGAAAATTAATCCCAGGTCTATTTGAGACTTAAATGTGAAAAACAAAATTTTTAAAACATTAGAGCATTTAGAAGAATATAAGAATAAATGATTTCTTAAGCATGATACAAAAAGCACAAACCATAAAGAAAAAGAAAAAAAAAAAAAAACACTTCTTTTCGCTAACAGACACCACAAAGGTAGAAAAGATAAGTCACAAACTGACAGAAAATATTTGTAACATGTATAACCAAAAAGGCTTAGCATCTTTTGAATCAGCAACAACAAAAAGGTCTAATAACTCTATAAAAAATGGGCAAAATTATAAGCAAATATTTTATGAAAGAAGTCCAAATGTCTAATAAACATAAAAATATGTTCAAAGTCATAACCAATCACAGAAATACAAACTAAAACCACAAGGCACCATTTTACATACTCCAGACTGGCAGAATTAAAATGTTCAATGACCCCAAACATTGCAGAGAAATGGAGCAATAACACTTGTCACACATGGCCAGTAAAAATGCAAATTGGTACCATCAATTAGGCAATCTGGCATCATCAGGTAAAGCCAAGGTTGCCCATACTCTAGGATTCATATTAACACACTAAGGTAAATCCCAAAGAGCAAAACATGTACGTATTTATGGAACAATTTTTTTCAATACAGAAAGGAATCTTATATCCATCTAAACATTATTAATATGAAAATGAAACAACAAAAAAGATTTATGTATAAATATGTAAATAAAATATCTTATGCAGTGAAAATAATACAACTATGCTATAAGAACCACCAAAGATGAATGTCACAAACATCGTAATGAATGAGGAAATCGAATTAAAGAATACACAAAACATAATAACATTCAATTAGAAAGTTAAAAGGATGATAAGGAAATAACAAATTGTTAAGTATCTGTATAAGTGTAGCAAAACTATCATGTCAATGAAGGTAATATGGAAGACAAAGTTCAGAAGTGTGAAAGTCTTGGGAGGAAGTTTACAGAGTAGAATTATTATATGTGGGTACCTGTGTGTCCCTTCCTAATTTCATCACTCGCACTTCCTCCCAAGACTTTCACACTTCTGAACTTTGTCTTCCATATTACCTTCATTGACATGATAGTTTTGCTAATTCATATATATATGAATTAAATACTTCACAATGATAAAAGCTTTAAAATTCTAAGACTCCAAGGGACCACTTCAAAACATTTAGACCATGATATTAAACTATCTCACTAACACACCTGTCCTACATATTTTTACTTGGTCTGCTCTTCTTCCCTGATGAAATTTATAACATTACATCTGAAAGCAAACGTGGTTTTTAGTCTACTGGGAGTGCCAAAAAAAACCCACAAAAAACGTATACACATGACTTGTATTCACCTTTTGTTATTGTTATATATTGAGCAAAACAATTTTAACACAGTGTGTGTTTTTTTCTTTCTTAAAATGTGTATACATTTTGTTGGCACCCTCTGTAGTTTTGTTTCGCTGTTTTACCTTGTGGATTGCTTCAAATCTGAAAGTATTTGTTTTTTTCAAAATTGTATGTTAATAAAAATTTTCAATGATAATAATGTTCTTTTTCCATTTACACTTTTTTTTACCAGTGCCATAGTTTTCCATTTCCTTCAATAATTATTCTAAAGAAAAGGTTTTCATTTGTTCAATATCAAGCATAAATTCAGACAATGCAGTATGTTTCCTTTGGCTAGATGGAAGCCTTTAATACTATGGCAGTAGATGACATTTATTGAGAGATGTCGAGAATAAAAAACAAACAACAAACAAACAAACAAACAAAAAACAGTCTTACAAGTGAACAGAGTAAAAACTCAATGACAAAATATCCATAGTGCATGTTTTTCACTGATACTTCAAATCACGATGCTGAAATTGCAACCATACTCATTTAGTCTGTCTTACACTGAGTTGGTCAATAACAAAGAGCTTAAAAAAATTATGTGATGAAATTCCATGGCATAGCAACTTTCTCTTGGAAAGGAAGATTCAAAGAAGAGGGATTAGTCAATAAACAAATGATGAAAGGCTAAGGTTGGCGTAATCCCAGATACTGAAAACCTGAAGGATAGCAGGTCCAATCTCCTTTGAACAACCAATCCGAGCATGACACAAACACCTTGCCAGGACTACTCTGGGTCCATATGGTTACTGACTCCAGAAATACTTTTACTGCTTAGCCAAGCTACTCCTCAATGCTGCTGCAGAGGCAGTGGGTAATTTTCATGCAGAAAAGACCATTCCAACCGCAAGTTGCTCTTTTGTCTCTTTGAGATAAGGACTTAGGTATACAGATATAAGCAGAAAGTTTTAAGTGCCAAAAATAAATACAGTCAAGGTGGTGTGGAAATTTATATGGATGTGTTCACCTGTATGTTTGTAATCTAGAGGATTTCTGAAAATTATTTTTGGGAGCTCGACGCAGAAGATACTCATGAGAGATTTATGTATGATCACTTTCAAAGTATCAAAAAATCTTTAATCTTTTATAACATAAAATCACAAATGTATCAGAGAGCTATCTCTTCTATCACATTATTCTTAAAGGGAGAACTTAGAAGCTTATTATCTTTGTTCATTCTGTATGACTATGGATCTATATTCGAGAGATTTTTTTTTTTTTTTAATTTATAATCTCGAAATTCCTATCATGTTCTGCATCATTTTAATAGGAATAAGTCCTTGGTTCTAGCTCTTTTCTATAATTAGGATTTTTATTCTACCCAAACATGTATATTTTCAATTATATTTTATTAATAAGAAAATATATTGATGACCTACTTGATTAGATTGGTCTTTGATTCTCCTTAGCCATGTAAAATAATTAATCTCTTCTATAACAGTTTTCTCCTTCTATGCTTTTCAAATAACACAAAGTGTTCTGATGTTAATTTGAGGAAACAAGAAAGTATTTAATCTTAAAAGTAACTATACTCTAAGGAGTCTACTTAATACTTTAGATTCTGTTTCTGAGTGGTTTTCAAGTGTCTCCCCAACATACTTTTTTAATCTAGGCAGCATGTTAGAATAGTGTGAATACTTATCGAAATGGTTAAAACAGCAAGAGTAAAATTTCAGTTCAGAAATCAAGCATGTTTAACACTGCAGACATAAGAACAATACAGCCAGTTTAAAAGGCAGGGACTTTCAACCCTGTATTAACTATCCTTTATACTCCCATTTCATTCAACAAATGTTATACAGTAAACTGAGGACCTTGATTACAGCATTGCTCACTATCAGGCAGGAGTTTTTACTGTGAGCAATGAAATTTGAGAATAAAATGAAACAGCAGCAAAAACAACATAAGAGAGGCTCTCTGAAAGATTTTGCTTTCATACATTTCTCAATGTCACTCCCTCCGCACAAACAATTCACTTTTAAAATATATTATGATTCTTATAACAATTTTAGATGCTTTTTTGTCCTTAAGACAAAGTGTAATTCCCTGCAGTGGTATCTACTGAAGAAGAGGATTTTGTTAGCACACACTTCCAATTCTGAATACCAAAAGATATATTTATATACAGAAGAGACTCTTTAGTGATTAGAGTGACTCAGCTGCCACCCTGCCTAAGAAAGAATTAGACTAGGTGGTGTTTCAAGGTCACTTTTTAGATTCAGATGTTGTATGTAGACAAAGGGAATTTCATTTTGAGAGGAAGGCAATAGTTATAATATAGTGAGCCATGAACTATGTGATGGAAGATCTATAGGTGACATCTGTCACTGCCATGTCCTTGGAGTGTGACCTGGAGGCAAGAAAGGCCTTCCCTGAGTCTCAATTTCCTCATCTGTGCAGTATATCTCCACTAGTAAATGAAATAATATTTGCACACAGTCTTTATAAGTGACTAAGTGCTCACTGAGAGTCAGAACAGGCTAGGCTTTAGCTTCGTAACAACCTCACAATATCGGGGGTATAAAGGTTTATTTCTTACATATGCAAAGATCTGTATGAACCTAGATAACTTTCAAGGTAGCTTTATCCAAGGTAATGACTCAGGAAATCAGATTGCTTTTGTTTTGTGTCTATACCATCCCAACACAAAGTTTCCTCCTTTTCAGGAACAGGAGAAAATAAAGAGCAAAAAGTCACCAAACTGTCACTTAAACCAATAGCCTAAATCAGAACTAAATGCACCATCCAACCAACCTGCAACAGGGTTGGGAAATACGAGGATGAAAAGGCAACTTTAGAAGTGTCACTGTCTTTGATCCAGTTCTAAAATTAACACAATGTAGTATTACTACTAGGTTTTACTGTATCAGAAGTGAGATAGTATATCGAAAATCCAAAAGAATTAAAAAAAAAAAAAATCATTGCTATTCTTTAGAAATACATTTAAATTTAAATAGGGATCCCTTGTATTTGGGGCAATGGACACACTTCAAAGCCAATAGTGAAACTACAATGATTTGACTGAGCTGAAGAGCTGGCTGTCACCCAAAACCTATGTAGTCATTGAGAAGCTTTCTCTCTCTTTGGATTTTAGAGTAGCATGGAAAAAAGTACTGTCAGGAATGCAATATTATTTGGACTATGTTAGTACAGCCTTATACAGTGCTACTTTTATTAGTGCTCCTATATCCAGGAATATTCTAGGCTTTCTTCTATAGTGGAAAAAGACAACATTTCATCTAAAAAGGAAGACAGAGTTAGTATAAGCCAAAAGATAGATGATAGATAGATAGATAGATAGATAGATAGATAGATGATAGATAGATAGATAATAGATATGCACTGTTAGATATGTTAGATATTCTCAAATATGATGATAATTTAGCAAATCCTCTTTACGAAACTGAAAAGAAAATGAAATAAAGCAAACAAAAAGAAAACTCAGCTGAATCATTCTAGACAAATCAACATTATGTTTCAAAATTTGTTTAGTTACCAATAGTTTTCTATTGTTTGGGGGTTGCCAGGGAGAGTAAATATTTCAAAATAATCTGGCCAGAGGTCAAAGAAGTTAGAAGCCTCTGCGCTCTTGTTATATTGAGGGATAATATTCATTATTGACTCGTAGGCAATACAATGGAAATCCCACCTATGCTGGCATTGATCCTCATAAGTTTGGTATAGCTTTAGCTAATGGCTTATAGATTGCAGGATCATCAGGCCCTGTCAAAAGAGCCTATTAAATCTGGCAATGGAAGCAAAAGGTCAACAGGCCAAGGCCACCTGAATAGATTTCCTCAGTCAGGCAGAGAAAGGAATCTTTAACAAGATGCCCTACTTCCTGAAATCCAGATAAATAGAAACACCCAAACATGAGGCCGTAAAGAATCCATGATCATTTTGCACCATTGGACCTCTGTGACTAAGAAAGTTTTACCTCTCAGGATGCTGTTGGTGTTACGTGGGACAAAAAACAAGACCTGCCTCAGTGAGTCAAGCACAATCTCACATGGGTTCACATAGGAACAGAGCTGAAAAATGAGTCTTATACTTAATACTTAACTCTCTATCTGTCATCGCTCTGCAAGGACTCAGATGAGAGAAATTGATATATATTTATTCTGAATGGTTAAATGTAAAAGAGTAAAGAAAATTAAAAATAGTAAAATTTTATGTTCTTGTAAATTATTCCCAACATTAACATTAAGAATACTAGATATCTTGGGGCAGCCGGATAGCTCAGTTGACTAGAGCACGAGCTCTGAACAACAGGGCTGCTGCGTTCGATTCTCACATGAGCAACTGAGCTGCACCTTCCACAACTAGACTGAAGGACAATGACTTGAAGCTGATGGGCCCTGGAGAAACACACTTTTCCCCAATAAAATTAAAAAAAAAAAAAAAGATTACTAGATATCTAATTGTTATGACATGCATATGAAGAACTGGAATACCAATCTCTATAAATAAAGATTTTCTTTCAAGGACACCTTGGTAATTCCTATCAGAACTCTCAGTTCAGCATTCTATATATTATTCCATAAAAGGGTTCTAAACAAATTGCTATGATTTTAAGCTGTGGATTAAAGAGTTAATCCAAACATAGCATCCAAAAGGTTTCATCTTCATTCTGGGAATATCTGTAACCACTAAAGTATTGAAATACTATGAAATGCAAAATGGCTCCAGATTTTAAATACTCCTGTTGGATCTCTATGTTTGAATTGTCCACACGATAAAAGCTCCTAGCTTGGTTCAGTCTTATCTGTTTTACCTGTTTTAAGAAAGAAAATGTTTTAGATCACAAAACTACTATATACAGGGGGGAAAAAAGGATACTACATCAACAACACACACAAGAATATGTATATATATATATATACACACACACACACACACACACACACATGTCTTACTAAAGGAAACTTGATATCTAGATGTTTATCATCTAAATACCTAAATATATACCTCACTTGGGAAGGCCCTGGTAATGTTAGTTAAGCATTATTCTAAATTGATTCCAATAATGACATGGGTCATACACCAAGATATTAAATACTCAAAGACAATGTATTTCTTGTAAGTTCTTACATATTTATATAGTATACAAAATGGTCCACACAAAACAAAATGGAAGTCCATATAAAAGTGATAACATAATAAGCAATACTCTACCATATTACCTATTAATGCTTTGAGCTTATATCTTCATAATCTTATAACTCATCATTCCTCTTTTCAAGACTCAGAAGAAATTACATACAGTCATATAAGAAGGCAAATACCATTTTGTTAAAATCTGGGTAAACACTTAATAAACCCCAGTGCAGAGATTCCATGGTCAATTGTGCTTCATCTCACACATACACACACACACACACAAAAAAAAAAATGTTACTTTTTTTTCCTTTCTCGGCAAAGGAGAAAAAAAGATGGTTGGTTTGTCTCAAATAATCTAGTATTTAATAATAACAGAAAATATACTCTATAAAATGTCATAAAATAGAGTAATTATTCTTGCCCAACACATCTGAGCCTGTAGATGAAACATATTGTTGTTTAAGGAAACAGATAATTTGTGGAAACATTGCTTAGACTTTGGTATGTGGCTCTCAAAGAGATGCTGAATAAATGGAGAGCAGAAGGAATATCAAAAGAAACCTGTTATAATCTTGGTAATTGGTGTGATCGCACATTGTCAAACAATGCACAAGAGTGGCTGTCCTTCATATCTTGGTACCAAATCAAAAGGTGGTACTTCTAAGAGACACTTCAAGATTTATATCTCAATGACAATTTTTTGTGTTTTACAGTAGGGCTTATTCTGTTATAGCAAGAATTATAAACATATCCAAGTTATATAAAAATATTGAACAAAATATTGAAAAACAAATATTATCAATGATAGCAGGATATTCCTGCACTTTCTTTGCCTAAGTAGGTCAACCAGATAAAAGATAGGTACTGTCCTACCAATGTCTGTACATAAAGTTGTATGTACATAACGTTGTATACAAAACACTGATTATTTACTTACAATTTTGTAGAAGAGTTTAGTGAATCTGAGTTGTCAGGTCAAACTCTTTAAAATTTCTTTTCTCAGTTAGGCTTACTATTTATTAGTTATGATTTAATAAGTAGAAAATATCTTATATACTACTTACTTTCACTTGGGAGATGTGCAACATACATATATACACACATACATATAGACACACACACACAAAAGTTCTGAAAATTAGGTTTGCGAATTTGCCACTGTGCACTTACATTGGCAACACTGTACAAACAGCTCGATAAGGTCTCATAACCTTGGTATATCAGTGTCTCACAGCTGCGTCAGTGTCGACATGTTGCGGTGTCTTGATGAGTGATGGTCATTATTGTTGTTGCATGTTTTGTGTGCTATTGTGATAATGTCTGAGTTCGAATTAGCACAAACAAACATTAAATTTCTTGTTAAACTTGGCAAGAGTTGAAGTAAAATCAGAAGCATGTTAGTTCAAGTTTATGGGGATAATGCCATGAAGCAAATGGCAGTTAAATGGATTAAACGTTTTTCTGAGGGGAGAGAATGCCCCTAAGGGGAGAGAATATCACTGATGAAGAGAGGTCAGGGTGGCCAGTAACAAGCAGAACTGAAGAAAACAATGCAAAAATGCATCAAATTATGCGTCAGAATCTTTGGCTGACTGTGAGGAGCACAGCAGACCAAGTAAACATCGATAAAGAAACAGGAAAACCTTAACTGAAAATCTTGGCATGAGAAAGGTGCGTACAAAAATGGTCCCAATGGAGCACACCAATGAACAAAAGCAAAGGAGAGTCGAAGTTTGCCAAGACCTTTTGGAGAGGCAAGATGTTATCACTGGTGATGAAACATGGGTGTACCAATAAGACCCTGAAACAAAGCATCAAAGCGCACAAAGGAAGTCAGCCAATTCTCCATGACCAAAAAAGTTCTATCAGTCCAAATCAAGAGTCAAAATGATGTATGTTGCTAACCTTTTTTGATGTCAAAGGGATTATTCATTATGAATTTGTAACAACAGGACAAACAGTTAACCAAGCTTACTGTTGGATCTGCTGAAAAGGCTGTGTGAAAAAATTAGATGACCTGGACTTTTTTATAACAATTCATGGCTTTTGCATCACGACAATGCACCAGCTCACAGGGCACTGTGGGAATTTTTAACCAGTAAACAAATAACTGTACTGGAACAGCCTTCCTACTCACCTGATCTGGCCCCCAATGACTTCTTTCCTTACCTGAAAATAAAGGAAATATTGAAAGGAAGACATTTTGATGACATTCAGGACATCAAGGATAATATCATGACCACTCTGGTGGCCATTCCAGAAAGAGTTCCAAAATTGCTTTGAAGGGTGGACTAGACACTGTTGTTGGTGCATAGCTTCCCAACAGGAGTACTTCAAAGGTGACTGTAGTGATATTCAGCAATGAGGTATGTCTCACTTTTTCTAGGATGAGTTCGTGAACTTAATTGTCAGACCTTGCATGTGTGTGTGTGTGTGTGTGTGTGTACACAGAGAAGTGAAAAAACTCTGTATGACATTATAATTATGGATGCATGCCATCATACATTTGTACAAAAATAGAATGTCCAACACCAAGAGTCAACCCTAAGTTATGAACATTAGACAATTATAATATGTCAGTGTAGGTTCATCGACTATAACAAATGTACAACTCTGATGGGGATGTTGATAATGGAGAAAGATATGACTGTGAGGGGTCTAGGAGTATATGGGAAATCTCTGTACCTTACTCTCAATTTTTTGAATTTAAACTGTTCTAAAAAAATTAATTCTTGAAAAGAATTTAGGAAGCAGGCAATAGAGAGGTATTATATATCCTGGAGTGATGAAAGAGAGGTTTTAAGACAACTAGCAGAACCCAAAAAGTGATAGAGATTGGAGCAAGCAAAAAAGTACAGTAACTCAGAGAAAGGAAGTGTGGGTTAGAGTAAGATTTATGCAGAAATAGAAGGCTGAGAATAAGAGAAGAGAGTGAATCCTAGTGCATTTCCTAAGAATTGACAAGACCTATAAGAGTACTGGATATAGGAAATGAGAGTAAAGAATTATAAACATGGTTCCCGTGAATGGATGTTAAAATAATTCCAAAATTTCCTACAAAAATTTGAAATATTGCCATAGTCACAGAAAATCAATTTGAAGAGAAGAGGCAGTTGATTTTGATCCTGGGTGTGTTAAATTTGAGGTAACAAAAGATATCCAAGTTTTTAAAATTTTTCACCTAAGGGTAAGAGTTCAAGTTCTAAAAGTGGATGAATTCAGATTCAACTTAAGGAGAAACTGGAAAAGATAAATGATAATTATTTTTCTTAATGTTTTTGGTTATTCCACCATTAATTGTCAATTAAATCAGGTTTACTTAGAACAGATATTAAAAAGAGGCAGTATTTTCAGTGAAGTCTAGTTCACATTTATATTAATGAAAACATCAACATATTATCCCTGAAATAGGCCATTATCCCTGAAAATGAATTCAAATATACAATTTTGCACCTGCCTCATGTTATTTTTTGTAACAGAACCAAAGGTTTTTAAATTCCCCAAACAACAACACAATGCAAAATAAATGCATAACACCCAAAACCTCATGTTTTGAATTAGAATTCAATGTACAGTTCTTCTAGTTGTAATTTTCTTGTCTATCATTCCCAATATCCAAAATTAGATGTATTTGGCAGCATGCCAGAGGACCAGTCTTTAAGTCATAATGAGACTCAGCTTTTACATACAGCACTGTTGATGATATGTACAGCAAAGCTAGGCAGTGCTAGAATGCAATGGGCAACAGATGTAGTTTCAATTCTGACAGAGTGACTTAAAAACAAAACCTCAGTTTTAAATACTGTTTAAAGAAATTAGACACACATTAACCATCAGTGGGGGGAGGGAGCTAGTGTGAGACCAATAACACCAAATTGAAACATTTTGAAAAGCAAACATTAAAATGGTATGTTTTTTAAAAAAAATTCATAGAATCAGTTCCATGTAGTTAAATAACCCAAACACTTTTCAGAAGGGAACAAAGAGTTCACCTCATGAGTTTGGATGTATTTTATCAAATTGCAGGTTAAGATAGTACATGGACTTAGTAGTAAAAATCTCACAGAACAACTTCATATTAGGAAAAAAAATCATCCCCTCTGTTCAGATTAAACCAAATACCAAGATAAAAAAAGTACCTTTAAACAAAACATCAATATGTGTATGTACTTGAGGTATCAGTTTGCGACTATACAAAAGGAATATTAGAGACTGGCATCAGTCTCACTTTTCAAAAAAAAATTTTTTTTTAAATAACGTATTTAATGATTTCACCAAAAAGGACTTCAGTTTTCAGAACAGCTTTACAACTGCAAGGTATTTAAATAGCATCCATACTTTAAATTAATCTACTTACAATGAAGATTTTACTTGACATTAAAATCATATCAACCTAAAAGATAGTATATGCAAGTATGCATGTTGACGGTGATATAAATCCTCCCCAAAATAAATTCAGTGTGACAGATTTTCTATGGTATTGATAAACATATTTGTACTATATAGACATTTACCATGAAAACAAATAGGGAAAGGGGATCTTCAACCATGAGTATATTATAATATGCCTAATGACAACTAAGATAGACTTTTAAAAATTATGTGCATATATATATACATATATATACATATATAATTTTTAAATATATATACACATATATGTTTATATATACACATAAATATATAATACACATATATGTGTATATATGTATTTAAAATTATATTGTGTATATATATACATACATATGTATATATATACACATACATATATATATAGATATACATATATTATAATGTATTTCTAAGAGCATCCCAGGAATGTTTGACATTTTAAACAAAAACGTTCATGACCATAAACTTTTCTGAAAGAAAGGGTTTATTTAGTCATGTGCTAGCCAGAAAAAAGACCAGGTCCTGGGGCATGCAGTTTGAACCACCAGCAGAAATGCTGGGTGGGAAAAGAAAACATGCTCACCATCCTGGGCTTGGCAGGGCTCTTTTATAGAATGATTTTGAGAAAAAAAGATGTAAGCTGTTTTGAAAGAATTTACATTGGCTATAGACAAAGGGGGTGTGAGAAGGTGAAGAGGGGCTAGTTCTGGGATAAGTGCATCTCCTTAATGGAGAAGTGATTGCTCTTTTTGGATTGGTTGTGGGCCACAGTGCAGAAAGTTCATGCATCAGCAAAATGCTGTGGTGCCTGGCTATTCAGCTATTCTCTCTAGATTACCTCGGAAATAGCCACCTGAAAGTTAACTCAAGGTTTCAACATATGTTCAGGAATGCAAGCAATCTTTTGTTGGTTTTGGCTCACAGCTGTAAACTGATTAACCTCTCTGTCTCTCCCTTCCACCTCCTGGCCTGCTATAATTTAATTTATGACATTTCATAATTTTCTCCTGTCAACCATGATGATAAAAAGGCTTGTATGGGTATCTCCAAGAAACCCAGTATTAAGAAAGAAGAGTTTTGTTTTGCTTTGTTTTTTCCTTATTTTAGGGAGTGTTATTGTCATAAATATGTACAAGTCACTCTAGTGCTTGCAGAAATTAAGTGACTGATGGTAAGTATAACAAAAGAGGATCTGCCAACAATTGACTTTTCTCACACAGAGGCAGGTAGAAACATTCACCCATTTGGGATTCAAGTTAGAAAAGGAGGAAATATAAATGATTTACTGTCGGTTTATTTGCTGAGCAGTTGACTTATGCGTTCTAGGAATTAAAAAAAAACAAAAACAGAAGTGTGTCACACATAGGAATAGAGATAGTCATGGGCTTACCATGTTAGAGCGTGCAGTTACACTGTAGGTGATCAAAACTTACTACCATTAAATAAAACACTGCAGCTGCTTCAATAAAATATAAAGGTGAAATGAAGTATATAAGATACTAGCTGTGATGAGTGGGCAGAAAAAAATATATGAAAATTAAGAAAGGTATTCACAAAGAAAACCAAACAGGTTAGGAACCAAACATGTCATTTCCTTAGGAATCCAATCAGTCTAGAATCAACTATTTTCTATATTCTAGGAGCCTATAAATTAATATCTTCTTAAAAATACCACCTATTTTCCAACTGGATTTGTCCCTAAAGGGGGTTATTAATTTTATTATATAAACTACAAAGAATATTAATTACAATTTCTATAAAATAAAGATTCCTGAAACTCATTCTTATTTAGGGTTTACTGTACCCTTAATTATAAGGCTACTAGAAGTCAAATTTCATTTATTATTGATTAAAAAATTATATTATAATCTAACCATCTACCTAAGAAAAAAAATAGTAGAAATCTTTTAAAGACAACACAGTCTCAGAAATGGACTCTCCACCCATTATTATTTTTGAAGTATATTTGTAGAGAAACCCCTATACTCTTCCATCTATCGAAAGCTTGATGCTGGCAAGAGTGCTTAATGAAATCACAAAACACTCAATCCTTGTAAACCAGACACATTGGGTCCACAGTGGAATTCCATTGATATTTCAAAGTTTCTTTCAGAAAGGCCAATATTCACAAAGCTTTAATTACAGTGCTTTGCTTTCACTCCATGCCAATTTAGATTCCAAGCATCAGTGATGTCATTAACATAAATCTGCATACAAGTAAGGATTACATAAATGTCACTGCAAAGCTGGTAGAGTAAACAGAAAGAAATAGATAAGCTCTGGATTGAAACTCCTGAAAACACCCTCTTAAACAGTAACAGGTTTTAACCTGGCATTGAATTCTGTTAATGAGAATTTTCAACTAAGTGTTTTATTTATTTGGACATGGAATGTGCTTATAAACTTGGAGCACTTCTAAGCACACTCCCTGCATTTTGGGATCCCACATGCCTTTTCCCCACCTCCATTCTCCATTAACTATTAATAATAAAGGAAATGCAATACTATGAATTCTGTGGTATTGTCCTAATTGTACAAATAACTCACAGACTTACAGTAATGCAATTTTTCTTGACATATCATATCCAAGATGTTTATTTATTAATATTGCCATCAATATTAGTGCTGTCTTAGATTTTTCACTTTTGGCTTCTTCCTGAAGCTCTTATTATTCTAGTCTTTGCTGCCATTTAGATAGAGAAGACTCCCAACTATAATATAGCAAAACTCTTTACTATATTTTCTATTACGTAAAACTATCCTAGGAGATGTATTAGTCAAATTTAATCCACTAAAATTTTAAAGAATATTTTCCTATATGATGTAATCCTCAAGATGACTTCACCACACATTTTGGATTTTCATAGTACCATTAAATTTCAAATTATCCTAGGGAAATCATTCAGCTTCCATCCCCCCTAGGAAAGTCTTTCCTGTGCCTCCCCCAGGGTTACACAGTTGGCTTCTACTTTCCTGTAGAATCAAAAGGTTTTCTACTCCTCTCCAGAGGCAGTTGGGTTTTGTTTCTACTCAACCAAAAGCAGTGTCTCTTTGCCTGGGCCCCGGGATGGGAGGGTTTACTGCCCATCCCCAGAAGATTAAGGTTTTGCATCATACGAGGTTAGGATTTTGAATCTGTCCTCAGTGTCAACAATTGACAATACAATTTGTTAAAAAAAGAAAAAAAAAACAGTAGTCCAGAGTTAACCTGTGTGCCATAACTTGTAAACCTGTCTTAGAGAATGTGAGATAAAATGCAGAGGAAGAGATGAAAAGAGAAAAGATGCCTCATGCTCTTTCTTATGTGCTTTCTACTCTATGCAAAAGCCTATGCCCACTCTTCCCAAAATCCATCCCACAAAATTCTAATAAATTATCAATTGTGTGCTGTAAAGCTTCCCCTTTTTTAATCATGGATCCCTTTATTGACATTTACTTCACTCCATTATAATGATGAGACTACAAATCCATCTCACCTAATCAATTTTGAGGTCCTTGACAAAAGCCAATATGACTTACTCATCTTTGTATAGACATTTTCAGGAATATAATCATGAGTCTGGAAAGAAATCTGGAATAAAACACATGAACAACAAAAATGACTTTCCATACTCATTCAGCTGTGACCAAATCAGACTCCTTTGATTATTTTCTTGAGCAATTCTTGTCTGAGAAAAGTGAAGGAATGTTCAAGAGGCAAATGATAGGGAAAGAAATCTATAAGTGAGTAACATGGAGTTCAAAAAAGTAGACTATCAAGTGGTGCGTTTTGAGTGACAGCAAAGGAAGTATGGACAGAAGAATAAAAGTAAATTTTAGATAATGTATAAGAAGGAAAGAAAATAAGATAAAAAATTCAAGGGCTATTGTTGAAAATTTAGGATTATTTTTAGACATGAACGCAGTCTATTAATTTTGAGTATTTTAAGTGGAAAATGCAAATATGGTTAAATTTCATGGTGAAATGACTAGATTACTAACTCCACAGGGGTAAAGAAAGTTATATCTACTTGGCAGAGTGCAGTGTATTTAGATGTTCAATAAATATGTTGATTGATGGGCAAAAAGTCTCCTCCCTCAGTATTTCTAATTGTTTCACAGCATTGTGTCAATTGAATGACTAAAAAGGCAGGTGAAGCAAGACAGGCTGTCTTTGCTACAGTAACAATTGACAACACTGTTGCCACTGACAAGAAAAGAATATGGATAAAACCTGTCAAGTTCTTCAAATTTAGAAAATGTGTTCAATATAAAGTGGGATACATATTTCACAAGATGCTTTTATATTTCCTTTGAGCAATTCACGGTAAATAGATTCACGCTCTTTCAGTCTGTGTCTCAAAACTCCAATTCCAATGTGGCTTTTTATATTCCCAAGTGTTGCCATGATTCTAAATCTTTCATTTTTCTTCCATCTTATCTCAAGACTGAAAGAAGTTTATCATATTATTAGACAACAGAGCAGAACTAAACAATACATCAAGCCCCAGCACATGATATTGTTTTGTAAGGAAAATCAGGTAAATTCTCTTGATATGTGGTTAGAAAAACAGAGAGGATATCCCAGGTACTGTATTTCAGAAACTGGAAATAGCTGATGTACCTAATTAATGATAATGGAACAAAAGTATAACAAATGGATTAGAACACAAGTACTAATCAAAACAAATACTGCAAGCCTAAATACTGAGAGAGGAGATTTACGTATTAAACCAACCTCAGGAATATGTAGGGGAGAAAGAAATTCTGATGTAACATATGAATTAGACACTTAATAGAAAATTGTATTCAGTGATTTAAAAGTGGGGCTTTCAGTCCAATTGTCATTATTTTACATGCAGAATGCTGTCATCTTTATTAACATGAAGATATGTTATAATTTAATCCCAGGTGGTCACCTATATTGATTATTAAATAATACTAATACCATCAATGTATAAGGTTGGGTCTTCTCTGAAAATTATTTATTCATAATTTTGGAGACAGTGAAATATCCATAACCACATGTTTTTAAAGACTAGTCAAAAAATGTTAACCTTTGTCATTTTAAAATCTCTTCATTATAAACTAACATAGAGAAAATTATTTTTTGATACCACACAGGTAAGTTTCAAGAAAAATTAGTAACAGTATCATTCAATCTTGGGGAGTGAATATTGGGCTTGTTTTATCTTCAATGTTGGAAATAAATGCATTTCAGCTATGATTTGTGAGACTATTCTGGACTCAATTTGCCACTTTGAGCTTAAAATGTGTGAGAAAAATTGACCTGTAGTATTTATACTTATAAAACACAGTTGATGTGAACATTCAGATACATACATGTTCTAGAAGATTATTGCATGCCCCAAGGGGGTAATACAAGGGACAAGAGACATAGCGCCCATGAGATATGTAGTCATTTTCTCTACATGCAGGACCTAAAGCACTGTTTAATTATGAAATACAATGTGCAGATGACAGGGAAAGCGACTGGCCACATCTCTGAGTAGGGCTCTGCAAACTTGCCAACCACCACAGTAAGTGGCTCTGCTAAACAGAGCTAGGCTTGGGAACAACCCAACTTTTACCTTTAACCTTATATTTTTGGTCTGCTGACAATAAATTCCTACTTCTTATGCTGTTCATAAGAATTTTCAAAGCATCATAATTCTTTAAAGCATGCTTCTTTTTCTTTTTTAGCTTAACTTTTTTTTTCTATATGCTATTATGAGGCAATTCAAAGAGGAATACGAAAACAAATTTCCTTTAACTGGGCTCAGTTAATTAAACTTTTGTGGATCAATGAAGTTAAACTGTGGAAAGTTACTCTCATGGAGCTTATTATCTAACAGGGGAAATGGAATGAATCTTGATATTAACAGTAAAGTGAAATTCAGATTAGCTATTGAAAAACTTTTCATTAATAAAATGATAAAATTTAATTTATTAAAAGGTAACATGGTACCATTATTCTGGAACACAGGCATTATCAGGAGGAAAGCGAACTTTTATTATTCTATGGGTGTTTTGGTTAATGAATAGAGATTAGTAAACTATATTTGGATCACTATTTTTAAATTTAGAAATGAACATTTCTGAGACCTGTAAAGCATTTAATAAATTTATTCTGCTTTTATTACTGACATTAAACATTTAGTAAGTTGAAACTATTTGAGAAATAATATTTGCATTACTAATCTACATAGCCATTCTTTTCTATTTCTTTAATGCTTTTCCCAGATTGGAAAAAGGAAGGAAGCTGGCATGCAGAAATGGGGAAATGTTTAATATTTTCTGAGACCAATGGGTTCTCAATTTGCCTGATTTAAAGAATTCCTGAAATAGCGAGCTGGGAGCAATGAGTGGGCCACCTAGAAATCTCATCATAGTATAAAGATGTAAGGCATGAGCACTGAGAATAAAGGAGGAGATTTCAGTGACTGGAAAATTAGGAGTACTTCATGTAACAGTCTAAGCAAAAGATTTTTTCCCCCAGAGGCACAAAGTTTTGTCCCAGTTTGTTTGACAAAAAGCTTACAGAGTCAAAGCTTACAGAGTCAAGCCAAACTGCTCGAGACAAGAAGAAAAGCTTTGTGATACTGAAAGAAGCCAAAGTCCTTTAAAATCCTTTCAGTGTGTAGAATAAATTTCAGGGCTGCTTCTCTTAGAGTCAGCCAGCCTAGGCGTGCTAAAATTGTCCAGTCTTATTTTCCACACCAAAATGCATTAGAAATCCTTGGCCACACTATATAGAGTATTAAAGTAGAATAGGACTCTCAAAGTGGTCTTATATTTTGTTCACATTGTCCTTGAAGTTTAAATATCAAAAGTAAACAGAAAGTTTAAATCAATTTTTCATATGAGAATTTTCAAAGCCACAAACTTTTGTTGTGTGATGTGGTCCCTATGTTCAGACTAGAACTTTTAATATATTGGTCAGCTAGAAGACAATAGAATAGCAGTCATATTTTACTTTCTTTCTCAACTTTAAA
The DNA here is from genome assembly GCF_036562045.2 of Rhinolophus sinicus. Lineage (NCBI taxonomy): Eukaryota > Metazoa > Chordata > Mammalia > Chiroptera > Rhinolophidae > Rhinolophus > Rhinolophus sinicus. The sequence continues at coordinate 186,920,473 of NC_133751.1, read as the reverse complement.
TTGTTTATTCCTGTGTTGCCTCCAGTTAACTACACCTACTATAGGAAATAAATCATGCTTATTGCTCATCTTACATTCTTGCTGAGTATCACATAGAAGTTTCAGTTTCTATGAAAAATATGGTGCTACTAAACTCAGGATTCTCATTGTAGTTAAATCAAACTTTACCACATAATCAGGGTTGAAATACTAGCATCCATGTTCCATTTAATCCTATCATATATTTAATTACTACATCCTTTGAAATTGATGTAGCAGGATGTATGTCCAAAAGGAATGTGTTATTATCTCAAATGTTGGAATTAAGATTGTGAGTTAGAGTTTTATATTATTCATTCCTCCACAAATTTTCACAGTAAAAATATCTCCTGTGGCAAATTTGAACTTTAGTAAGATGTAGAAACCAGACCACAATGCTGGAAATTTTTAATGCCTAAGGTTACTATAGGGAAAAGTTGGTCTCTTTCATCAGGCTTAAGAGTAGGATTTTCAACACTTTCAGAAAGTGGCACTTATACAAATTAAAAGGCACTAACTTTCAGTGAAGACTTCCTTCCATTGAAGACACAAATGTAGAGTGCAGTCATTTCCATAAAAAAATCTTCTATCTCTCTAACCAGTGAGTAAAATAAAAGACATTTACAAAGTAAAAAGCTATGGTTTCATCTCCTCTAGCAAAATATTCCTGCATACCAATTTCTGGTTTCAGGGAAAGAAGATGGATTTGAGAAATTCCTTCCCCTCATAACTACCAGTGGACTAAAGGTAGGAAGACTATATACTTCATAGAAATAATATTTACTACCTTGAACAGAGATAAGAGGCTGGGCAAAGGACAGAGCATCATGCAACATGAATTATAAAGTCACTTGAAGGCCACTTTCAAATATTATACATACTTAGGTATTTTAATAGAGTCATTGTTTTGCTTTGGTTAGATGGTCTGACGGCTACTCTATGGATTTTGAAGAGATGAATTTGAATTGCTAAAATTTTGTTTAGAATTTTTCCATTTATGTTCATAAGGCATATTGGTTTGTAGTTTTCTTACAATGCCTTTGTCTGGTGTTGGTATTGAAAGGGTTCAGAACATACTTCCACAAGACGTTCCACTTTGGAATATGGATTATTTCGAGCTGAAGGGAATCAAAACCCTGCAGGCTCAAGAGAAACTTTTACCACCCCCTTAAAGAATTTAAATGGGGGGCCTTGACCTTAATAGAGTTATTAACAGAAATAACTGTTTATGACCTATCTATATGTCAGGGCAAACATCTAACTGCTAAAAATATGTTCTTTTCATTGTCTTGAGAATTAACTCCTCCCCTCTGAAGCCCTAAGGTGTCTTACCTCATCCCGAGCTCAGAATGCCATATATATCTCATTTTACCTTTGTCTCTGAACCTCTCATGTATGTGGTGTTCCTACACATATGTATGTAATTAAATTTGGTGATTTTTTTTTCTCTTGTTAATCTTTCTCATGCAATTTAATTCTTAGACCAGCCAGGAGAACCTGGAAGGGTAGATTAAAATGCTTTCCTCCCCAACAGTAGCATAGTAATACTAGCCTCATAAAATACGTTGGGAGGTATCCACTCTCTTTTCTATTTTCTGAAAGAGGTTGTATATAATCGATGCTATTCCTTTTGTTTTGGCAAAATTCAACAGCAAAGCCAATTAGAACCTGCTGATTTTGTGTGTGGGAGAAAGGGGAGGGGAAGGTTTTTAAGTATGAATTCAATTTCTTTAGTAGATATTAGGCTATCCAGCTATATATTTCATCTTAAGCAAAACTGTGTAACGTGTATCTTTAAGGAATTTTCTGTTATAAAGTTATTTATAATAATCCCTTATTTTCCTTTTAATACCTGTAGAATCTATATTGTGTCCCCTCTATCATTCCTGATATGGATAATTTATATTATTCATGATAAGTCCAGCAAGAGGTTGATAAATTTTCTTGATAGTCTCAAAGCACCAACATTTGAATTCATGGATTTTGTGATTATTTTTCTGTTTTCTATTTTACTTCCTCTTGCTCTTATTTATTTCCCTTTATTAATTTTTTAAAAACGTTCTTTGCTCACTATTTTAATTTGGTCTTATTTTCCTAGTATATCAAAACTGAGAAATTGATTTTAGACTTTTTTCGTTTCTAATATAAGATATAAGTGCTATCAATTTCCTTGTAAATACCAGTTTAGTTAGCTCCATCACACAAATTTAGGTATGATTCCATTTTCAGAATCATTTAAAACACTTTCACATTTCCTCTCTGTTGTTTTATTTGATTCATAATACGAAAGAGTTATTAAGTTGCCAAAAATTTTGGGATTTTTCCAGATATCTTTTGGCTATTGATTTAATCATTCCACTGTGGTCAGAAAACATACCTTGTAATAGTTAAATTCTTTTAAATTTATTGAGGCTTATTTTATGGCTCAAATTAAAGTCTATCTTGGTAAATGTTCTGTGTGTGTTAGAAAAGAATATATATTTTCTTATTTTTAGATGGAGTGTTCTATAAATGTGAATTAATTAATTTGGTATGACAGTTTATCTTGATATTTTTACTGATTTTCTGTTTATTTGTACTGTCAATTATTGAGATAAGCATATTAAAATATATGAGTATAATTATGGTTTTGTCTATTTTTTATTTCAGTTTTGTCAATTTTATTAAACTAAAACATATAGCATGTTTCAATTCTTGCAATATTATCAGTCATCTCTCTCTCTCTCTCTCTCTCTCTCTCTCTCTCTCTCTCTCTCTCTCTCATATTTACTTACTCTTCTATCTGTTGATTTCCAAAATCATATACCCAAATGCTTATGTCTGGATAGTAAATTTGGGGTTACATTTTATTTCTTCCTTCTTTACTAGTGAAAGGGAGCCGAATACGTGACTCCAAAATATGTCACTGGAGCATATGGATTATTTTGAGTTTAAGGCAATCAAGGCATAACTGACTCAGGAAGCGGGTTTTGTTGTTGTTGTTGTTTTGTTGGTTAATTTTTTACCTCTCTCTTAACTGCCTAAAATAATTTAGATATGGGAACTGTACCAGGAAGACAGCCAATAGCAGACATAATTTCTTACATCAGAAAGACTTATCTGCATGGCATTGCAAACGCTTTTTAATTTTTTATTTATTTATTTAGTTTTTTACTGAACATTTGCTCTTCCCATCTTCCTGTAAGTTGTCTTTCTTCCCTTTGAGGTCCCAGACCCCTTCTCCTAACTTTAACATGATATATAAACCTCAATTTTCAAGGAGGCTCATGTTCTCCTGGTAATCTGTCTTATGTCAATATAATTATTAGACCAGCCAAAGAACCTAGAAGGGAATAAGGGAAAAGTTTTTCTGCCCTACACTAGGCTATTTAAATTTGTATATTGAACATACATTATACATATTGATTAAAACTTATTGGAGTTATTTAAAAAATACAAAGACCTTTTTCCAGATGAAGAACAATACCTATGTTCACGTGTTACCAGCCCTGCATTCATACTTAATCTTTCCAATCTGGCCATGTAAGATCGACCACAGGCTGTGCTAGAATTGTGTAGCAGGTATAGGTTTATCTATCAGAGTCATACTGCTGAAGTTCAGAGCACAAGCAATGGAGGACAAAAATTAAAATCTGTTTCTTACAGTATAAACAATCAGGATGACTACATCCCGTATGGTAATAATGATAGTTTATATCCAAATGATATGTTCATTAGTCACTGAAAACAGAAATAAAATCATAGATTTTAAAAAAAAAAGTCTTGATATAAAAGATATACTTTGGTATCCATATTTTATATAATAAACTGCAGCAATAAAAGTCTAATGACAAAACACTAATAAATGCACAAAGCAAACAGACATTTATCATTTCTGAACCAATAGCTTCTGCTAAGATTAATAAGAGCAATGCAAAATCGTTTCTAACTTTCCAATGTGGGTGAAAAGCAAGGGACTGCGGAAGGGGTAGATATTTGTATGGATTTGTTACTGTGCTAGATAATGTCTAAGTACATGAAAGAATATTTGCAAATTTATGAATTAAAAAGCAGTGTACTATGATAGTAGGAGAAATAGCCATCAATTAAAGAGACTGCGTCTTTTATTTATAAAACTCATTACAGAAACCTTTAACTAAAACTGATCCTCATTATAGGAAAAATCCTGTCACCGAAATAGTTTTAGGGACACAAACACTTTAACGTTAACTGAGAGGCACTGATTACTTTAATGAAGGGAGAGGACTTGAATTCTAATGATTACAGTTGAAAAGGAAAGTTCAACAATCTTAATCAACTCACTTGTCACTGTTAACAATAGCCCATGAATTACTCCTAACATATTTAAAAATAAGTTACAAAGGGTTAGCTCAAGTGGCTTAGTTGTTTTTGTATGGGTTCTGTATGTTTGATAAACATACCTTACTTTTATTATTATTTTTTACTTTTATTTATTTAAGTGTGTTTTTCCAGGACACAGCAGCTCCAAGTCAAGTAGTTGTTTCAATCTAGTTGTGGAGGGCGCAGCTCACAATGGCCCATGTGGGGATCGAACCAGCAATCTTATTGTTAACAACACCAAGGTCTAATCAACTGAGCTAACCGGCCGCCCCAACATACCTTATTTTGAGCACCTGAAGTTTATTAAACAGTCAAGGTCTATGCTTAATTCTTTAATTTGAACGTACAGGTCAATAGACTCAGACCTTTTGTTTATTAAAGTAATTAAAATTGACATATCACAATACCTTAGTTGTCCAGTAATCTCCATGTTATTCTAGAACTAATGCATCAAAAAAGGGGACTTCTCTACAATTCAGTGCACTCAGACCATTGCCTTGTGTAGATTTGTACTTACACCCTCCAAGTACATCAGCTTTGATTCTTGCTTTATGTATCTCTAGGGATATGTGCTCATGCTTTCTCTGTTTTAAATAGAGAGGATATTTTTGCAATTATAATTTATAAGATGAACAATGCCCTGGGTATCTGAATCAACCTTTATCTTTTCTCTTTTCATTTGGCTTCTAATCTTTTAAATTTTTAAGCCAATAGTCGGTGCCATTTTCCTCTCTGTCACAGGGGTGACATTTTCTTTGATCACCATTTTCATAAGTGGAGAATATTCTTTATAGGTGTTAGTATATATTGGGTGCTTTATCTTTGTTACATACTTCAACATCCCCAATTAATTTTTAACATAGCTGAGTTACTTTTTTGTTGTTATTTTATCAACTCTGGAAAATAATGTTTCTAACATACATTCTTTAAAATCATTTTAACAATCTTGCTGTCTAGAAAAAAATGAAAGACAAAAAGGAGAAGAGTTAATCTCCATTTCATCCATTAAATGATCACAGTTTACATGTGGTTTAATCAGACTACCTATGCATGACGGATGTTGCTAAATTATGTAAATCTTATACGTTTTTCTGGTAATATGATCAGAATCACAGACAATGGTTTGTTTGAAACCACATGACAAAAAATACAAAATGTTGCAAGGAGCATAACTTCAAGCCTTTTTTGTGGTAAGAAATTAAAAAGAATATTTTACAGAATACATATACCCACAACTCTTCCATTCAACTTTATTCTTTCTCCTCTAAAGGAGTTGTTGGCTGCATATTCTGAAGGACTGGAAAGCTAAGAAAATTTACATCTCAAGAGCAAAGCTTATACGTAGGAAGGAGGGAACAAAGACTGGCCCAGGAACTTTGAACAGCCTGCATCCAAATTTTATGGTTCTCTGGAGAATAGAAAACTCATGCTTTTTGCATACGCATTTGAAAGGTTAAAGCTTAAAGTCCACTGAGATTCTATTGTCTAGGTCAAGCATTCATGGGCAGTTACTGAAATAATGTCATTCAAAAGATCCTAAAAGATAGTCCCCACCTTCTTGAAAGAAAATGTATTTCCCCAAAACCCCACCACAATGCCTTGAAATACTGAAATATCTATATTATCCTAAAGACTGGGATCTGCAAATGTTAACTTACATGAGAAAATCGACTTTACAGATGTGATTAAGTTCATGATCTTGAGATGGAGAGATTATCCTGGGCTACCCAGGTGAGTCCTAAATGTAATCACAAGTGTCCTTATAAAAAGGAGGCAGATGGAGGTAGGAATACAGACAAAAGAAACAAGATGTTACCCTGCTGGCTTTGAAGATGGGGAGCCAAAGAATGCAAGGGATTGCAGCTCTATCCTAATTTTGGACCTCTGTTCCCCAGAACTGTAAGATAATAAATCTGTGTGTGTGTGTGTGTGTGTGTGTGTGTGTGTGTGTGTAAAACCACCAGGTTTGTGGTAATTTGTTATAGAAGCAATAGGAACTTCACATAGTTAGTAATCATATGGATGATTTAGTCACTTAATTCCCATCCATATATGTGCATTCTAATGAGGAATGGTGTTAAGAAAGCAGGGTAGGAATATAGATGACATTAGGTAGAACTTTAGTCTGGAGTCTATTAAAAGAAGGCTATTTAAAAGAAGATGGGGGCTTGGGCAGGGCACCACTGAGAGCAGCACCAATTTTATCTCACTTCTTGGTATTGTATATCTTATTTAATTCTGTCCTAATATATATTACCAGACTTGGTCACATAATCTTAATAAAGTAAGCAACTCTGACTTGACAATGGGATGGCGTTTCACTTGTTTCACCTAGAGCATACATAGCGGAGTCTCATAATAAGAATGCAAATAAATAAATAAAAATGTTGCAACCCTTTTTTCAAAGCTGTGGAAAAATGACTCACCCATTTAAGATGTTTAGATGTTTTTCCTTTTCTTTTCATTAGTGTTATAAATAAATACCTCGTACTGAATCCACGGGGCTTGTCACCTGACTTCATAAACTATTCAGAACGGCATAATACTTAGGGAGGTATACAAAAGAAATAAAAGAATTCTAGCTTGACCTGGGCTAATGATCTAGTTATGAAGGTAATTATATTTTTATTGTAATCTAAATATACATTATAATACTATCCACACTGGTTTGAAGTTTTAAGATATATATATATATATATATATATATATATATATATATATATATATATACTTTTATTTTTAGTTTTTTTAAATCTTACAAACCAATATATCAGAATAATTTAAAGCAGTGTTTATGAAGGGAAGATGTTGAAAGGAAGTAATTGAATGCAATTAATCAGGAAAGCATCTTGAAAGAGGTAAATTTTAAGACACGATCGGCAAAGAAAAAACAAAATTTTGCAACTGTTGAATCCAGAGCCAAGAGGAAAAGCAGTCCCGTCACAAAAAACTAGGGATTTCCCCACAAGTCAATGTGAAATAATAATGTAAGTGACACCTCTATGGTTAAAGCTGGATATAGCAAGTAGAATCTGAGTACATTTTAAACCCCATTATGCCACTTTGTTTAATGGCAAGTGTGAAACACCTCCGCTAAATCATTCCGGAGTAATCAATGTAGTCACTGCCGTGTCTAACTGCATTTTCATAGGTTTGCTGCCTTAGCACATTTCCAGAGTTATTCCTTCCTCTCCTTCACCAGCTCTCTACTAAAATGCTCTGGTAATCATCCTTTACTGAACTTGAAGACTGTGTCCTCTTCAGAATGTTCATCTACACCGATGGCCTTCTGAGTTTAATGGCTTGTAATTACTGTTCCCTTCTTAAACTGTGCAACTCCTATAACTATAAAAGTAAGCAGTTTTCTGCCAAAATCCCTTCCCTCTAAGAGAAACAAGAAAGTGAAGCAAGGTTATTGGTATCTATGCCAAACAGAGAGAAACTGACAAAGCCGATTCATCCTCTTGTCTGCAGGATCAAATTAAAGGCACAAACCAAGGCTTTCCCTGAGCCTTGACCCGGCTGGGGCAATGTGAAATAACCGTATTCCTCATCTGTGTCAGTTCAACAGGGTCGTTTTGAGAGTGAGCCAAATTTGGACCATTTATTTCTGTTAATAGAATCAATTATTATGACAGTTCATCAGGGTTGGGACTGACTGAAATATCTAAGGATGCTGGATCTATAAGAATTCATTTATGAGCAGTTCTGTAGATTAGTGTCAGCACACGAATATTAATGCATTCTTGACCTCATCACATATAACCACATCCAAGAGTAATTATCAGTCAATCAGTCAATATATATTATATGCCAAGCTCCCACACAATTTTTATAACATTTAGGTAGCTTCTATCCTGACAAATACAATAATAGAATAAAATAAAACAAAAATAAAATATCTGTGAAAACATTGACAAATATTGTTAAGGCTGTTTTTGGTAGATGTTGACTGTCAATAAAAAATAAAAATGCTAAAGAATATCCCCAGAGCAAATATTACTAAAATATTTTTAAAGAGGATAAAATATCTACAGAAGAATAAAATTTTATTATAAATATTTGCATTTGAATATTAATTTTGATAATAAAATACTTTACACAAAGAGAGTATAGCTATTAACAAAGATAACTTTAGCCCCTCAGGTTATCTCACACATTTTTATGTCTCTGGCATAAAGAAGACATTAACACATTTTGCTTGCCAAGTAGACATCCAAGTACAACCTTTACAATGGAGTAGGGATTAAACCTGAAGCTTAAGTAGAATAATATTGTTATGTCAACTATAATTAAATATATATATATATAAATTATATATATATATATATACACACACATACATATATATATATAAAATTAGCTTGGGGGAGGGGAGTTATCACTCTGTGAGGGGTGTAAATGTCCATTACATTGCCTTGTACACCTGAAACAAATAATAAAATAATAATAAAAATTTCCAAGTTTGGAAACTTTCATACGATATGAATATATCTCAAGTTGTCCCCTTCCCTCTGTCTGTCAAATTGTACATATTTATGACCATTTTTTCCTCTCCTGGATTAACCTAGAGCTTTCTGTAGCAGTCACTGAGGTATACTTTTCAGATATACCTTAAGAGAAACTGCCTGAGAGGCACAGGTGATTGAGAGCCTCTAAGTGCTGCAACTTTGAACTCAACACAGTGTTCATACCAGACCAGTCTGCTGCTCCCAGTCTATGACTGAGCACGGCAGGAGAGGGGCAGAATGGTAGAATCCTCGCTCCCCTGAGCCATACCATAAGGGATTCTTCTAACCCACTCCTTTAGCTATCAGCCTGGCTGAAACTCTCAGGATGACACTGCCTTCTGGGGTTCTTCCTATCCAATCCTTCCTTTACTCACTTACAATTGAGATGTGAAGTCTCTCTCTGCCTACTCCTCCTCTGTTCTTTTCATCCTCCATAGGCATTTACATCATAAATCTCCTGCAAATCTAGTTCAGTCTTGGTATTTACTTTCTAAAGTGCCCAAACTGAAACAAATCGTTTCAGGATTGGGGTGAAAGAAGGAATGACCTTACTCAGCGCTGCCAATGATCCGCTGGAGGACTTTGAGCTTCCCATCCCCATAATACCAAGATTTGCAGGGTTAGAAATCTTGGTCCTCTAGAGGAATACAGTCTTTCCAGGGGACATAGCAAGAGTTTCATTAACTTGCAAGCTACAACTTCTACCAGGGCACTTTGGACTTCTTATGCTCAGGGTCCAGTAGGTAAGAAAGAGTTAACATGTTGACAGACTAAACAGACTGGGAGCAAGAGAAGAAAGGATTGGTTTTACATACTGGGGTAAGGGAAAAACTCATGTGAAACCCAGGCAATTCACACAGGTGTCTTTAGGTACCCTTTGCTCAAAAGTAACTGAGAATACACGCATGAGGCTCCTGATACTGAGAAATATATGATTACCAAAGGCTCAGACTTCTCAGGAGTGTAGGTGTGGGTCATATCTCCAAATAAGCTATTGAAACCTGCCCAAGTAATAAGCAAGCGTGAAGGAAACTGACAATTGGGAGGCTGACAATCTCACTAGCTAATAATATCCTTTTTCGACATTTCCTCCCAAGAATAATGGCCCATGAAAACCATGGAATAACTGCTCACATCTAAGTGGAGAACTGGATCTCTGCATCTCAAGGGGATGGGTATAGATATGGAGGTGCCCTGCTCAGGTCTCCCTTCATGAACACTTGCTGTAGGTGCATAGCTGGTCAAGAGCCTTCTGCTGACACAGCTTTGAATGCACCACAGCATTCATGCCAGCCCATCTTTCCCCTGGGTGGTCCCAGCCACTGAATCAGCCCTGCAGAATGTACTAGAACCTAGTCAACCCTGCCCTACACAGATTACTCTAACAGGCAACTTTTATCTGGGCATTTCTGATCCGCTTGGACACAACTTTCTCACAACCATGTTTCACTACACAACTTTTTCTACCCAATGCTTTCTTAGCTTCCCTCTGTTCAAAGATGTCAGCCCTGCATCAAGGTCTGGAGGTTTTCTTGCCTGCTCCAGCTCCCTCCTCCTTTATGTTTCACAAGCATTTCCCCAATAAATATCTTGCATATCTAATCCAATGTTGGCATTTGCTTCTCAGAAGACATAAACTGACATAATTTCTTAATAAAAAAGTCTTCTGCTTTAATTGATTCAGCATTCCATGAGGAAATACATTGTGCCACATCTTTCTCACTATTTTTCAATCAGAAGCAGTCCCAATTGCACTGTGTTCCAAAGTCCTTACATGGTCTATTAAAAAAAAAAACAACGAATACTCTTTTCAAATTCCTGTTGCTTAAATATGACTAGTCTTCTTTGTGACCCTAAGTGGGGATGAACACGGGTCTACTTACTTCTTCCATAAATGTCCTCCTTTGTTTAAATCTTAATGTAAATCTTAATCTCTTCCATGAAATATTTAATTATAATACAAAAACAAAATTGATTTTCCTTCTCTAGATTTTTGTGCTATAAAAATCTGAGAGTAGCATGCAGCTTTTCAGTTTGTGCATTACTCCTTTACTTAATTTACAAAATTGATTAGAGCCAAAATTGATTCCAAGTTTTAACACTATGCCCAAAATTCCTCTTCAAAAAATTTGGGTTTTTAAAATATATATGTAAAAGATCTGTATTAATTTAAAAAATAATTTATTTTACCATAGAAACTGGAAATCCATAAAAGGCCAAAGTAGAATATAAGTAACTCATAATCACACTGACCATGGTTCATTATTACTGATATTTACTATGTAAACATCTTGTAGTTTTCTATCCATAGATAAACCCAAAGTACATACATACATAACTATAAAAATTTAGTATTTACACACAGATATTTGGCTGTTTTTCATATATCATATAGGCTGTTTGTTAACAGATATTTTTGCTAAACAACATTTTATCAACATGTGTTAAAAAGTAATAATTAAAAGTATCAGAAGTGTTATTATTCATTTAAACAATTCTAAAGTATTGAAAGTTTAGGTCTCTTCATTTTTCTGAATAATAAATAATTCTAAAATATATTTGCATACAAACTTCTTCAATGTTTCTCTCAGGATGAATTTCTAGAATTCTGGATCAAATTTCTTTATACATTTTTAAGTTCCTCAATATATACCAGAGACATATATTGTTAGAAAAGTTGTGCCAATTTAAATTATTTTAATATTGTCCCAATCTTTAGTAATATTTAACTTTTTTCCAATTTTATAGATAATATGGTTTTGTGTTTTAATTTTTATTTATTCATTTTCTTAGTAAATTGACTTTTCCTCAGTTTTGCTGCTTTGAATATGGGGGAAGGGTGGGAATAGACTTTGGAGTTATTCAAATGTAAGTTTGAGTTCTAGTTACAACATTTATTAGTGTGTGATTCAGAGCCAGTCACTTAAACTCTTTAAGACTCAGTGATGTTTGTTTCTGTAATATTGGAATAATAACTGACATTCATATCATTGAGTGGTGGTAAGGATGATATGAGATAATGAAAAATTTTTAATTCATTGACTGACAGTAAGTGCTCAAAAATGCTATTTATTATTGGCATATAAATCTTGAATCTTTTTGGTTGTTGATAAATTTCTATTCATGTTCTTCATCATTATTCTCCGTGAGGTGTGTGACTGTCAACTCAGACACAGGTCATTGATTCTATCCAGTCTCAAGTTTCATTAATAATATGAAGGATACAGTAATTGAAGACACTGGCAAAGCATAAAGAATTCTGGAACTACCAATGCCATTCCTCAGGTCCTTCTTTGCTGTATTACACTCTGTCCTGTCCCAGATTTAACATATGACGTTTCTAAGTTACACAACCGGAACATTACTTACACAATAGGAAGCTACTTTGGCTCTGAAACACTCCCAATGTATACTCAGTTATATAACTTATGTGATATTTTCCAGAGAGTTATGTCCCATAAATGCATAGATTCCATTCCAGATTTGATGCCCTTAAGTATTCCTAGACTACGTACATCCTGATAAAAACATCCCACCAATGAAAATCTAATGTTTTCCAGGAGTCATGGCATTAGTATGTTTACAAAGAGATTAGATAGGAATTAAATGGTATTATTGCTATTTTGATCTGTACAAATTCTTGGTATAATAGAAAAAAATCCAACCCTTTGCCATATATATAACAAATATTTTTCCTCAGGATTTTATTTGCCTTTGAATATTATTAGTGGCATTTTCTGATCAGTGCAATTACTGTTTTCTGTAGTGTTATTTTTTCTTTAGTCAACTCTATGATTTCTTTTTTTTTAAGAATTAAGCCTTGTGGGTTATAATTAAATAGTCCTAACCCCTTTTAAGACCAGATGAACATTAAACTTATATTTTAGAACTGATAACATCAGATTATCTGGAAATAGTTTGGTTATAAGAAAATTCGGATGCTTCTTTCAAAAAAATTATTTCCAAAAACTTAACCAATTATCTCAGAATTATCTAACATAATATTCTTTGTTCTCATTTATGTGAAATAATAGGACTATCAGATCATAAACACAATATATGTATTTAATCTCTTTCTGTTCTGTTTCCATGACCCTCTTTTCTTACACCGGTTTTCTTATGATCTCTTTATTCTAGAAATCTATAATTTCATTTAATATCTAGCAAAGTAACCACTCTTCTCCCTGCCCCTTCATTATTTTTAAGATGCATGCTATTCTTTCTTGTTCATGCTTATAGATGACATTTTAGTTCATGTTCAGTAACCCCTGAAATCCTACTGGTATTTTTATTAGAATTGTATTGCTTGAATATGTTTTTTAGAGAAAGTAATTTTCTACTTCTCAGTTTTAATATCTAGGGTATGGTATATAGCTCTCCATTTATTCAACTATTTTATGACATTCAGAAAATTTTTGAATTTTTCTTACACATGTCCTATCTCTATCTTGTCCAATTTCCCCCTGTATCTTTTGTGTTTTTGTACTTATTAAGAATGGTATATTTTTCCAATATATTTCCTAAGTGGTTATTGGTGATCATCTTTGCTAGAATTTTATTTAGCATATCTGCATCTATTTTTGATACGTGTCTTCTTAGATGCACTCTTTGTCATATTTTCATTCCAGAATAATGACAACTTTGTAGAAGGAATAATAAGTTTCCATCTTTTTTCTATGCTCCAGGATAGTTTTAACAGATGAAAAATGTCTTGACTTGACTTGAACATTTTCAATAAATTAATTCATAAAGTTAAATAAAAGTACTACATTTTAAAAGTAGTTATTTGAGAGCTTTTTTCAACATTTACTATGATAATCTTCTATATCAGCTAAATTTTATAATTTTAAAATTATTTCCTACTATTACAAAAGACTGAATTATGAAATGGGCATTCATTAACATTATAACCCTCACTAAATGTTACTAATAATTGGTACAAGATACAAGAAAGAATCAACAGCTACCCGTACAGCATCTTTATCTATACCAACCAACACAGCATCCTAAAATTCTTCTTTTCCACACTGAAACACATTTTGGCTTCAGAGTGATAGATGATCCCTAAATATGTGTGTGTACAAGCTACCCTACGGAGGACCAGGTAGTACTTATTATTGTGATATGTCAGTTTCCAAACTTCACTTGTAACATAACTAAAGAAACTATATGAACAATGTGCAAGTGCAGCCCATAAATTATGTTTGTTTACAGTAAATCTAGGAACATCTGACATATCCTGCTAAAATTTTTCTTAGACAAAAATTTGACATGGCAGACCATAATAGGCCCTCTATTATCATCCAACTATTAAATCCATCAGCATGCTCAGAAGAAAGCATGGTCCAAGTGGAATGGATATCTCCAATGAGGTAGGGATCAAGATAACTTCTTCTGCTGCAATTAAGACAAAATATAGTAGTAGATGATAAGGATTATAGTTTCCTGTATATTATTGGTTATGTCATCACCCAGATTCTTATTTTTCTCTGTATTCATTTTGTTTCTTATTTCTTGCTTAGACGAGAGATTATGTTTAATCTCTTGTTTTTGGTTCAAGAATCAGAATTTTTCATATAGTAAGTCTATTATAATTTAAGTCTTTATTTTCTATGTGGATTTAATTACTAACAAAAGTTTATTCAGTGACTGTTAAAAAAATGGAGTACATAAATTTCTATAAATATATTAACAAACAAGGCAGATATTTTAAATTTGTTAAAGATTGTTTTATGGCCCAGAATATGGTCGATTTTGGTGAATCTTCCATGTGCACTTGAAAATAGCATGTACTCTGTTGATTTTTGGTGGAGTGTTCTATAAATTTCAATTAAGTCAATTTGGTTGTAGTGTTGTTCAGGTCATCTACATCCTTACTGACTTTCTTCCTATTTATTCTATCAAATACTTGGAGAAGTGTCTTGAAATCTTCAAGTCAAAGTATAGATTTATTTATTTCTAATTTTAATTATCTCAGACTTGCTTCATGAATTTATAATGTTTTATATTAGGTGCCCACACATTAAGGGTTATTATGCATTTTTAAGTAAGTGGCCCCTTTGTCACTATGTAATATCCTCTTTATTCTTGATGTTGTTTCTTATTTAAAGTTTACTTTATATGACTTTAAAATAGTTACTCCAAATTTCTTTTGTTTAATGTTGTCATGGTATATCATTTTTCATATGTCCACTTGTACTTATCTATGTTTCTATGTTTAAAGCACACTTTTTGTAGACAGCTCCCACCATTGGCCAAACTGTAAAATTTGAGAGCACAGTCCTCCATAAGACAGCCCTCACTTCTGACACCAACTGCAAGTTCAGGGTATTCCCAAAACCTCCTTCAAGTTTAATAATTTACCAGAAGAATTCACAGAACTCACTGATAATTACTATTTTCATGGTTACATTTTATTACAGGGAAAAATGTCGATCAAAATTAACCAAAGAAAGAGCCGCATAGAGCAGAGACTGGGAGGTTTCCAGATGCAAAGTATTTATTGCCTCCCCCATGAAGTTAGCATTTGTTATCTTCCTGGAATCAGTGGGTAACAATACTCATGGAGTATCACCAACCAAGGAAGCTCACCCAAGCTTCAGTATCCAGGGGCTTCATTACATAGACATGATTGTTTTATTGATTGATAATGTGATGGAACTCAGTCTCTAGGTTAACGAATAGTGCATTACCCAAAGCTCCTACCCTTAAACCACTGGCTGATCTTTCTGTTGTGGCCACCCTTCACCATGAGCAAAGACACTCTTATCAGGTATAACAGAGATTGCCTCTCAGAAGCTGAGGGAAAGTCCAGACTTTTATTTTGGGAAGGCCAAATTCTTTACTTAACAGCAGCATATAGTTGTTTTTCACTTGTTTTAATCAAATCTAACAATCATTATATTTTAACTGGCATGTTTAGACCAGTCATATTTATTGTGATTATTTATATGGTAAGATTAAAATTTACAGCTTTGTTAAGTCTTTTCTTTTTGTTCCATCTGCTTTCTTTTTATTTTTTTATTTTTCATTATTATTATTTTTTTACTTTTCCCTGCTACCTTTCTTGGGTTAAAAGAGCATTTTATATCCTCTACTGACTTCATATTTACACTTCTTTTTAAAAATTTTAAGTAGATATTCCAGTTCACTATACATCTTTAATTAATCAGAGTATACCTGTAAATAATATTGCACTGCTTTATGTATAAGAATCATACAGCAGTACATTCCCAATTCTTCTCTCCCATCATTATGCTATTTTTACAGTGTATCTGATTTTTACATATGCTATAATCACATATTTCATTTCTATTATTTTTCAGTCATTCAGTTTATTGAGCAGTTAGAAATAGGAAAAAATTGTTTAGTACATTAATTTCATTTACAGTACTCTTCATTTCTTTTCATATAGTTAAGTTTCGTCCTGGTAGCATACTTTACTTTCTGAAATTTTTCTTTAACATTTGTTATAGAGTAGATCTTTAGACAAATTTTGCCTGTCTGAGAAAGCAGTTCTAATGGCAAGAAATTTTTGATGAGTATAAAATTCTGGATTTAGTTTTTTTTCTTTAGCACTTTAAAGTCTTCACTCCATTGTCTTCCAACTTACAATATTTATAAAGAGAAGTTTGTTGTAATTCTCATCTGTGTTCTGTATGTAAGGTGTCTTTTTTTCTCTGGCTGCCATCAAAATTTTTCACTATGTTCTTTTTCTCCAGATGTGGTGTTGCCTCTTTTATCTTCTTGTTATCTTATTTTATTATAGTAGTTATCCTTTGTAGTATACTTTAATCTGTGGTTTGGGCTTTATTCTTAATCTTAGAAAATTTTTAACCAATAGTTCCTCAAATGTTCCCTCTGTCCCATTCTCTTATAACATCCTATAATTCTATTTATATGTATTTTTGATTATTTGATATTGTTTCAGGATTCTTGGATGCTCTGTTGTTGATTTCCCCCCTACTCTGTTCTCTCATTGTGTTTCAGTCTGTGTCATTTCTATAGATTTGTCTTCCTACTCCATGATTCTTTTTCCAGCTCTGTTGATTCTATTGATGAAATCTTCAAAGGCACTCTTCACCACTGCTGTATTTTTCATTTATGGCATTTCCACCTAATTTTTTTCTTATACTTTCCATCTATCTTATCATGCTATTGCTCATCCCCTTCATTAGGAACTTCACCATATTAATTATAATGAATCACAGGTATTTCCTATGCCTTTTCAGATAATTCCAATAGCTTTCATATCTGAATTTACTTCTAATGATCGTTTTGTCTCTTAAAGTGTGTTGTTTCCTTATTGCCATATTGTGTGTTTCATATGTTGATGATTATTGTTATTTTTATTATTATTGTTGTTATTATTTATAGCTAGACATCTATATAGGAAAACAAAGACTGAGGCAAGAATTTTTTTTTTCTTTCTGAATAAGGTCTCACATTTATTTCAGATAGGCATTTGTAACAGATGTTTGATGTGATCTCAGTATAAGGTAGGCTGCCTTCCCCGTTCATTCTGACTGTGTTTACACTCTGCAAATCAGAGACTTCAAATTTCTCTTAGCAATACCTTGTGTTTGGCTGGGTGACTTCTGTTTTGTTTTGTTGTTGTTGTTTTGTTTTGTTTTCATTTGTCTATTTTTAAAATACCTGCTCCACATTCAGCTTTAACCTATCCTTTGCTCTGTGCCTCAGGGAGGGTCTGTTTCATCTAAGTTACTTGTTATTTGATATTAGCCTGGCAGTGGGAAATGGGAGAGCATTCTGTGTGATTCTGATAATACCTCAGGCAGATTCATGGTGTGTTGGTCTTGAGTGTTTAGCTTTCTCAGTGATCCTTTCCTTCATTGGCGTAGCAGATACTCTTATCTCTCTTCTAGAGATGTGAAGTTTTTCCTCTGTTCCCTTTTTATGAATTGCAACAGATTTTCTCCACTGCTCTTAGGACAACAGTATTTGTTTACTTTTTCCTTCACAGATAATAATTTTTTTTCCTTAAGGCCAACAAAGGTGCAAGTATCCCAGTGGAGTTCTGTGCCTTTCTCAAAGTTGTACCTCTGTCTCAGGTTTTCACTATAAGGGAAACTACAAGACATGTCCTTTTTCTTTTTTTCTTTTCCGTGTGTGTGTGTGTGTGTGTGTGTGTGTGTGTGTGTGTGTGTGTGTGTATGATTACCTAGTGAATTTCATACAGGAAAAGTCTGTAAGAGAATGTGCACACTTTTTTTCTTTTTTAGCAGCAATCTTTCCAAAGCATGTTTCACTGCCCTCCATCAACTTGCCAGTCATCCTAGCTGAGCTCTGTATACCAGTATCTGTCAGCATTTTTCCCAGATAAACAAGAATTTATGCTTCATTTCTCCCTGCAGGTGCTTGTCTCTCCTTATATTTTGAGCTATTTCATTGCCTTGTGACTTCAACACTTCATGGGTTCAAGAAAAGTCATGAAACTGATGTTTGTCAGGTTATTTTTTTGTTGTATGGTTGGGACCAATGCCCTTTTTAACCCTCAACATCCCTAAACAAAACCCGATGTCAATATCTAATTTTGGGAGTAATGCCCTTTACAACCCTCACCATCCCTAAATGGAAACCAGAAGTTTTCTGTTTATTATTTGTAATTGTCACATCAAACACTATAAAAGAAAGGTTATAGAACTATAAATGAATAAGCTTTCTTATTATAAGATTATTCTTACTTGTTTGTTTGTTTGTTAAGTCAGTCGTTAACCAAATATTTATTTAGTTCCTATTCTGAACAAGGTTTGTCCTAAAAAACTCACTAGGTCATATAAATATTCTTTTGTAGATCTGGGATGGGTATGAAAATATTATAAGACCTATAACAAAGGAAAATAAGAATCTCAACATTATTTCTAGTATTAAAATATGGATTTATATACCCAAGATGGTTCATGTGACTTAAATTGATGTTTGATATACAAAATCGTGGGAATTAAGTGTGAATTAAATTTTGTATATAATTTATTATGAAGTGTGAAGAAGAAAAACTTTGAGTTTGACTATTATCTAAATGATATTTTGAGGAAAGTAACAATAAGAGCTTCTGAATAATGTGAGAATTGTTAAAATAATAGTTTACATTTACATTTGTAATTAGATTTGATACTGGACAACAAAAGTAAAGTTTGCTCAAGGTTATCTGTTGGATGATTTTTTTTTCCCCCTGTTTCAATCATCGAAAACCTTTGCTTTGTCATTGCCATTGTCATTGGGCAAAGATTAAACATCCTGTGAGTTAGGACATAAAGTCAAACGTCCAAGAAATATGTTTAGTACATGAAAGAAGGGAAAAAAGAAGAGTAAAATACAAAGTCTTTGACAGCATTTAATCCAGAAACATTATGAGTAAATTGGAAACATCTACCCCAAACACATATGTGTATTTTATCTTCCAGTTTGTTGGAAAACAAAAAGCTTTCCAAAAGCTGCCAGGGTACTTCAAAAGAAGAAAATTTTATCGAACTCAGACTACATGCTGAGGAAAAGCAGACATGAGTAATTTTATCATGCTATTTTGTACTAAGTAAATATCTAACCTTATTGCTTAAAGGTAACCAAAATGTTCTCTACTTTACAAGCCAACCCAGGTCTAGTCTTAGCATATAATCAACTGTCATTTGGTGTAACCAAGAACTGAATGTGGCTTTATGTCTGAGCAGTGTATTTAATTTTGACAGTCCGACTTCTTAGGGCTTTACTCATCCAAAGCTCAGCACATAAACACACTGCCTGCAGCCTCGCATTGATTGTCAGCACAATTAATTGCCAGGAAAACTGCAGCTTTATTAAGTGCACGGTACTAACAATAAAAACATCACTATTTATAGCACAGAGCATGGCGGGATATCTATACAAATAAAATATAACAATAATAAACAAAAGGCCAGCCAGTAGTCCCACAGAAAAACACCAATAAATTTGTTTTAATGCCAAGCCACAACAGGATACTCAAGTGTCCCTGGGCATAAGATACTGCAACCTCTACTGAAAAACAAGAGCCTTTTGTGTGGTGTGAGAAGTGGATGTCAACCAGTCTCTTCAGGATTATTTCATACAGTTTCGAATCTCCATTGCCCCAATGCCCAACTACAGAATGCTGCCTGGGTGGAGGAGAGAAGAGAAACATCATAAGGTTCAATTATAGTCAGTGGTGAATTTAATCAGTGATAACAATTTAAAAATAAATACATCTTGAGGAATATAAAAGGCATATTGGTAGTGCTGAGAAAACTTTAGTCTGGTAGTAAAGACTGAATAGTGTACATTACAACCTCAGATTAGGGTTTGGAAATCAAGAAAGTAGTGTTTTTCCTAAATCCTCTCCTTTATATTGATACTTATTATGAAAATTTGCAGTATGGAATTACATAAATTTTAGAGAGGCTAATGCATTTGAGAAAGGAAAGAAAGAGAAGGAAGAGTGTAGAGAATTACATATCTCCAACATGGTATGAAACATTTAGGGACCAATGATTACCTCCGACATAAATTTGGTTTATTTCATCATACAGAAATGTGGTGATTGCTGTGGCCAAAAGGTTTATGCAATAAAATATGTCTGCACTAGGAAAACTTGAAAAATAATATTTTCAGAGCTTTAAATTAAAAGAAAAACATAATCAGTTTTATTAAACAACCGTGTTTTTATCATCGTTCTTCATATAGGTAGTAACATGTGGTTCACAGAAGTAATATGTGGAAGGCCATTGATCTTGGCAGTGGTGATGTTGAAAATCAAATCGCATTCTGTTATAGTGGGACCAATATACCACAGTACCTTATGCAATACACAGAGACAGAGGGATAGCTAAGACCACTTAATTGTGAAGAAAGTTAACTGAGTTGAAACATAAGCAGATGTTTCATTATTGCATATACCAGGGGTGCCAAAAAATGTATACACATTTTCAGAGATGCTAACACTTTGGTCAATATTGCTCAAGCAGTAGTTCGCCATCATAAGAAGTGTCTGGACACTGATGATAACCACTTTGAGCACCTCTTGTAAATGCAGAAGTCAAACGTGACTTGTATTCATCTTTTGCTATCGGTATATATTAATACAGTTTTTTCCTTTCTTAAAATTTGTATACATTTTTTGGCACCCTCTATAGATCAGGTACATTATGTGCATTATATACTTTAATGCAGACCTTCTGGTTCACACTCAGAAGCAGTTTCAAATATTGCAAAACAAACCCTTAATTTAATGTGAGAAACCTGAGAATCAGTGAGCTTAAAATGACCTGTCCAAGCCCCTTTGCTGGTTGGTGACAGAAGCAGAACAGATCTTTACCCTTTTTCCCTTAAGCTGTATAGCGTAAAATAAGCCACAATTGAATAAGTAACTATTATACTTGATTTCCTTACAAACTGTAACAGTAAGGATATTTTAGAGAGAGAAAAACATAGGATCTCTAAAATGCAGAACTGAATTGAGTTTCAAGTTTTTAAAATCGCTTTAACTTATCACATCACAATAAAACAAAACTCCTTCAGTACAGAAAGCTGTATCTTACTCATTGCAGCAGATGACATCTGCAAGTATCACATATTTGTGGTTCTTTCTGTTAACCTGGATCATTCATTCACATTTGTCCTTTCAAATTGAGAAATTTTCAGTCTCACTTCTGGATGAAGGAAGATATCACCTTACTTGTTGGGAAGGTAGAAGAGGTGAGAAGTAGCAGAAATCATCCATAGCTTCTATGATAGATAGTTTATAACTCATTTTGTGTAATCTTAAACTACTCTGTCATATACAAAGTAAACAAACAAAATAAAATAAAACACATCTTCAACAACAGAAAAAGAAATTGAGACAGAACACAATACATACACACACACACACACACACACACACATACACACACACGCTGTTACATTACTTTGACTTTGAAAATATGCATCAAGTTATCTATATTCTCAGTATCTGATCTAATTCCCTAGTTTGGACAATTGCAAACTCCTGTGATGAAAGTCAAAACAGAGTAGGTACAAGTTGAGCCAAATTCTGAATGTATTTGTATTTCTTCCTTAAAAGTCCACATCTAAATTGAGGCAAAGACCTTGTGAGCTATGTCTTAAAATGTTTAGTCACTAGCAAATCTTAACAAAACTTCCTTCTCTGGTTGAAGATAAGGAAAATGTTAAACTATGAGGAACTTTATTTCCAAATATTTTTCACTTAGTTAGTCAATGACTATAACTGAGGATCACTAATTTCTAAGCACTGGACTAGGTGGAATAATGACAAATAAGGCAGGATTCATGCCCTTAAGGAATTTAGATCTTCAGACTAGAAAAATTTTTCCTTGGGTTCAATTTGAAAGCTAGAATGGCCTGTTTTCATATACGTATGTGATGAATATATATATATATATATATATATATATATATATATATATATATATATATTACACACATACAAAGATATACATATATATGTATATATACCCATATATGTGTAATATACATATGTGTATATGTATGTATGTGCATACCGTGTTTCCCTGAAAATAAGACATATCCAGACAATCAGCTCTAATGTGTCTTTTGGAGCAAAAATTACTGTAAGACCTGGTATTATATATTATATTGTATTATATTATATTACATTATACCCAGTCTTATATTATAGTAAAATAAGACAGGGTCTTATATTAATTTTTGTTCCAAGAGACGCATTAGAGCTGATGGTCTGGCTAGGTCTTATTTTTGGGGAAACACTGTATATATGTGTGTGTATATATATAGATATACACACACACACACATATATAATGTATATGAATATGTACATATTTTAATTAATTTCTGGTTTTCTGGTCTTGAGAAGATTCCAATTACTCTTGGTCTCAGTTTTCTTATTTGTAAATTGTAACTAAGACTACTTCATAAAGCTTTTGTGAGAACTAAGTGAAACAACATTTTTAACATGCTAGTCACATAGAGAATACTCAATACTTTTTGGTACTTTTCTTGAAAATTGGAGTTTTGCATGAGTTAAGGTTTTCAGAAGCAGCAAGACCCCCCAGAAAGCTGTTGATTCAATTGGTGAAATTTAAAACCATTTTCTGAAATGACCCAGCTGATGTTAAGAAAGGTACATCAATTAATTTTACAACATAAAATAAATTTCTTAAGATAAAATATTGTAGTATATTTTAAGACTCCACGAACTGTTAAGAGAGACACACATTTTATGGCTCTCTAATGTTTTTGGTTTTGGTTTTGGTTTTTTTCTTCAGACAGAACCAAAAACTCACAGAATATACATCCTAGGAAGCCATATGCCTCCAGTAGCCATTTTAACAAAAACTGCTCAAAAAATTCTAAGTACAAAGCCATCTCCATTAACATGAAGTAAGTGACTTTTCTCTGACTGTTGTGTTCAGCTCTTTCAACAGCCTCATTCTGATTGCTGAAGGGTCTTGTACTGAGAAAGAAGAAGCAAGGAGTAAACTGACCTTCCACAAGGTGGCCTTTACTGCTGCAAAATTACCTCACTAATCTTTCTTCAATTGTTATGGCAGGCCAACTACAGAACCAAAACAGAATAAAATGCTGTTATTATACAACTATAACATTGGGCAGAAATCATCATAACAGCTTTTTAAAAAACAGATAAACATTCTTTTTGTGGGTGCTATTTTTTTTTTATTTCAGAAAAGGAAAACAGCACTTTTTACATGCAAATATCATCACCTATACCTCTGACTCCCTTATTAGGGACAATCCATACTAATTTACAGGACCTGTGAAGTTCAGAATATATACAACAGAGAGATGGGTAATATTATAATCCCATTAAAGAAAAGACAGGACTTATCTGTGATTACACTAACCTATAAAAGGTAGAATTTTCATTCTGTTGGTTTGAGCTTTGCAATAGCTTTCCTTCATCTTATAACTAACCCCTTTTGTTGTGTGTTGAGGTGAGTGCGTCATTTTTGGACTATCCCTGGTGGATGTTTTTGGCAGACTGGAGGAAATGCTTTCTGGAATCTGTGTTGAGCGCCACATTCTCCTTAAAACTGGAAGACATCCAAGAGGCACATCTGTTACTCTTTTAGGCCACTGAACCAGAAACAGGGTGCAAAGAATGGGATTAGGAAAACCAGGTTGCTAAACCTTTTTTCCTTCTCTTTTCGCCTCATCTTTTCATCTTCCCAATAAGCAGGCTTTTGACTACCAGATGATGGAAAATGTATTAGCTGTCACCACTGCTGAGATTATGTTGGGCAATCAATTTCTCTAACTCTTTAAACAATATTGCCTTTCTACTTTTTAAAACTTTGTTTTGAAAAATAACCTTTTTTATTTTATAACAGCTGTAGATTTACCAAAAAATTATGGTTAGTACTGAGAATCCCCATGTACCCTATACTCAAGTTTTCACTTTCATTAACATCTTATGTTAGTATGGTGTATTTGTTATAGTTAATGCACCAATGTTGATAGATGATTTTAATTTACAATTCCATAATGACAAATGATGTTAAGCACCTTTTCATATGTTTATTTATTCTCTTTGGTGAGATTATTATTCAGATTTTTACCCACTTTTTAGTTGGATTGTTTGTTTGTTTTCTGATTGTTGAGTTTTAAGAGTTCTTTGTATATTTGGACACAAGTCCCTTATTAGATATATATTTTGCAAATAATTTCTCCCAGTCTGCGACCTGTTTTTCTTTTTTTTTCTTTTTTTTTCTCATTTAACAATGTCTTTTGCAGAGCAGAAGTTTTTAAACTTGATGTACAATTTAGATATCTTCTTATTTCATGGATTGTGGTTTAGATCTAAAAACTCATCAATAAATTCTAGGTCACAGATTTTCTTCTCAAAGTTTTATAGTTTTGCAATTTACATTGAGGTCTATGATCCATTTTTTAACTAATTTTTGTGAAAAGTATAAGGTCTATGTCTAGATTCATCTTTTTGCATATGAACATACAATTATTCAAACAATATTTGTTGAAAAGCCTCTTATTCTTCATTAAGTTGCATTTGCTCCTTTGTGAAATATCAATTAACTCTTTGTGTGAATCTACTTTTGGGTTCTCTATCTTGTTTCGTTGACTTATGGATCTATTTTTTCAACAATACTACACTGTCTTATTTACTTTAGCTTTAAAGTAAGTCTTGAAATAAGGTAATGTGATTCCTTCGACTTTATTCTTTCCTTCAGTATTGTATTGGCTTTTCTAAGTCTTTTGCCTTTCCATATATACTTTGCAATTTACTTGTTGATATCCACAAAATAGCTTATGGGATTTTGATTAGGATTTCATTGATTCCATAGATCAAGTGGAAAGAATTAACATCTTAACAATGAATATTCCAATTATAAAAACAAACATGTCTCCATTTATTTAGATCTTCTTGGTTTATTGAATCAAAATTCATAGTTTTCTGCATATATATATATGTATATATATATATATACATATATATATCTGAAATACACTTTATTACTTATACTTAAGTATTTCATTTTTTTGGTGCTATCGTAAATGATTTATCAATGTATACCATTTTTAAGTTATCAGTCCAAATTTTTATTGTTGTTACATAGAAAAGCAATTGACTTTTGAATATTAATCTTGCATTCTGTAACCTTGCTATACGTACCTATTATTTCCAGGACTTTTTTCTATTATTATTATTTATTCTTTGGTATTTTCTACATAGATAACCATGTCATTTATAAATAGAGTTTTCTTCCCAATCTGTAAACACTGTATTTCCTTTTTATTGAGCACCCTAAAACTTCCTCTACAATGTTGAATAGAGTGGTGAGAAAGAACATTTTCGCCTTATTCCCAGTCTTAAAAAGAAAGTGTTCAGATCTTTATCAATAATCAGGATGTTAGCTCTAGGGTTTTTTTGCAGATTTACTTCATTAAGTTAAGAAAATTA
The DNA here is from genome assembly GCF_036562045.2 of Rhinolophus sinicus. Taxonomy (NCBI): domain Eukaryota; kingdom Metazoa; phylum Chordata; class Mammalia; order Chiroptera; family Rhinolophidae; genus Rhinolophus; species Rhinolophus sinicus. The sequence continues at coordinate 186,894,653 of NC_133751.1, read as the reverse complement.
CTCGCAATCCCTGAGAGATTTTAGTCAGGACTGGGTGTTAGTTTTGTCAAATGCTTTTTCTGCATCAATTGATGTGATACTTTTTTTTCTTCTTTATCCTGTTGAAGTGTATTACATTGATTTTTTTAGTAGAGTTTATTTTTTAGAGCAGTTTTAGGTTCACAGCAAAATTGATAATGCGATAGAGAGACTTCCCATGTATCCCACATATGCAGAGTCTCATTCACTATCAATATTCTGCACAAGTGGTATGTTTGTTACAGTTGATTAACTTATATTGACACATCATTATCACTTCAAATCCATAGTTTACATTAAAGTTAACTCTTGCTTTTGTATACTCCCTAGGTTTTGACAAATGTATAATGACATGTGTGTACCATTATAGTATCATGCAGAATAGTTTTACTGACTTAAAAATCCTTTGGACTGTCTAGTCATCCTTCCCTCTCCCCAGTCTCTGGCAACCACTGGTACTTCTATCCATAGTTTTGGCTTTTCAGAATGTCATATATTTGAATTATAAAGCATGTAACCCTTTCATATTGGCGTCTTTCACTTAGAAATATGTATCTCAGTTTCCTCTATGTCTTTTCATGGCGCAAGAGCTCATTTATTTTACATGTTGAATAATATTCCATTGTTTGGATTTACCAGAGTTTATCACCTATTGAAGGACATCCTGGTTACTTCCAACTTTGGGCAATTATGGAAAAAGCTGCTATAAACATCCTCATGCAGGTTTTTGTGTAAACATAAGCTTTGAATTCCTTTGGGTAAATACCAAGGAGCACAATTGATGGGTCATATGGTAAGAGGATGTTTAGTTTTGTAAAAAACTGCCAGACTGTCTAGAAAATGGCTGCATCATTTTGCATTCCCACCTGCAGTGAATAAGAGTTCTTGTTGCTCCACATTATTGCCAGCATTTGAGATTGTGCGTGTTTTAGATTTTAGTGATTCTAATAGGTTTATGGTGATATCTCACTGTTGTTTTAGTGTACCATTCCCCAGTGACATTCCCTAATGAGTACATTTTCATATGTTTATTTGCTATTTGTATATTTTCTCTACTTTTAAAATTGTTTTGGATACTTCCTCTATCCAAAGTTTTCCTCCTCTATACTATTTTCTACTCTCTCCCCTTTGCTTAAACTCAGAAAATAGAAACATCTAATCCTAACATTAAAAATATTTAGTAATACAAATAGATATTCTACGTTCATGACAAAATATGAACAGTGCAATGGGCTGCATGTTGCTTAATCCTGACGGAGAAACCAGCCATGCTGAGGCGTGCGGGATGGCACTAAGTTGGCTCTCAGGGCCCTTACATGTCTTTAGGATGTTACGGAATGGACTTTGTGTACCTGTACCAAAGCGCCACATGACTTTCTGACATGGCACTGCTAGCTGTGTTAGTGGTGACAGATGACAACATCTATCTCAGCTCCCATAGCTCATCACACACTTTGAAGAACCCAACACCACAACAAACAGTAAAATATGTGAGACTTTATGGTGTAATTACCTCTTTGACAAATACATAGCATTTTTTATCAAGGGTGCTTACTGGGCATAAGACAGAGGTATGGCTAAAGATATGGTCTAACACACAACAATGAAACCGTTGCCTTCCCAGAGCTCTGGTTTATCGCTACTCATTTTTACTTTTGAAATAAAATTTTCCTAAAAACCAGGAAGCAATGTTAATTCCTTCTTGTGTACCTAAAATTTGGTCCCCTCTCCTCTCTTTTTCTTTTCTTCTCACTCTCCACTTTCTCCCGGACAGCCTTTAGAAATGTAAACGTAAGAGGAATTATGCTGCAAGCTTGTTCTTCATAAAAGAACAGCTTTTAATTAAATTAGAAAAAATACTGCCACAGGCAACACTTAAACTGACAAGAATGCATTCTATTAATCTTTGCAGAGAGGAACTGTACACTGCATTTAATTTAATTAGGTAGAGGAAAGGCCCGTTCGGTCCTAGGGGGGTACCAATGTCCTTTTAAATTGAGGACACAGCATTTATATAAAGTCATTTTAATATCAGGCAATACATTTCTAAACAGTAATTTAAAAACATTACTTGCTATTATTAAACGATACCTTGTTGCAACTTCTCACTTTATGAGAGGACTTTCATTTCTCAGAGAAATTTCATACACCAACAGGCCTTTTGTTCTCCTCCAATAATTTATTGACTTTGAAAGTGTTAAATAATTAGGACTAGGATCCCTGGAAAACAACCGCACTAGGGAAATACACGTCAAAGCTATATTACAATGGAGAATGTATTTGGATTATGTTTTACTTCTGGGCCATGGTAGTGAGTGATAACAACTAACTTTTATATTAAAAATTATATTACAGTTGAGAAGTAGGTTATATTCTGATGTCACTCCTGGCACTACAGAAACAGAAAAACTTTAGGATGTTTTAGTCATCTTTTTAAATTTCCAGTCTGACTCTCCAACACTTCAGAAACTTTCATTGATTATTTCTACCTCTTTTGACCACCTCAAGAAACTACACCGGTTCTAATCTATCACACTCATAAATTATAATAGAAAAATAATCTAGGGATTATATTGAGCAACCAAATACAAGCAACTTCAGTTCAAAAAGCAAGTTATATGTTAAGATATGTTCCATTTTATGCAGACTCTCCCTCCCCCTAGAATGTCAGACAAGACTATTGCAGTTCCAATGGGAGCAGCATGAATCAAAGTAAAAAATAAATAAATAAATAAATAAATAAACACACACCTTGGATTTTATTCATTAGTTTATCTAGTCATGCGAGTACTTGAGGGAAGATGCTAACCTAGGGGATAGTGATCTGAACTAGTTAAACATGGTTCCTGAGAACATAAATCTTCAAATCCAACAGTCCTGAGGGTTGTTTATATCTGTGGTTTCAGGTTTAGTGGAGCTTGGAGAAATGTTCAACCAATAAAGGGCTAGTGAATAAGGGATTAATAGGAAGTGTACTAATCTCTCTTTTGATTATTTATCAGTTCAAGAAAACATCTTTCCAAGTACAAGGATATTACATGTTTAAGAAATTAGTCCACAACTAGCAGTGCTAATTCACTTTCAGCAATAGCTAGAAGTATCCAATTTTCAGTTTTGATATGAAAACCCAAGAAGATCTCTAATGTACAATTACTGTTTGGGGACAAATTAAAAAGTTCATGTTCCCTGTCATTCATTTGCACAGAGACTTGTATAACTGGAACAAATTCTCTCCCTGTTTATGTAAGGATAATTTATTGCTAAATGTTTGGTATAGAGTCAGGACCAAAGGAAGCCACAGTAAAGGTTGGGCATTATAACTACTTGTGCAATGCTCTATAAAGGTTTGGAACATGAGCTTTGTTATCAGGTAGACATGTATTTGGATCCTAGTTCTGCCACTTATTAGCTAAATTATCTTAGGCTTATTACTTAACCTCTAGAGTTTCAGAATCTTTTTTTAAAAAAATATTAATAACAACTATGCAGGGTTGTTGCATAAGGATTCAATTTTAAAAAGTATCCAAAATATTTATAATATTACTAACCTTGAATATGGTAAGTATTAATAAGTATTGGATGTTATTGTATTTAGTGGCATTAAAAAGATCTTCAAAACTGTTTGCATTCATTGATGATTTAGATTAATTGCTTTTGCCACAGTTAATAGGAAACCTGACTCAAGTGATTTTATAAAAAGAAGCAATGTATGATCGCAACTAAAATGAATCTAGAAGTAAAACATTCCAAAGTTATCATAGACTTAATATCTTTAATAACTCAGGTTCTCCATATATATGTATGTATATGTATACATATACATATATATATATATAGATAGATATATAGATATATCTATCTATCTATCTATCTATCTATCTATCTATCTATATATATCACAGACATACAGAGAGAGAGAGAGAGAGAGAAAGAGAGAGAGAGAGACAAAAAAATGTATACACATTATAAGAAAGGAAAAACCTGTATTAAAATTGTGGTACTCAATATATACCGATAACTCAATCGTTATAGTCTACCAGATAACTAGTCAGAATTCATCAACTGTCAAGGTCCATTCAACTTCAAAAAGTAATACTTAGATAACATCCCTTAAAATGTCGCCCCCAGTATATTTTGTCGCCCGTAGTATATTTTGCTCTACTATGCATAGTTTTGACTTTTGTCCTCATCCGTATAGCCTCATGATTATAAGATGGCTTCCAGAGGTCTGCTGTCACATTTTCAAGGGCATTGTGTAATGGCCAGAAGTGGGAAAGCCAATGTCAAGAACTGTATAAGGTCTGTGATTTAACACTACATGCAGGCTAGCAAACTAGCCTGCCATATTTCCATGGATGTGACAGAAGACATGAGACTTTTGAGTAAGGGAGAGATTGACAGTTTGTTACTCATAACAAAAGCAATAGCCGCAGTATCACCCCTTTTTTGAGCTATTTTCCAGCCTCAATTCCCATAGGGCAACATGACAAGGGTCTGATGATGCCTGCATGCTTGCTCAATTATTTTACAGGAAAGGAGTCCTGATATTGGGGAATCTTACTCTTTTATAATAGACTTTAAGCAAACTTACTTGACTTTGGTGCTGGAGGGAGACATTATCTTTATTATGCTCGACAATAAGTAATTCTGTCCTTTGCTCCAAAATCATTTCTGTCTTTGAAATCTATTCACTATACGATTTCCTCAAAAGATAGTGTGGAATAAAAGGGCACTGAGTAGAGAACACAAAAACTCCCGTGCAGAGAACTTACCTCATCCTCATGCTCCTTTTTAAAAGTAACAGAATATTTCTCAAAATTTGTCTAAAACTCTTTTCTTCATTCACTGTATTCTTAGTTCCAATACCAGCAAGAGAAATAGGTGACCCATAGTAGACTTTTATTAATTAAGATTTAGTTTCTAGAACTAAGGAGGGGACATCCTCCCTTGTAAGACATGGCTCTCCCACATCTGATAGAAAAAATGAAATTTTCTCAAGAACGGAAAGTGAAGGATTATTATTAGGGCAGGTAACCAATCAATAGGGGCTGCCACACCTGTGTGTGTGTGTGTGTGTGTGTGTGTGTGTGTGTGTGTGTGTGTGTGTGTGTATGTGTTTGTGCATCCACAGTAGTCAGGATAAATTATTGTTTAAACAAAATTTTTAAAAAACCCGGTCATAATTATAGCAGTTACAATAGGCATAAAATGGGCTGTCTTCACTTTGGGATTTTGAGAAATATGTCTGTGGGTGGAGGGAGATCATACTATTAATAGTGATTATCTATGACCAATGATAGTTTTGCTGTTGATATTTTAACTGCATTTTCTCATTTGTCCACATTGAATACATAATATAATGTCTGATTCATAGTGATGCTCATTAAAGTTATTAACTTAAGTAATGTGTAATTTTTTAGCTTTATAATAAAGGATATCTGTGTTGGGTACTCTCTTAAGAAAAGTCTTCGAGTGTTAATTATGTTGACATTTCATTTTGTGTTTTATTTTTTAATTCAACATTAATTATTTTCTAAAAGCATATATTATTGCAAAAAGTCTATGAAAACAAAATCTGCTATAGCTACCTTATGTCATATGTTTCTTTCATCATATACTTTAGTGCTTCATTCATTTTCTTAAGTGTCTTTTGGCAAGATCAAATGAACAGTACCTTAGATAAGTCCATATCTTAGTATGAGTGCCACTAAGAAAACTGCCCAAGGAGTTCTAAAATTCCATTTACAGCCATAAATGTTTGTTACCTGTGCATCTGTTAGATGCTTTTTTGTTGGTATTTGCAATAATAGAAATACTTCTGGTATTGTCCAGAAAGTGTTGAACACATTACCATGGCTATTCTATATGTAGAAAATAAAGAATTATTCACATGAAAGAATCAGCTAGAAGCTATCCTTATGGCCTGGACAATTGTGCTATTGAAAAGTTGTGCAAGAATTATATAGTACATATCAAGTTAGTGGACTCTTTGATATTTTTCTATTCTGTGAACTCACCAAGAAGCCATGGTCAAGAAGCCACCATGATTTGGGAAATGTTTCTTCTGGATCGTGGAGACTCCTCAGAATGGTTTAAACCTCAGTTCAACCTCAAAGTCATGCTCAGAGAATCATAGGCCTGTGCCGATTCATTACTGATATTTCTTCTTACAATGCACATAATCAGTCATTCCACAAACACGCAATGAGTGCTTATTATGTCTTATGGATACAAAGATGAATAAGACATAGTTTCTGACTGCAAGGGCATTCATACAGAAAACTAAATTAAATGGGATGTTCCTATAATAAAAGTATACCCTTGAAGCAAAAAACGGATTTAACTGCCTGATAGTCAAAGAACATTTCCTAAAGTTGTCTCCATCCTATGAATTTAAGTCAGTGAGGTGGAAGAATGATAAAGAACCTCTTAGTATGGAATATCATGAGTAAAACATGGAGGCTTAAGAAAATATAGTGGAGGCCTAGTTACTTAGAAACTGCTATTGTGATGCCCTCAGGAATTTAGAAAGAGAGGAAATAAATTTGCCCTTTAAAAGTCAATCTATAAAATTAAAACTTAAAGGGCTATGTAAAGGCAAACTCTTCAAGAAAACTGAATGATTCTCAAGGAAAATGCCCTGTACTTTCCTTGAAATTAGTATACCTAAGAAGGAAGGCAGGTTTTGGTCTTCCCTTGAAATGCAGGCCAAAGGAGAAGCAGAGGAGAAAAATTTGACAGGTACAGTACTTGTTAGTACACAAAATCAGGATTTTATTCTTAAAAGGCTAAGGGAGAGAATTTTTACCATAGTGAATTCAGCAGAATAACAGCTATCTCCCTGTAAATTCCCTTAAGGGAAAGCCCGAGACAATTTTACTCTGGTGGTCACAATTCTCAACAAGCACCTGGGCATTTTGAATATAAAGTTGATGTGTTTAAAAGTAGTGAGAACTTCACTACCTTAGTTTGTGTCCCCCCAAAATCAAATCCTGAAGTAAGAATTTAGGAAGCACAAATGAGTAATGGGGAACATGTGTGGGAAAGGGAGAAAGAGAAAAAAAAGAACGTGTTAAGGAGCAATTCGCTATTTTCAGTTATCAATGTATGGGGACCAAATAAGAAAGAGGTATAATAGGTATTAATATTTTCACTGAAAGATGGGAGACTGAGTTATTTACCAAAGACTCTCATCTCCCATTATTGATCATTCCCCCAGGGTGGTTAACTCACCCCCCACACACACACAGACACACACACACACACAAACACACTCACACACATTCTGGCTTACCTAAGTGCAGAGAAGCCAGCTACTGAAAAGTGTGAGAAAGCCCTCCAACATAGAAATGAGAATCAAGTATTTAAAGTAGAAGCTGTCAGTTTGCTGCTACCGAGCCGCAGGTAAACTTGGGTAGGGCAAGGGGATACGGGGTAGCATCCGCTTCAGAATATCCCTTGTATTTCTCAGTTTTCTCAGGCCCCACATGGAATCCTCTCTGTTACATTTGCTTAGAATTCTTGCCAGTCAAAAATCTCTGGACAAAATAAAACTTAAAACAAAAGGGTAATGAAACTGGTTATATCTCTTACCATTGCAACTTACCTTGTGAGTATAACTGGACCTGATCTAACTAAATTCCCCTCACCTTGTGTAGTACATCCATTTGCCCGTTAGGAGGTAGAGAACTTTATTTACGAGGGATTGAACTTTATTTACAAGGGTCACTTGCTCTCATCAGTTAGGTATTAGAGTGATCTAATAATTAAACAAGCAGTTAGTCTACACTTCCTGTTTGCAAAAACACTTAAATGAGATAACCTATGCGCAAGTCGGGTGTGTGTATGTGTGTGTTCAGATTGGTAGGGTAGGAGGTGGACAAGAGAAGTAGAAATTAAATAAGATTAATTCCCCAGGACATCCCTAACTCTATATATACATATGTAAAACATGTGCAATCTTTAAATGGGATACTATACTGTCACATGGCACCTCTGGTTCTACAGCTTCAAGAGCCTCATTTATTAGATTGAGGAAGACATATAACAATATACTTATGGGTTAACAAAAAGATGTGCTTCTTAATTATCCACTTAAATATTGACCTTTATTTTGTGTGGCTACCCATTGCCTTATGAAATCTTGGACCTAGTCACATTCTGAGAACCTACTTCAGGCAAGTCAAAGCCTTCCTTGAGAAATGTATTTCTATTGCCATAAACTGTCCTTCTGTCTGGATGGCACATTGCTAATATTACTTTTTCTCCTTGATCTAAACTTATCCTCCCTCCTTCTAGAAATACATCTTTATAATTTTATCAACATATTTTATTATTACTCTAATTGTTTTTTCCAACTTGGCAAAATCTCTCACATTGTATTATACAGAAGCTTTTCCTTGCGGCTCAGTTTTAATATATGAGCCACAGAGTGAATACTTACTATTAGCCACATGGCGTATGGAAAAATATTAAAATACATCATAAAATGCAGCTAGGCAAACATGCTGGTATTCAGACAAGGAAGCTGAAGTATAAGCAAAGCATATATTACAAAACAAAAAGTTAGCAAAATAATCACGAATCATCCTACCAAAGAAAGCCTTTGAAGTCTTCTGTTGCTAATTCTCTACTGAAATAGCTTTGCTATCTTCTTCCATTAGAGGCTCATTTACAACAAAATAATGTAAAAAAAAATCTTTAGATATTTATAATTTCAGGTAGGAAAATTTACCTGGATGCCTAGACTATAGTCGGTAATATTTCAGTCAAGAAAGAAAATAGGGACTTTTTATTCCACCTAAAGGTATTTCTATCTCTGAATACATTTTAGGAAAGCATTAGAAACAAATTATCACAATGCTACATACGGAGAAACAGTAAACAGGTGTGTATGAGCTCCATCTTTGATGAAAATCACTAGAAAATAATATCCATATTTAACTGATAACTTACCAGTAAAATTTTTAAATTTCAATAGTTTTGCTACAGAGGAAATGAAAGAGAATTGCAGAGAATGATTTAGGGAAACACAGAGAGTATGCTTTCCCATACTGTTTTGATTACAGTCATAAAAGAATAATTTATTGGGCTATTGATCTGTCGTATGTTTCTGGTGTAATCTTTTCTTCTTTTCTCCAATAACAGTCAGGGCCCTCTCAGAGAAGTTTGTGTGCATTAGCTCATTGAAGGGATTATGCTTGGTTGGTGTGTTTGGGGTAGGTGGAGAGAGCAGACCCAGGTACCAGGGCGCTGGACTCCTGCAAAGATGCTCAAGCAAGAGTATGGCATAATAGAAGCAGAGTTGCTGGCTTTTTGTGGGACCACAAAGGCTTAGAGAATAAAGATGTTATCAATAGGATACACTGCATATGAAAAAGCTCTTGCTTATTAGAAATCAAATTATCCTCACAATTCCTATGCAATTTAAAGGCAAGAGAGTGCCACAGCCCCCACCCCTGACTGCTAAGGTCCGTGACATTAGTTAAGCACTTGAGTTTGGCAAATACAACTCATGATGTCTTCCAATGTGTTTATGATCATAAATTAAGTTTCCATATTTTTTCCTATTTCTTATTCCTCATTGATTGGTGTATAAACACCTCAGATAGTCATCATGTTTCTGTTGAACTCCAGATTTCTTCTTATTGACCATAATTTATCAATCTGTTTTCTAAAATTTTAAGAGTTCCAACTTTAACACACACACACACACATACACACAGACCCTATAGCTTTTTTTCCCCATTGATCCTGTACAAGGACTATGTGGATAAACTTCCCTTTAAAGTAATGGAAGCTGACAATTTACAGCCAGGTTTATGTCTTTGCAGTGGTATTTTCCCATCCATTTTAGTTAGTGCTGTGACTACAAAGGATCTCTTCCTTGAAATCTTCCTGGTTTTCATTTTTTGTAAAATTAAAGTGTTGTCGCTTTCAAGAAGAAATCTCTCAGTGGAGGATGTACAGTAGGTACACAAAAGACAAAGAGGAGGTAATCAAAGCCTACCACTATGGAAAATTATCAATTCATGCAGAAAGACATCAAAAGAGGAAGGAAGGAACAAGAGAACTAAAAGAACAGCCAGAAAACAAGAGATGTCATTAAGAAGTCCTTACCTATCAATAACTGCTTTACATGCAAATGAATTAAATTCTCTAAACAAAAGGGATAGAGTGACTGAATGGATTTAAAAAAAAAAAAAAAAAAAAAACAGGACCCAACTATATGCTGCCTACCAAAGACTTCCTTCATCTTTAAGGACATACATAGGATCAAAGTGAAGGGATGATAAAAGATATTCCAAATAGACTTTAAGTCAAAAACTGTAGCAAGAGACAAAGAAATTCATCAAATGACAGAAAGATCAATTCATCAATGTAATATAAAACTTATCAATGTATATGTACCCAACTTCAGAGCATCTAAATATAGTAAGCAAATACTAACAAATCTGAAGGGTTAAATAGACAACAATATAATAAAAATATATGATTGGGAGACAGAGTATATAGATCATATCTAAAGCCATTAAAAGGAATGCAATCACTAAGGAGTGACTACAAATAGGGGGAAAAAAAACGGATCTGAGGTCTAAGCTCTGAGAGCTCTAACATTTGGAGGTATGAAACATGAAGAGAAACTAGCAAATGAAACTAACAGAGTCGACAATGAGATAGGAGGAAGACCTAGGGGAGTGTAGTGTTTAATAAGTCACATTCAACATAGTATTAAGGAGAAGAAAGTACTCCTCTATGTCAAATGATGCAGCAAAGTCAACTCAAAGACTGAAAAATTACAATTAAATCAACCTGGAGGTCACAGATGACCATGAAAGGAATAATTTTAGTGGTCTGTATGGCAAAGTCTGATGAGCCAGGTGTTAAAGAGAGAAGACAAGAGAAATGTGAGTCTTTGCTTAAAGTATTGAGAAGTCCTCGTATAGCCTAAACTTAGGACTTGACATTTTCTAAAATATCTGCACATGGGAAAATGTGAAGAGAACATTCACCATTCATAAGTCTTGTGACAATGTCACATTGATTAGTAACACATTGTTTAATAAGCCCTCCTTTATATGTGTGTACAATCCTAGATCCCCCCTGCCTTTCCAAAAACCGTTTAGGATTCATTGGATAGTGGTTCCGTGTATTCAGACACAAATGTACACACAATATATATGTTACATCTATAAAATATATCTATATATTATATATGCCATAAATTATATATTTTACATAACATATTTTATATGTATACATTTATATATGTATACAAATATTATAAATTAATTTGAGGAGTATGATTTCATATACATTGAAAATTTATTCAGAGTTGTGTAGCAAAGAATGGGCAGAGAAATGGGATGGTAACTGGAAGAGAATTGAGGGCATGTAGAAGACATTAGGTCATATTAATATTAAAAGTATTAGTAGAGAGTGAAAAAACGGAGACTTCAAGGGAGAATTGCAAGCTTTTTACAAAATTTCTACTCAAAAAAACCCCTTTTGAATAAATAAATGCCTAAAGACTCCTAGATAAGGACAGATCTATTGCTATGTGCTTCCATGCATCTTACATTTTCCTTATCTTAGTTTGTATTAAAGTTAGCGGTTAATGTTTATATAAATGACCTTCACACTAGATTTTAAGTTTGCAAAAGCAGAAACAAAATCGATCTTGCTTACCAAAGTAGTCTCAATAATGGTGCAAATAGGTCCCCTAATAAATACTTATCAATGAATAAATAATACGACAATTGCAGAAACATAGTAAGTCTGCATTATACACAGCTGGAAATATTTTGATAACTAAAATATTTCATATTTCAAAGTTCCAAATTTTATGTACAATTAAAAATTACTGCACAAAATAAAAGAAAAAATCATACAACGAATTCAAAGTGTTTACCAATAGTACAAAGGACAAATGATAAAATTAAAATTGTATTTACCTTAGAAGAGTAAGTAAAATTCATAGGTGGAAGAATTATTGGCAAAGTTTAATAAGAGAAATAACTGTGCTTTTGCAAATTCTTTTTGGATACAGAAGTAACTAATTATTTGCCTACTACCCTATTTTCAGTATTGACAATTTCCCCCTCTAATATAGCAATATGTAATATAAAAATATAATCTATGTAATTAATATGCAATATAAAAGAGAACATAGAGAGAGATTAAGGACACAGGTTCCAAAGTCAGATCACCTAGGGTTGAATTCCAGCATAGCCACTTACTAGCCTTATGTAAGTGGACAAGGTGTTCTCATCTGTAATCCTCTTTTTTCATCTGTAAGGTGGAGTAACAATAGCATCTGCCTCATAATGACATCAAGTGACTTAACACATCTAATGGAGAATTGGGCACATAGGAAAACCACAATAAACATTAGCTGTTATTATCTTAAATGATTGTTGGCACTACATTTCTTACCTGCTTTATTTAAATTGCAAAATAGATGAAACAACTACTAGGCACTCTCATGCCTATGATGGTGGACTGCTGTTTCCCAAAATCTGACATCCCCTTCCTCGATAGCAATAGAATTATTTGCTCCCATAGCTCCCAAACACTCCCAATTTTCAGCTTCCTGGCTTCCATGCAACTAAATTCTTTTCATTTTGTATGAGTGAAAGTGATACAAGGTATTTCCAGGAAGATGCCTTAGAAGAGAAGGATCCCTGTCCCACTGTCCCTGTCTCATGTCTCTGTCCCTTTTACCTCTGCACACTAATGGGAATGGAAATGACCATGGCAACCTCGGAAATCCGAAATTAAGCCAATGTATAAGTTTTCTGTTGCTTCCGTAACGGATTACCACAATTCAGTGGCTTAAAACAGCACAAATTTATCATCTTACAGTTCTTGAGGTCAGAAATCTAAAATCAGTCTTAGTGAGCTAAAGTAAAGGTGTTCAAAGAGCTAGTTTCTTCTGGATGAAGAGTATCTTGATGCTATTCTAGAGGAGTCTGTTTCCTGGCCTTTTCTAGGTTCAAGAGGCAACGTGTTTTCCCTGGTTTGTGGTTCCTTGTTCCATCTTTAAAGCCAGCAGTGTGCCATCTTCAAATGTCTCTCTAAATCTCTGACCTCTGCTTCTATTTCTCATTCCTTGCTCTGTCTCTGCTTCTATTGTCACCTTGCCATCAGTGACTTTGACCTTCCTGTCTCCCTCTTATAAAGACCCTGGAAATTGTATTAGGCCCACCTGGATAAATCAGAGGAATACCATCTCAAGATCCTTAATTACATCTGCAAAGTTCTTTGTGCCATATAAGGTAACATATTCACAAGTTTCAGGGATTAGAATGTGGACATATTGGTGGGCAGTGGGGAGCAGTGCATTATTTGGCCTACCACAGTAACCATCAACCTAAACTCATGAAAGCCCTGGGGGAGCAGAGCCACCTACCAATCTAAGAACATGGATCCTGTGTGGTTACCAAAAGCTGAATGTCTTTGGTATACATTATCAAACAACTGAGTTGGATATTGGTGGTTAGTGGGGCACACTTTGTGATCACTAGCATTCTAACCTACCCTAATACATTCTTTGTAGTTCTGTATACCTTAGCATACAGTATTTAGAACTATTAATGTGATTAACAGCAGTAGTTAATATGTTATATAACATTATTTTTTATTATAATATATAATATTTTATGTGTAAGCCATTATTCTACAAGAATGTAGCATTTAGTCTGGTAATTTGTAACTTACTCTTCCTATTTATTTTCTAATTTTTTTTCAATAATGAAGACTACATTTTTAAAGAAAGTAACCATAGAAATTAAATGTAAAGTGAGCTGTGATCCTGTGTAAGTGTCAGAATTGATGATCTTGACCCTTGGGTTCCAGATGGATCATTAAAAAAAAAAAAACATCCTGCCAGTTATTCTCTAATTTCATACTGTGCACTCCATCTGCTAGCCCACTTGCTTTGGTTAGGGGCTGCTCGTCTGGCTGATTCTCCACTACTCCACAGAGATAAAATTCACGTAACAGATACACATATTATGTATAAGAGTATGTATTTAGAATGTATATTAGAAGAATTTAAGGACAGAGTATAAACAAAGAAAATAAGACATTTGAAAAAAAGTAAAAAAATAAAACATAAAACCAACCTTATCAAGTCTAGGAAACAAAAAACGAACCCAAATAACCAACCAGTCCTATACTTTGGGATCAGACATCGAATGTTTGTTTATTAATTTTGCATTTAGGTTAGAATTCAGATCCAGAGCACTTATGAATTTTAGCTTGGGAGCTACTGAGTTTATAATTAAAGCTCTTAAGAAGCATATAGTCACAAGACACTAGAAATGGTACCTGGAGTTACTAAGCCAATCCGTAAAAGGCAATCAAATTTGGGCTTAAAACTATCTTATTTGATGGGTCAGCTCAGTGTTTCATTCAAAATTATGAGTTATGTGACAAGATAATTGTTTCAAGAGCTTAACGTAAATTTCCAAAAATATGTAGGCTCTCATTTTAACAGACAAGGACAAGTATTAGGATCATAAAACAAAGGAAATATGCTTCTATGCTAGACAGTGACATCTTGAATTTTCTACATCCCACACATTATTTAGCACATCGAAAGTTCTCCTTAAATGTATGCTGAACTAGTGATCTTAACTAAAAAACCTATAGTTAAATCCATGATGTTCACTATGACAATGAATAAGTTATAGGGTAGCAAATTAAAGGACACATTTATTCATGTTCTTTACTATTTATTTTAGCAACGTCTACAGGATTCTTAGCCCACTTTATGTTCTGCTATTTGATGTCGGATATGTGGCTAAAATACAGATGGTAATTACCAGAACAGTTAGAATATGAACACAAATTAAAAGCAGAACTTGCACATTTTTGTGTTTTCATTCTAGAATATGTTTTTTTTTTTCTTTAAAGGACTACCCAAAAACATCAACCATAGAACTATCATTTTTGCCATTTTCTTTTTCTCCATTCTCCTACAATATTCCTTGTCCAATGTCAGTCTTCAGTTCACAGATGCTTGGTAAGTCATTCAAAGTACAAAACTGATTTCATTGAAGAAAGGAAATCTTTTCATGTAAAATACAACCATACCAAGACAGTGATAGGTATAGTGGGGATGCAGACACTAGCATAGGCTTTGTTCATTACTGGAATCCAGCAGTGACATTTACAACAGTCAGAGGCTAATGATGGGAGGGAAAGACAACCAGGAAGATAAAGTGTTTAACTGGGAGCTTTATGTTGGCTCAGGTCCAAGGATTCCCATCTGAATTCCATGAAGCTGCAAGCAGAGGTCTCTCTTTACCTTAGAATACATTGTTTGGCTGCCCAGATAAAAATGTGCCCTGAGGCTTGATGAGCTATAGGGCTTTGGTGCCTAGAGGATCTGTCAGGAAGCAACATGCCTGACAAAAATTTCAGTGACTCCTTGGAGAATACCAGCTGCAATGATAATAATCAGCAGACTCCATGTGATGTTGTCAGCTGTGGTCAGGAATTGAAACTGGCATGGAGGAAGCAGGGTGGGCTCCACAATCATAGAAAGATTCTCCATGCTTCATGAACCCAAAAGAGATATGTCCAAGACTTCCCAGAAATTAGAGTAAGAGTTTGAGGACTTTCCATCAAAGAGAGGTAGATGGAGGTAAGAATCGGTGACACATTGGTTAATATTAAATGTAATTTGGGGGATCAGTGATTCAGCAGGAGAATAAGCTAGAAAACTGGTGGGTAAATTGTATTTGATAAAGAATATTTCAGATAGTGGCTTGAGAAAGAAAATAGCCAAAGGAAAAGAAGCAAACTTGGATATCGACAGATGGCAACAATCTAGTCACAAAGACCAGAGAACTTAAACTATTAAAACACTCAAAAGTCAACCACTTCTCTGATTCAAATATTACTAGAAACTTCAAATTTAATACACACACACACTCATATATATACACATATATATAATATGTATAATATATATAATATATATAATGTATAATATATGTGTGTGTGTATATATATACATATATACATATATATATATATATATATATACACACACACACACACACACACACACACACACAGAGGGTGAAAAAAAATGTATATACTTTTTAAGAGAGGAAAACTGTATTAAAATGGTAATACTCAATATATACCGAAAACAAAAGATGAAGTCATGTTCAACTTCTGCAATTACAAGAGGTGTTCAAAGTTTTACCATCAGCATCCAGACACTTCTGATTACGGCAAACTACTGCTTGAGCAACGTTGACCAAAGTGTCTACTCATATACATTTTTGGGTGTATATATATATTTTTTGAGGGGGTGGTAAATATATATATGTATATATATATATATATATACACATATATATATATATATACACACACACATACATACACACACATATATGCATATATATACATATACACACATATATACATATATATGTATATATGTATGTATGTATGTGTGTGTGTGTGTGTATATATATATATATATATATATATATATATATATATATATGAAGGGAACAATTACAATTTTCTTAATACCCAGACAAGTTTAAATCAACGTAAAGGGATTATGCCTAGGGAACTAGGGAACTCCATCTGTGATCTATCTAGCATATAATGCAGGAAATAAAGAATTTGAACCACAAAGTGTTTTGTTTTCTTTGAATTATAGCAGGGACATTCTCCGCCAATAATTCTGTATTTTTTAGCATATTCCCTTGTGCCATTCTTCTGTACTAACTGGATCAGAATGAATCATTCCTCTCTGGATTGTCTGGCTTCAGGTATACTAGGCAGTACTGGTTTGCATGGTAATAAAAGGAATGAGTCTTCATGTACTATTACAACGTACAGTCAGAACTTCTGCCATGATATTTATTAAGCAAATTGTGGGATCCAGGAGTCTTGACTTAAAATCCTCTGTATTTCCTTCAGACCTCATACAGATTCTAAAATATATTTTCACTGTCCACTCCTGGTCACATATTGGGTTGTTGAGTGTAACATTTAGCAACCATCCTCCCACATAATGTGATATTCCCCATACTACAGTTTTTTAAATAAAATTTTAAAAAAGTTATTAAGACAAAGCTCATTTTTAAAGCAGTTTCGATTCACAGCAAAATTGAGAAGAAGGTACAGAGGTTTTCCATATACCTGGTGACCTCACACATGCATAGCTTCCCCCACTATCAACATCTTACTCCAGAGCAATACCTTTGTTACAATTGATGAAATTACATTGGCACATCATTATCACCCAAGTCCATAGGTTACATTAGAGTTCATTCTTGGTGTTGTACATTCTATGAGTTTTGACAAATATATAATGGCATGCATCCACCACTATAGTGTCATACAGAATAGTTTCACTACCCTAAACATCCTCGGTGCTTTGCGCATTCATCCCTCCTTCCCTCCCAACACCTGGAGACCACCAATCTTTTTACTGTCTCCATATATTTGCCTTTTCCAGAATGTCATATAGTTGGAATCATACAACATGCAGCCTTTTCAGATGGGCTTCTTTTACTTAGCAATATGCATTTAAGTTTCCTTCATGTCTTTTTCATGGTTTGGTAGCTCATTTCTTTCTAGCACTGAATAATATTCCATTGTCTGGATGTAATACAATTTATTTATTGTACCTACTGGAGGAAATCTTGGTTTCTTCAAAATGTCGGCAATTATGGAAAAAGGTACCATCAGTATCCACATACAGGTTTCCTGTGAACTTCAGTTTTCAACTCCTTTCGGTAAATATCAAGGAGTGCAATTGCCAATCATATGGTACGAGCATGTTTAGTTTTGCAATAAACTGCCAAACTATACTTCAAAGTGGCTATATATTTTTGCATTCCCACAGAAAATGAATGAGAGTCCCTGTTGCTCCACATCCTCATCAGTGTTTGGTGTTGCTAGTGTATTGGATTTTAATGATTCTAATAGGTGCGTGGTGGCATCTCTTTGCTGTTTTAGTTTGACATTTCCTACTGGCATATGATTTTGAGCACTTTTTCACATACTTATTTGCCATCTGTATATCGTCTTTGTTGAGGTATCTGTTCCAATCTTTTGTCAATTTTTTAACTGGGTTGATTATTTCCTTATTATTGAGTTTTAGGATTTCTTTCGTATATTTTGGATAACAGTCCATTATCAAATAATGCATTTTACAAATACTTTCTCCCAGTCTGTACTTGTCTTCTCATTCTCTTGACTCACCCACTTCTAATAGTCAAGTTTGTTTTGGAAATAGAGCCAACAAAAACAAAAATAATAAAAACGAAAAAGATCTCCAAACACATCACTTTTCTCGTCTTATTCACAGAGGTAGTATCTTCCCACACTTTCTCAAATATTCCACGACTGACAACAAATATTTCAGCTTCTGTAAGGCAACTTATTAAACTGTCATTTCTTTGCATTTTAGGTTATCCTCGTATTCCTCTGAGGAAATTTTAGATTCTGCAAAACTATCTTTTCACAAAGAAGGGTGTTGTCTGGAAGGGAACTGCGTAAATTATCTGCTTGCTGTCAAACTTAAGTGAGGCCATGCAGAATGGCAGAAGGAATACAGACTACGAAGTTAGGACACTGGGCCTCATTCTCAAGTCGTCCCTCACTAGCAGCGAGATTCTTGAGTAAATCACTCAACATCTTCATACCCCTATATCCTTATTCAAAAAAGAATTCAAATAACTGCTAGGCCCACTTCAGATTTCAAGGCACAACTATGTGCCTATCTTAGAAGCTGTAAAATGCCATAAAATCTTAATTATGATTAAAATACATAATAATGTGTCTTAAAAACGTTTTCTAGGTCAGCAGCCTTTGCATTATAACATCTCTTCCCAATATGTAAGATTTCTTCTCTCATGTTTGTTGGCCTGTGACTGGCAAGCAATTACAGTGAGTAATTCCATTTTAGGAGAAGATAATAAAACGTGATATCATAACTAACCACAGAGTCTCACAAGTATTTATGTTTCCTCTAATAACCTGGTGTGATGCTGTGAATCTTGACAAAGGCTGCCTGGCAGGTGCTGGAGAGCTGAATCTTCATATTCTCTCACTATTTGCTGACTCTTCCACAGGGAAGAATCCAAGCTATTAAAATGCAATGGCCCTGCTCTATTTTTAATTACATTTAGTTTATTAAAGGAACAATTAGATGCATAACAAATACTGGAAACAGATTTTACCCCATTATCTCAATGAAGGCCTGGAACATTTCATCATTTACAAAATGGGTCACAGGGAGCCATTCCCTTACTTCTCTTCATCAAGAGAAGTTAAAACACAATTGAAAGGAGTAAGAGAAATGTATCACTTCCAGAGGGACTCGGTTCTTCATTGATGACTTCCCCCTTCAATCCAGTTAACCTCTTTGTTCTAAAGCTCATTATCATAAACTTCATGTAAATAAGTAAGGACCCACCAGGTAAGTATCAGGATGGAAACTCCAAACTTTGCTCTTTCATATCAAGCACCAAGTCACCATAAAATAAAGCACAGGAGTATAATATATAATATATCCTTTAAAAATCTCTACAGGTTATCAGGTATCAAAATACATAATTTTCACAGTTCTGGAAAAAATAGGCTGCATGCCTTGATTGACCAAATCAAACCAGTTTCTTTCAATACACAGCATTATAAAAGCTGTAATTTCATGCATTATTATGTGCACATAGAATTTAAGAATGCTTCCATTTTACATATAAAGAATGGTATATATCACAGAAGAATAATATATTTCCCACATTTATCATAAAGTTATTTTCCAATCCTATTTGTAAACAGAGTCTATATTTTTTGGGCAAATGGCCATCATCATTAATCACCTAGAGCAGCGAGAACATGGCAGGGTGTAAAATGTAGATAGCCTTGTTTTGCTCCTTCCTTTCTCTTTTGAGAGTGGGATTGTGTTATAGTTTCCAAACACCATGTAGGACTATTACAACACTGGGAGCACAGATGCAAACAGGGCAAATGACTAAAGAAAATATTAGAGAACCAGCCATGTAGAGGTGCTTGATTTGAAAGTGTCAAATATCAAGGTTATATGCTTATTTTTTTAATTAGTAAATGCTACTATGATAATATTTTGGTACCCAGGAATTCCTATTTAAAATATAGTCAATGACCCCTCCCCCACAATAAGTTGAGTTGCACTTGAAAAAGAAAAAAAAAAATTACTTATGAAGACTTTAGTTCTATTTCCCAACTTTAGAAAAACTGAAAAAGAAAGTTATGAAATAAGCTCAGATTTTTGGTTAGCATAAATGCTTTTCTCTAGAATTTGTAGAAATGTTCTGGTTTTGTTCACTTTATCTTCTTCAAAAAATAGAAGGATAACAAATGACAGGACATGGAAATATGTTAAAAAAAACAAAACAAAACAAAAAAACCCACACATTTACCATGTATTTCAATCACTCAAAATCAATTTAAAATATTCCTTAAAAACAATGAATATGTGCAATAAATATGTGTACAGCATCTACGATGCACAAGGTATTGTGTTAGCTACTGGAGATAAAGTAGGGAAGAAAAGTCCCATTCCGTGTGGAGCTTAAAGTCATGGAAAAGAAACAAAACAGAAATTAATTACATTTTGATGAGTGTTGCAAAGGATAAATAAAAGAAACTATTGAAATTATAACACTTTGAGTGAGATAGGTAAGTGGAGAATTAAAGAAAGATTCACCAAGAAAGTTGTAATTAAGACCTGAAGAAGTAGAGCTTGCCCAGGTGAAGAGAGATGTGGAGATGAGTTCTAGAAAGACCAATTGGCCTGTGTACAAGCTCTATGGGGATAAAGCACACAGCATCTTGAGGAATGGGAAGAAGGCAATGTGTCGACAGCTTAGGGGAACGTGGCATTAGGTGAAGTTGGAGACATAGGCAGTGACAGATCCCACAAGGCTCTGTGGATCATGTTAAGTATTTGGGACTTTATAAGGACAATGGAAAGTCGTTAAAGGGCTTTAAGCAAACAGGTGACTAAATGAGATTTTATAGTTTATCTTCATTATAGGATATAAAGGGAGACCAGAGTTGTGATATAGATTCCTGTTAATGAAGAACAGCAAAATCCCCCCACTGTAAAAGGATCAGGTGATAACTTCATAAAGATATATAAACTTCAATATTATAATTTTCCAAGTATTCTGCTACTTATATAAAGTAACACTGGCTTTGACAAGGAAGTTCAGTGAAAACAGAGATAAAAGCACAGAAGGAAACATATTAATGAAACTGAAAATAAGACTTAGTGTTTGTTTGAAAGGGGATAAAATGGTGGAAAAATCAAGAATAGTCCAGATTTCACACTGAGGGACTAAGAGCCATTGGATGATGATCCTGGAATAAGAGTTGGGGGAACTAGCGGTTTTAGCCCTGTGATAAATACGAAAGAAAATAAAACATTTCCTGACCCTCACAGAATTAAATATCTGAATCCAAATTCCACAAGCAAATTAGAGACTATTTAAGAAGTGAATGGTACCATACTGATTTTAGATATTTAGATACAAACCCTGAATGAGTTGACGCAACCAGAAAAGAAACACAGAAATTCTGTCATTTGAGCTGTGCCTTCATGAAATGCCTTTGGAACTGAATGAAAGAACAGTAGGTAGTTATGTTTAATTGAAGTTCAGGGTTAATGTGGAAGAGAAGGGGTTGAAAGAATGAGCAGTCTTGACAGATTCTGGATGGGCTTGAAAGCCAGAAATAAAGGCTAGTACTTGATATAGTAGATATTATGGAATGATTGTAGCAGGAAATTTTATATTCCTGTGGATAGTAAGTGACAGGCTGGAACTGCCTGACAGAAGATCAGATTGAAGGTAGAGTGTGCAGACAGTATGGCTGCAACACTCAGGCATAAATCAACACAGCTTTAATCATATTGTGAATTATTTCAAATAAACACATAAAAATACAAAATTAAGATAACTAGCACCTGTGCATCCATAACCCAGCTTTATCAATCTTACTAGTATGCTTATTTGCTTCTGATCTTTCTTATCTAAAAAATTTTCGAAGAACATATACAACTTATGCTCATTGTTTGCCTCTCTCAAGGGACAAATACAAGCGTAAATCGATTTTTATCAAATCCACGAATCTATATTTTCACTGCATATTTAAATATAAGTGCTATAATTTATCATTTTGTTGATTTCTATACTTTAGGTAAATGGCAGAAAAACGGTACATATTATTCTGAAAATTACTCTTTTTACTCAACACTATATATCTGACATTTAGCCATGTTAATAGATGATGTTTGTTCTTTCTAAACACTGCATGGTTTTATGTTATAACTATAATATGATTTATTCATTGATGGGCATTTCAGATGTTGTCAGTTTTGGTTATTTAAAGCAATGCCTCAACATTCTTCTATGCACATGTTCATACTAACTTCCTCTATGTATATATCAAGAAGTAGAATTTGACAGTTGTAAGGTAAGAGTATCTTCACATTTTTTAGCTATTGTTAACTTATTCTTCATTTTCTCTTTTCACCATTTGCATTACATATGTGTTAGTGTATTACTATATCTTTGTCAATGGTTTGCCACTTAGATATTAAATGGTCTAATTTCCATTTTAAGTTTCATTTCCACGATTACAAGGGTATATGCCTATTTTTCCTATTGGTTATCCTCCTTTGAAAATTGTTGATACATTTTTGCATATTTTTCTATTGTGTGATTTGTCTTCTTATTGAATTATAGGAATGTTTTATAACTAATATTTTGTTAGTTCTGTATATTGCAAAATATCTACTCTATTTCAAAAGTTTTTCCTTTCAGCCTTTATGGTATCTTTTGTTGAGTAGATTAAAAAATTGATTAAATGTATTTTTTTATTTTCATTTGCAAAAAGTGTGTGAACTTTTCTTTAGCTCATTTAGGAAATTCTGTCGTAGTTAGGTCTTAAATTATATTTACCTGTTCACAGTTAGGAGCTTAGGCTACCTGAAAATCATGTCGGTCTGTGGTGTGAAAAAGACACCTGAATTTATTTTATTTTTCTATTTTTCTGTCACTATATAAAAAGCAATTTATCATTTTCCCGTTTATTTGTAATGCTAACTCTTTTATACATAAAATCATCTTATGTGTGGGTCTGTTTTCAGATTCTTTATTTTGTATTATCAGTGTATTTTTGTTCATTCCACAATTCTAATTATTATAGTTTTATAGTAAATCTAGGTATCTTATAGACCAACACTTCTTGTCTTACTCGTCAAAATTGCTGTGTCTGCTCTGCCTATTTTTTCTTACATGTGAATTTCAGAGATGGCATTTTTAATCCTGCCAAAAAACTTGTTGGTAACTGCAACTTTATTAAATTTAAATTAATTTGAAAAAAATTGGTATTTTGATGCTTTCCAGCCCATAGACAGGTATGGGTTTCTTTATTTATGTGTGTCTTTTATGTCTTCCATCATTATTTTTAATTTTATCCCCAGAGGTGTGAACACTTTTGGTCAGGCTTATTCCTGGGAAACATTGCTTTAATTGCTATCATGAACTTACATCATCTCCTATATTTTCTAATTAATTTTATCTCTGGTATATAGTCTTTTTATTTGTTGAGTTTGTATCCTGAAACCTAAATCCTAAAACCTTATTAGAGAATATCAACTCACTAATAAATTCTAAGAGTGTGAAGAATATTTTGAATTCTATGAAAATAATCATATTATCTGCAAATGAGAACAGTTCAAGCTCTTCTTTTCTAACTCTTTTTCCCCTCATATATCTATTTTATATTTTGAATATATTATGATCATTTCTGTATTTAACAGTTAACTTTTATATGTTTATTTTATTGTGGTTACTGACAAATTATGCTTATTTCTACTATCTCACTTTTTGTTTTATTTTGATTTTCCTTTGTCCTTGTTTTTTTTTTTTTGGATGGGTTAATTTTTTAATATCCTTGTATTTTTCCCTCTGTGGTAGGTAAACTAAGATGTCCTCTAATGATTTGACTTTCTGTATTCATGCCTTTATGTAATCACTTCCGTTTGATTCTTTTCTAAGGAATAGAACACAACAGAAATAATGTATGTCACTTCCAAGAATAGACTATGTAAAAAGACTATGGTTTCTGTCTTAGGAATACTCTCTTACTCATTTTTGGAATCCTCACTTTGGAGAAGCCAGCTGCAACGTCATGAGGCAGCCCTGTGGAGAGACCCAGGTAAGTAAGCTTGAAAGTACCTTCTGAGGCCTAAAAACAGTCATGTGAGTGAGTTTAGAAGCAAATAAAATTCATCAAACATATGGATGGACAGACAGAGTGGGGACTTTTGGCATGAAAATAGCTGAAATAATAATGACCTTTGAGTTTGACCTGGGTAGGAAGGAAAATGATGACAGAATGTTTCAGATGGATGTGGAACTGGAATCTAATAGGCTCTTTGAGAACTGGAGGTACCAAGCGATCAAGAACAGGGAAGGCAATCACACAAGACAGAAGATTTAAAGATGGAAAAACAGATAAGATACAGAGATGTAACATGAAAAGTTATTTTAAAAAACTTTAACATGAAAGGGAATGTTGTGTGATGTGAAATGCAATACTGGGAACTATGAATTAAAAAGCTAACATACTTAATGTTACTAAACTCTTTAAATTAAAGACTTGATACAAATGAAGAGGACCTATTGGGATATCTGCTTGAGTTTTCAGTTTTGTGATAACTGAAAAAGCAACAGAATGTTTTGCTTATTTTTTACTTCCTTTTTAAACTCAAATCACTTCTACAAGATTCTGAAGTAGTTTAAGGAAGTTTATGGTGAATACTATACTTGTTCTTAATGAAAATAATTATATTTTAATGTTTGTTAGAAAAGTGTTCATAAAGAATTAGGAAATACACACACACACACAGAGAGAGAGAGAGAGATTTGTGTACTTTTTTAAAGGGATGATAATAAACCAAATAATTATTTCTCAAAATATACTACTGTGCAATCTAATTAGATGTTTCATTGCTGCTAAAGTCAGCTTATCAAAGAATGGTGGTAACTGAGAAAAACGGTAAATTTATACATTAGAATCTTGAATAAACCATTTTAAACCCATCAATTATTTTAATTAAAATTTTCCATTCTCATTTAAGTCATAAGTTTTTACAAATGAATGCAATGTTTTGCTTTAGTGGCGTTCTTTTTTAATTTAACCCATCCACTGTTTCCCTAATAGGCTTGAATTCAGTCAATAGTTGTTGTTTATAATAGCACAAGTTCTCATAGCCTAACTCCTTTCCTACACTGAAAACAATTATTATTCTTCAAAATAGAAAACTAGCATTCTAGTTCATAAATTTTATCATCTTATATTCCAATTAACCATATGTTGGTGTGCGTGTGTGTGTGTGTGTGTGTGTGTGTGTGTGTTTGAACATTTTGATAATTTCCATTCCCCAAGAAGATGTCATTGTACCATCTAAACAAAGCAGACTAATGTTTTCACATTAACCGTAATGGTCTTCAGTTTAGTAGTAACAGAAAAAATAATAGGACAGCATGAAAATCACCTGATAATTCCCTTGTAGCAAAAGTAATTGTGTTGAGTCTGAAAAACTGGAATGGAATCCTTCTAATATTCCACATGTCCTTTGGCAAGTCAAATATCCTTCTGTATTCACAAAATACTAATAATTTCTTAATACAGCACAAATATCGTAACAGTAATAATAGGTTCGTTATTTTTACAATTTCTATTTTTCAATGGATATGTCTAATCTGGTGGGTTATGTGATATGCTGTGTTCTTTTATCCCAAAATATTTCTTCCCCTGTAACTCATTCATTTTATAATCTCTGTGACAGGACCCAGCATCATGTGTACAAATAGGAGTAACAGATCATCTATTCCTTTAATTGGATAACATTTGCTAAAATTGGTTTTTAATATTATAGTTCCATAAACACAAGAATATTTGCTTGTTTTATTTATTGATGTGTTCCAAAAAGCTAAAATAAGTAGTAGATGCTCAAGACATAATTATAGAATGAATTGTTGAATGCAAGACAGTTGGACTAGTCGCTGGTATTAAGTTATTATTCCTCTCAGATCGACAGCTGTCACTCAAAGACAATACTGACAAAGGTGTTTAAGGGGTATCTCAAAAATACATTAAAACTCTCTAAAACTTCAGCTATTCAACACTAGCGTAACAGCATAGCCTATGTGTGTCTAACACTATGAAAGTTTATGTTTATGTTGTGAGAGTGAAACTATATCATAATTTGTTATGCAGGGAAAACAGTGCCCTTTCATACCCCAAAGATTATGTTCAACCCCTTAGTTTAGCAAACTGGTAAGAATTATTCATTGTTAGCCTCCATCAGGACTCCTAAAGTAGGCAGGGCATGTTTTTAATTGTGCATATATAATCATTTAGCCAAAGGCAAGTATAGAAAATGTGTTAATTTACTATGAAATTTGACCTAGATTGTTAGTGCTTAAATGTATAAAATGAAGATACTTACATGGAGTTTTGCAACCTATAAAAATCCTCACTTAACCATTTCAGAGATAATGCAGTTTTAGGATCTTTAATTTACGTATCTAAACAAAGTAAAAATTGACATTACTAAATTAAAATGTAAAAATTTTGGAATACAGAAAGAACTCATACATACTTAGCATTTACCATGTGTATGGCACTCTATATCTAATACCTATGATATCTATATCCATTTATCTATGTGTGTATATATAATATATTATGCATTTTGAGAGACAGACAGAGATGTAGAGAGAGACCACACTTAAGTGTGTTTTCCAAAGGTCTAAATAGTTTTCCTCTGATCACTCCAGCTAATCTAATGAAGAAGTAAGTATTCAGAGATGAAATGAAAATCATACCTGTTCACTTACAAAGAATAAACTGACTGGTGACAGAGAGTGACTATACAATTATATGCATTTCTGAATGTGTATGTAGTCAATCAAAGTTCCAAACATTTTAGAAAGGGTAAAGATAGCAGAACCTTAGAAAAAGAATTCAAAGAAATTGAAATTTTAATGAAACTTTAGAGAAGCCATTAATTTGACTACAGACGAAAATGAAATTCAATGACAACAAAGACAGAGAAGATTGAGGAAATGGGAAAAAGAGCAAACCTAGTGAGCTTAATCAAACCCAAGTCCCAGATGTGAGTAATCAACACACTGTAATCAGCATGGAATGATATTGCATAAGAAATGTGTTACAACTGCCAACACAGTGGCGCTGGATTCTCTTTTTACAGAGCACAGACCTCATTTTATCTGATGATAATATGCCTTTCAGAGTCAAAAGAAGATGTTTTTTGGAGGTTCAGTCCTTTCAATAATTATCCATAAGTAGTGGACACACACCTCTGGCAG
Source organism: Rhinolophus sinicus (assembly GCF_036562045.2). Classification (NCBI taxonomy): domain Eukaryota; kingdom Metazoa; phylum Chordata; class Mammalia; order Chiroptera; family Rhinolophidae; genus Rhinolophus; species Rhinolophus sinicus. The sequence continues at coordinate 186,867,201 of NC_133751.1, read as the reverse complement.
AATGTGCTCGTACTTTCTGAGACCTGTATCTAGTCACAATTATTTGTTTGTTACCCTTTAGAGTCTGCTGTTTAGACTGACTTTTCATTATGCCTGAAAAATGAGAATTTTCATTGTGAGTACACTGAATAAATGTGTGTAACCATTAAATTAAGTAATATGTTATCAGTGAATACCAGTTGTATAAAGTAAATAACTCTTTCATAAAGGGAGACTTTAAGAAGATAATTTAAGATATTACTGAGTGGCTCTTTCTGAAACTATGGAAAAGGCACAATTGCTTTGACAAACTGCTCAACAACCATTGTAAGTTATTAGCCTCATGAAATCTGCAGTAAAGGACATATTGTTACTATGTAGCTGGGTCAGAGGAAAAGGGACCCATTTTCCTGAGGTTCAACCGTAAGTTCCTATGACACAACAATTACACTAATAAGAATATATCTTAAGGAAATAATCAATGAGGCAAGCAAATTTATATAACTATCCCAATGTTCATAGAAGAAAATAAAACAAAACAGATTTGTGCTAAACAAAATAAATGTGATAAAATAAGTTATTGCATATCCATGTTATGAATGCAGCCAATAAAAGGAAGTTTTCAAAAATAATGACAGGGGAAAATACTCACACATAAGAGTAAGTGAAAAGTTCATTATACAAAACTTAATATAGGATATAACATTGATTTGTAAAAAGTATGAATATGTAATAAAAAGTAATGTATATGCAATAAAAATTTTAATAGTTTTTGAGAAGGTGATATATATTTTTTTCCCTAGGAAATCCACTTAAGTGAGCTCTTCAGTTTCACGAATGTAAAACAGTTTCCCAGTCATTACCTTTGAGAAATGTGTGAAGACAATATTTACCTGACTGTGAATGGTAATATTTAGACTGAGAATGAAATGTAAATTATGTACATTTTTTAGCAGCTTTGTCTCTAAATGCTTTTTGCTTCTTTGGTAAAAGTGTTGTTTAAATACTTAAAGCTTTAGAATACTCAATGCCTGGATATTCCGCTTATTCTTCTGAAGATAAATATGTGTGCGTGTGCATATGCACACATACATATGCACATATCTTTGTTTAAACAGTTGCTCACAGAAAATCTAGAATTGAGATTTTGAAAACAAGAGGAAGTACATAGAGGCAGGAATACCACCTCATACAGGAATAAGACTGACTAAAGTAAAAGTGCTGGGTTCTACAAATATGCAGTTTTGTATAAGACTAGGAATCCCAAAATATACTGGTGTTAGATGGAATGTTATGATTGTCCTGTCTGGTCAGAGACTTGAGACCCAAGTATGTCTACAACAGGAGTCCCTCTTAAAGAGGTTTTTATTTACACTAAATATCATCTTAGGATATGGCCAATCCTAGTGTAGAAAATAGTGTTATGAAGGTAAATCTTAGGCATTGAGAAAGGGATTTCCTTTGCTTTTTGAGAGATTTTCTAGACTTCGGACAGACATGCACAAGTACCACCCACTAAAAGGAGACTTACACTTTGGTATAACATGGCAAACAAAAGTTAAGCAGAAAGCATCTGACCAGGATGTCCTTGGTCTTAAGTCTGTAAAGTAACCAAATGTAATAGAATTTTATAAATCACTCTCTATGTTTTACTTCCTGAACCTAATAGAGTTTTATTATGTCTCAAGTCAGTACAGTGCTATAGAAAATTAAGAAAAGGGTCTGTCCCACCCTTGGGCTGGAGAGGCAAAGAATAAATATTATCCCCTCTCTAAAGGCCAGTGATGGTAGCAGAAGAGCTCAATTAGGGATGGAATTTTTAGGCAGCTGCCCAGGGTTCTAATCTAACAGAGCACCAAAAATATTGCCTACATTGTAATGAGATAGAGAAAATGTAATTAATCAGAACTTTTTAACTCGAGTCCTGTCAATTCTTGAAAGCAATATTTTGACAATTCACTCCTGTGAGTTTAAAACCCACAAGAAGAGCATCTGTGAAATGCTAAGGTACCTTTGAAGGTGATATTCCTGCTGACTTCAAGACTTTGTAGTACAGAGGTATGCCATTCTGGGGCCAGAGCTAAATCACTTGGAATGACATGTACAATCACCTCCCCCAGCAATGGTCAGCCTCTTCTTTACATAATAAAAAATATTTAGAAATCATCACTTGGCACCAAATCACTAGCCTTCCCAGAGTGTCCAATACCCAATGGTCCCAGGCAGCCATGTGCTGAGTTTGGCTCTGGAGAGCTGTGGTGAGCCCTGAGCATGGCTGGGTCTTGAGCCCATGCCCAAAGGCCAAAGTTGGCACTAGCAGAAGTGTGGTAGGATGAGGAGGCTGAAGCTGAGGAAGTATAATGGACATACCCCTGAACACAGGACAGAACTTTGGAAAAATGTGTTGGTCCTCTGAAGAAAGATGAAAATCACAGCCTAAATCACTGTAATTCCTGGCATAGAAAGTTATTGTCTTTCTTCCCAGATCAACTTTGATAAAGAGATTGTTGGCTGTTGTTCACTAAAACAATGCTTTTTACATATTGGGCATCGATGATTACTTATAGAATATGTGAAAGTGACCTCATTTTACACTTAGCTAGAAGAAGCTAAGACATTTGGGTTTAATATATAAGTGAATACATAGATATTTACATACATATGAGAGTATGTGCTACACATATCTCTGCACAGCTATTACATGAAAATTTGCTAAAATTTTATATCAAGTTTATGCTTGGTTCAAATTATTAAAGGTCATATATTTGCTTTCCTTTTTCATATTTTTCTGTATTTGTAAAATCGCTACCTAATGAGAATTAATCAGAGAATGATACTGAAAGATATACAATTCAAAATCCATAGAAATATGTCCTGATGATATAAATTAAACAAACAAAAATTCAATAGATTGCAGATTATAATCACAAATGTCTTATGTTTAAAATCACCCCTATATCTCAAACCCTGTTCTATGTTTCATAACCGCAGTTCTTTTACATGTGTGACACCAAGTTCCATATCAGAAAGGAGCATTGTAAAAGGCAAAGACTTAAAAACGGATAGGGGAAAAGAGCATCTACTATTTCCCTTACCCTGCAGAATGGAAGTTAAAAACAAATAATAGCCAAAGTATCCTAGTTAGGGTTTAAACCCCTATAAATGATGCATTTTCCTCCAGACAGCAATTGTATGGGTACTGAAAAGCTACGCCTTTGTTTTTCCTATGATTCAAAATAACCAACCACACCACCGATGGACACACTGCTTTTGTAACCTTGATAATACTTTTGGCTAGAGATAATTTTATAATTTTGACTTGAAACTAATTTTATCTTTCTAAATAAAACCTGAGTATTTTTGCTCTGATGTGTCATCTCTTCATGTAGAATTTTTCTAACTTTCATTCTTTATATAGTCTCCTCTGATCAAAGATGTCTACAGGGAAGAACAAAGAGATCTATGCAGATTGGCCATTTTAATAAAAAGGCATTTTATTCCCTAGTCTGATTCTGGTTTGATATCTTTCACAAATGAGTGAAAGGGCAATGAAATGTCAAAAGAAAGGAGGACAAATACCTTCCAGGATTAATGGCTGTTTCACTTCCCTCCAGACATACATCCTTTTTTTTTTTTTTTTTTTTTTTTTGAAGGCAGGAGGAGTATGCTCGCTGAGGAGTACAGAGAAACTGAGCAAACATCAGGTTTGCTTTTATGTGTCCTCATAATAAATTATAAATTAAAATACTGTAAAAGGCTCTCATTCCAGTGATTTGTATAGCTCTAGATTCTGAATTCTGTAACTGGAAGCATTTCCAGAGACTCCTGAAGACTAGTACTCTAAGAGTGATTTCTGAAAGATGCCAAGACTTTCCCCTAATATTAAAGTAAACCTAACATATAGCATATTTCCAGTTAAAAGCATCATCAATTCAAAAACAAAGTGGAAAGTGGACAGATAAATCTCCCAATCCTAAATAGATGTCCATTTCTCTGTATTTATACAACAAATATATATCATTGCCTACTCCAAGGAGGCACTGGATTAACAAAGGAGATGAGGTTATATACCAGTGTTGAATACATTGAAATGAGATAAATAGAAAACAAAAGTAGATCTCCCCTTTCTAAACCAGTGTTACAACTGGATGGACCTCTGTGGTTCTTTTAGCTTTGAAAGATGCGCTTTAGTGATAACCATTAGGACACTTTGAAGAAAAAAAGAGTTTATTACAGACCTTGGAACATACAAGGCACACGAGTGCCCCACAGCAAGAGGGGGAGAGTTGTATAGGAGCCCAGTCTGTCCAGAGTATCCCTTGACCAAGAAAACAAAAACAAAGCAAAGCTAAAATATGATTAAAAAGAAAAATAACAGAGTCCTTAGGGGGATCCAAGATGGCAGAGTAGATATGCTGTGCTTGCCTCTTCCTGTGACCACATTAAAATTACAACTAAATTATAGAGCAATCAACCTGGAGAACCATCTGAAGTCTAGCTGAATAGAAGTCCTATAACTGAAGATATAAAGAAGAAGCCACGTCAAGACTGGTAGGAGGGGTGAATTGAGCCAGCCCTATACCTGCATGTGGTGGCTGAGAATTGGGAGGGATATCTCAGATGCATAGGTCTCTCCCAGAGGAGCAAGGGACCCTAGCCCCACACCAAGCTCCCCAGCTTAAAATATTGGTGCAGGGAAGAGGATCCCCCACAACATCTGGCTGTGAAAAGCAGTGGGGATTCCAACCATCAAGGTGAAATGGAAGCCTGGGAAAAACCCAGACATCCTCTTAGAGCTGGTGCACAGACTTACTCACATACACTCACCCTGGGCTCTGGCAGAGGAACAGTAACTTGGTGGGTGTCGGAGGCATATAAGGGTCAGACTGAGGTGTGTGGATCCAGGCCAAGGGCTGAAGGGCAGTCGCCATTTTCCCTATGTGGGATTCTTTTCCTGTGCAGCCAGCAGGCGGGCTCCATCTTTCCCATGTTAAGTTCTCCCCCATATTCCTCCATATCGTCAAATCTGAATTTCCCTTGGCTTAGTAAATTCCACTTGTTCCACCCTGGTGAGTCTCTATGACCTTGTCCCACCCAACTTGTACAGTGCCAAAGGCAATTTCTCAGCCAACAGCCAGCCCCACCCATGTTACACTATTTCTTGGACAATTATTGGGGGTTCGTGGGCCCTAGGTGGGCAGTGGCTGGCCTTGGAGTGCTCTGAGACTTTTGCTGAATAGTTCCAGGCTCAGTACTAGCATCAAACCAGAATCTATATTAACCAGGTGAACACCATGCATTCTACCCTGATGACTCCCTGAGATCCTGTTTTACCCAACTCACATACCACAGGAGGTTCTATTAGTGGCTCAGCCTTATGGCAGCTGGCAGGTGGCAGCAGGACTCAGGCTGCCCTAGGCTTTTCACAGAGCTACCCTAGGCCCAGAATTGGTGGCAGCCATCCTCAGTTCACAGTGTGATCTCTCACATGCACCTCCAGGTCCAACACAGGGAGTGACCAACTATGGATCACTTTGTAGTTCCTATCAGGTAGCCCCCAGCCAGTCACAGGCAGTGGCTGACCAGGGCCTACACCAGAGGCCCTCCCAGGAGACCACAGAACCAACCTACGCAAAGAAACCATCAGACCACTACAAAGCACCACCAAATTAGCCCCATAACTGAAATACCCAAAGGCTTGTCTTAACAGTCACCAGGACCCACTGAGTAAATCCAATTCTGTAGGGTAAGGCCCTCACAGAGTAGTCTGTAAGCTAAAGATGTGGTGAAACCCCACAGCCAATCAGGGTGGGGATCAATCCTGCCCAATCACATCCCAATAGCAATTAAGGTTCAACTATAACAGGAAGGCACACATAACCAATACAAAAGACAATCCTGCAGCACCCAACGCAGGTTACCAGGGAGACTATGCCACTATGCCCCACAGGGCACCTACTATATAAGTCCACTGGCCAAGATTGAGGACATAACAGATATACCTAATGCATAGAAACAAACACAGAGTAACAGCCAAAATGAAGAAACAAAGAAATGCATCCCAAATGAAAGAACAGGAAAAAACTCTAGAAAAGGAACTAAATGAAATGGAGGCAAGCAACCCACCAGATACAGAGTTCAAAACAATTGTTATAAGGATGCTCAAGGAATTTAGTGAGCACTTCAACAAAGAGATAGCAAGCATAAAAAGAGACATATAAACCAAAAAAAAAGTCAGAAATGAAGAATACAACAACTGAAATGAAGAATGTACTAGAAGGAATCACCAGCAGACTAGATGAAGCAGAGACTCAAATCAGCAATTTGGAAGACAAGGTAGCATAAAACACCCAAAACAGCAAAAAGTAAAACAACAAAAAGAAAAAAGAATCCAAAACAATTAGTATAGTTTAAGAGACCTCTGGGACAACATCAAGTGTAGCAATATTCATATCATGGGCGTATCAGAAGGAGAAGAAAGGAAGCAAGGAATTGAGAATGTATTTGAAGAAATAATGACTGAAACCTTTCCTAACCTGGAGAAGGGAATAGACATACAATTCCAGGAAGTGCACATAGTCCTAAACAAGATGAACACAAACAAGCCCACACAAAGACATAATTAAAATGGCAAAGGTTAAAAACAAAGAGAGTATCCTAAAAACTGCAAGAGAAAGGCAACTAGTTACTTACAAGGGAACTCCCATAAGATTTTCGGCTGATTTCTCAACAAAACTTTTGCAGTCCAGAAGGGATTGGCACAAAATTTATTCCCAAATAAATAAAATCAGAAATGAAAGAGAAGTGACAGCTGACACCACAAAAATACCAAGGATTATAAGATAATATTATGAACAATTGTATGCCAACAAATTGGACAATATGTAAGAAATGCATTTATTCCTTGAAACATATGATCTTTCAAGACTGAATCAAGAAGAAACAGAAATTCTGAACCGACCAATTACTACTAATGAAATAGAATCAGTAATCAAAAATCTTCCAACAAACAAAAGTCCTGGACCAGATGGTTTCACCGGTGAATTTTTCCAAACATTCAAAGAAGAATTAAAACCAATCCTTCTCAAAATATTTCAAAAAATTCACAAGGAAGGAAAGCTCCCAAGCTCATTTTACGAGGTGACCATTACCCTAATTCCAAAACTAGACAAAGACATTACAAATAAAGAAAATTATAGGCCAATATACCCAATGAACATAGATGCAAAAATCCTCAACAAAATATTAACAAACTGAATTCAGCAACACATTATAAAGATCATACACCATGATCAAGTAGGATTGACACCTGAGAGTAAGATTGGTTTGATATCCACAAACCAAATAACATGACACACCATATAAATAAAATGAAAGATAAAAATCATATCATATCAATAGATGCAGAAAAAGTAGTTGACAAAATCCAGCATCCATTTATATAAAAACTCTAAGCAAAGTGGGAATAGAGAGAACATACCTCAACATAATAAAGGCCATATACAACAAACCCACAGCTAACATCATACTCAATGTAGAAAAGCTAACAGTGTTCTCCTTAAGATCAGGAACAAGCCAAGGATGCCCACTTTCACCATTTCTATTCAACATGGTATTGGAAGTCCTACCCACAGCAATAAAACAAGAAAAGGAAATAAAAGCCATCTAACTTGAAAAGGAAGAAGTAAAACTAATTTGCAGAATACATAATACTATATATAGAAAACCCTAAAGATTCCACCAAAAAAATATTAAAACTGATAAATGAATTCAGTAAGTAGCAGGATACAAAATTAACATTCAGAAATTGGTTAAATTTTTATACACCAAAGATAAAATGTCAAAAAGAGAAATTAAGAAAACATCCCACTTACAATTGCATCAAAAAATAAATAAATAAAATACCTAGGAATAAATTTAAACAAGGAGGTAAAAGATCTGTACTTGGAAAAGTATAAGACATTGAAGAAAGAAACTGAAGAATATACAAATAAATGGAAGCATATACCATGCTCATGGATAGAAAGAATTAACATCATTAAAATGTCCATATTACCCAAAGCAATCTATAGATTTAATGCAATCCCTGTCAAAATACCAATGGCATTGTTCACAGAACTAAACTAAATAATCTTAAAATATACATGGAACCACGAAAGTTGCCAAAAAGCTACAGCAATCTTGAGAAAGAAGAACAAAACTGGAGTTATCAATGTTACCTGATATCAAACTACGCTACAAAGCTATAGTAATCAAAACAGCACAGTACTGGCATAAAAACAGACACATAGATCAATGGAAAGGACAGCCCAGAAATAAACCTATGCCTGTATGGTCATTTAATCTATGACAAAGAAGGCAAGAATATACAGTGGGTTAAAGACAGTCTATTCAGTAAATGGTGTTGGGAAAACTAGACAGATACATGCAAAACAAATGAAACTGAACCACCTTCTTACACCATATACAAGAATAAACTCAAAATGGATTAAAGATTTGAATGTAAGACCCTAAACCATAAAATTCCTAGAAGAAAATACCCTTATGTAAACTCTCTGACATTGCTCCAGCAATATTTTTTTCTGATATGTTGCCTCAGGAAAGGGAATCAAAAGAAAAAAATAAACAAATGGGACTACATCAATCTAAAAAGTTTTCTCACAGCAAAGGAAACCACCAAGAAAATGGAAAGATAGCCTACTGAATTGGCCAATGATACATGTGATAGGGGTTAATATCCAAATCTATAAAAAAACAAACAAACAAACTCATACAACTCAGTACCAAACAAAACAAAACAAAAAAACAAGTCTAATCAAAAAATGGGCAGAGGACCTGAATAGAGATTTCTCCAAAGAGAAATGGCCAATGGATATATGAAATGATGCTCAATGTCACTAATCACAGAGAAATGCAAATTTAAAACCAGAATGAGATATCACATCACACCTGTCAGAAGGACTATCATCAGTAAATCAACAAACAACAAGTGTTGGCAAGAATGTGGAGAAAAGGAAGTCCTCATTCACTGTTGGTGGAATTGCAAATTGGTGCAGCCACTGTGAAAATGGTTTATAGGTTCCTCAAAAATTAAAAATAGAACTACCTTATGACCCAGCAATTCTACTTCTGGGTATTTATGTGAAGAAATCCAAAACACTAATTTGAAAAGATATATGCATCCCTATGCTCATTGCAGCACTATTTACAGTAACCAAGATATTGAAGCAACACAAGTGCCTATATATATATATATATATATATATATTTATTCAATTGTTTGTAATGTAATATACATGGAATATTACTCAGCCATAAAAAAGAATGAATTCTTACCATTTGCAATAACATGGATAGACCTTGAGGGTATTATGCTAAATGAAACAAGTCAGACAGAGAAAGACAAACACCATATGATCTTATGTATATGTAGAATCTGAAGAACAAAATAAATGAACAAACAAAACAGAAACAGACTCATAGACACAGAGAACAAACTGACAGTTGCTAGATGGGAGGGGGTTGGGGAGTTTGGTGAAAAGGTGAAGGGATTAAGAAATACAAATTGGTAGTTACAAAATAGTCCAGGGGCTGTAAAGTACAGCATAGAGAATACAGTCAATAATGTTGTCACTGCTAATGCACAAATACCTTTGTGTATGTTAGAAAACTTTTCTCCATCTGCATAGGAGTTTACATAAAGGCACCTTTCCTCCAAGCAGAGACAGCTCTGAACCAGAATGCACAGTTTATCCAGGGGGTAATGTACTAAATTTCAGCTATACTGACCTTCTGCACTGGACTAGGCCTTTCAATAGAGACTGCCCAACCGCAGGCTATAGTTCTGCTATTATGCACATAAATAAAAATGTGCACCAAAACCAGGAGTGACAAATTATTTTACAGTTAAGATGGAAACACTTGCAAAGAGTTTTGTCTTGTTGTCTTTCTCTTATTTTTTATACTACAGCTAGTTTTACTGGTTTTATATTGCTAATCATGTATTGGTATTTCATTTGGCAGTATTAATATAATTTATATAATGTGAGAGATACATGTTAGAGAAATTCTATATATTCTAGTTTTTTTACTAACCTGAATCCAGGAAATCCTCAGCTCTTTCTTGACATGTTTTGCGGGTTCTTTCTCCACCAGCCAACCTCAAATCCTTTAAGATTCCGGCCAAGTCTCTCTTTTCTTATCTCTCTACATTTTTTCCTGGATAACTTATCCATTCCCATGACTATAAGCACCATCACTACTTGCTGATCTAGAGATGTATAACTCAGAATTGCAGACCTCGTAGATGTTTGCATTTGAATGTATCAAGACCAGCATGTCCAAAAGTGAATACTGACCTCTCTTTCAAAACTGTACTTGCCCCAATCAATTGATTGATGCTCAGTCAATCAAAATTGAAATATGGGTGACATTCTTGATTCTTTCCTTTCTATTACTTTGCATCCTGTAGGGTCTAATAAGTGTTTATAGCAAAGGAAATCTAATGCAAAAAATTGGTTACCCAGGAGATAAAAGAGCTGAAAAGCTAAACAGAAATTTGTGATGCAACCCAAAAATTAGCAGCAGAGCCAAGGGTGGATATGGTAATGCTGGGACTAGAGGCTAGAAGCAGAAACTGGGACCAAAGCTAGCCAATCTGGTGTGAGAAGGAACCATAGGTAAAAAGTTATACCTGCAGAAATGATCTCCTTTCTTCCAGTCTCCAACATGTGTCAGCAGAGTCCACTTACAGCAGGGAAAAAAACACTCTGAAATGCAGAACAGAAAAGGCGGAGGATGAGCATTGGGTTTGAGGGCACAATCAACCACACAAGAAAATATTTCTAAACTCTATCTATTACCTTCATCCAAGCCATCAGTATTACTCCTGCAGGATTCTAAAGTGTCCCTCCATACAGCAGACAGAGCAATTATTTTTCAAATATAAATTGGACCTGTTTCAAATGTAATTGTCTACTTTCATTTCTTTCCCACCTGCTTAAAGTACATCGATGATATCCTGTTGCACTCAAGTTACAAACGCTTAACCATGGGCTGTATGACTACTTAATCTAGGCCCTGCTTATCTTTCCAAACTCATCTCCAACCACTATCCATCTCACCCGATCCAGTCCAGAGATGCTAGCCTCCTTTTTAGCTTCTGGAACATGCCAAACTCTTCTCATCCTTAAAGCCTCAGAAGTCTTGCCATTACTCAGTTACTAAATGGCTGCCTTCATCTCATCTTCCAAAGCTGATACAATGCCACCGATTTGGAGGGCATCTCCATATAATTGCATGTAAGTAGTGCCTGTCCTGGCTGTTACCTTCATGTTTGTTTGTTTTGTTTTGTTTTTCTCAGTTTATACATTTGTGTTTCTTTATTTGTCCCCGTCTTCTACCATTAAACTATAGGCACCATGAGATAAAGAATCCAAACTACGCACATTTCAATTTCCAATATATATGCAGAACATAGTAGGGTATTTGGTATATTATCAACATACAAAATGATTATTGAATAAAGAAATGAATGTATGAATCTGGAGAGTACTTGAAGGTGAATTGGAAACTGTATTGATTAAGGGAAAGAAAGTGAAAACATGAAATAAAGAAACAAATCAGATGTCTAGTATTTTTATTTTTCTAAATAATCGTAATTATAGAACATGGAAATTATAGTACTAAAGACATTAAGTATATCATAAGTATTATGGAAGAAAAACTTTCCTGGTTGTATTATAGAGTTCTAGTAATGAATCACATTTACTTTTAATGGTATGAGCTACTTATTTATTTATTTATTTATTTTATTTTATTTTATTTTATTTTATTTTATTTTATTTTACTTCCAAGGAGCAGTATTCTGAAGATTCTGAGTCAGTAGGGCTGGGGTGGATTTGAGATTCTATATTTTTAACAAACTTTCAGGTGATTGCCAAGCTACTGGTCCAGGGACCACATTTTGAGTAGCAAATGAGCCATCAAATTGATGAATTGGATTTACATGGATGTTTTCCAATGTCCACATCTTTTAGTTTCTCTATATTCTGAGCTGGAGAGTAAGAAGAAACCACAAAATCAATGAGATGCAATGTTCAATTAGTCTCATCAATCTCATGGCCACATTTTGTTCCTCTGAAATTATGGTCTCAACCTGTATTTACTTTATAACAGCATTTTCTAACAGATTTTGCAGTTCAAATTTTCATCAGTAAAGCATTAACTCATGTTTGAGGACTAACAATTAATGTACAGATCAATACTGGTAACCTTCATTTGTATACTGCTTTACAGCTTACATAGAACTTTCAGGTACATCATTGCATTTAATCCTCATGGAGACCCAAGATGTAGCCAAGGCAAGAACCAATCATTAACCTATACTATCAGAAAGGGAGTTGATGTAGAGACACATTAATAATCAGTAATATGTTCATAGCTTTAAGTTTATAAATCACTTTAATACGCATTAGCTAATTTGATTTGCATAATGACCCTCAAAATCAGATAAATATCTGTGCTTGGTAATTGGTCATATGCAGATGCAGTGTCCCAAAACATTATCTCACATCAGTTTTGCTGTATCTGTTGCCTTGGCTACCTTTAAAGAATATGGACTATGGAAATCTGAAAAGTTCGATTTAAATCCTTATTCTATCATTCACTCCCTGTGAAATCTTGTGCAAGTAACTTAACTACTCTGAGGCCCTGTGATCTTATCTAAAAATTTGAAGAAATAATAACTTCTGTTAGAGGGAACCACGTTTCTCTTTCCCCATGTTTCCAAAAAGGTGATAACTACTCTACTCCCTAGGAGAGAACAGTTTTGAAGCAATCTTGGAATTATCTGTGTCTACATCCTTTATGTTATACGCACCTCCTTGAAAGAGCTAGAGATTGATTTATCTGATCGAAGAGATAGAAAGAGTGTGATACTTTGCTCATTTCCTGCTATTCGGAAGGGTTAAGCTAGTCCCATCTCTTGTCAATATCTTGTATACAGAATTATAGTAATTGCCTCCTGTATTCATGCATGAATACTCCTGATCAGGTCTGAAGACTTTCTCCTAAAAGCAGGTCTGGAGCCCCAAATCAGTCAAAATTTAGCATCTGGAGGTTCTCTGAGTTTAAAGTTATAGCAAACACTGGTGCAGATAGCAAGGTGCCTTTTCTGAATACTTTTATCTACCTGCAGTTGTGAAACATGGTCTGACTTCGCGAGGAGAAGTGCTATACCAAGAGGCCTATTCATACTTACATTATGCAATCCTGCCTTCGAACCCAAAAGCTGATATTTTCATCCCTCTCAGACACCTATGCCTACTTCTCAATTGGTTTAGTGTTTAGAAAATAGGTAAGGTGCAATCAATTATCATTTTTCAGAGAAAACCCAACTACTACTTGCAAAGTTGTATGAGAGTTAAAGACATATAGTTGAGTGCAGACCCCCACACAGTTGAAAATCCACATGTAACTTTTAACTCCCCCGAACTTAATTACTAGTAGCCTACTGTGGACCTGAAGCCTTACTTAAACAGCCTATCAACATATATTTTGTATGTTATATGTATTATATACTGTATTCTTACAATAAAATAAACTAGCAAAAAGAAAATGTTATTAAGAAAATTATAAGGAAAATACACTTACAGTACTGTATAGTACTTACGTATTTATTGTAAAAAAAAAAAATCCACATATAAGTGGACCAGCACAGTTCAAACTCTTTTTGTTCAAGGGTCAACTGTGTTGTGTTGCATTATACATAATACCCAATTAATGGAGGTATTATCCTTAATAGTTCCATCTTAACTGGCTCATTGTAATGTGAATGATAAATTTGCACGCCAATAGAAACAAGTGAGAAGGGATCAAATAAGAGTAAATGAGAATATATGAGAGGTACTTGATCATTTATGAAGATGTGAGTACTGATTCTTAATTTTAGTTTAACAAATCAACTGCACAAATTCTTCAATATTATCTTTAGCTCTGCTGAACAGTTTAAGATTGAACAGCTCAAACAAGTGATTTTCCCATGGTCATTATTTTATTGTCAGAGCTAAGATTTACGACAATCTGTTTCTTTTTCTCTTTATATGTGTGTTTTTCCTATTTATGATTATTGACTCTTAATCTCAATAATCTCATTTTTTCCGTTGATGTGAAAAATAACCAAATTATAATACACAAAACAGAAAGCTTTGAGATCTTTCTATTAATCAAATATCACTTGTGGGTACCATGACTATTTTCTTTATTGTGTAAATAATTATGTTAAATTTCTCTTACCTTATAAATTACCCACAATCAAATTTTACTACTTAATACAACAATTACTACCTATATTTTCATTAATAAATTCATCTTGAGTCAGACATTAAATAAAAGGAAAAATAACAATAAGGATTATTACATAGGCTCAGGCCCAGAAAATTGATAAACTTATATGACACCCCCTGAAGTGAGGGCCATCTGCTCTCCAGGAAAAACACAAACAAAAAATAATGGGATGATTTGGGGGTCATTAGTGCAGATGAATGTCTCTGGATTAGTGACCCAATATCCACCAGAATGGGATTGTTCCAGGGTTACATTATGGCAAGACAGTTTGACTGAATCAGAAATATCGTCCATATCACCCACTGAAAAAATCCTTTTGATAAAAAAGATATCTGAACACTTAAATTAAAAAAAAGGTAAAATATCTTCTTTCATTATAGTCTAGATCAAGAACAAAGGAACTTTGAATATGGGCCAAGAAGATTCACACACAAAAAAATAATTTGGAATAAAACTATCCAGGAACAAACAAGGTATGTATATCAAGTTTACATATTATCTTTAATTTCATTTGTGACTATTTCTACAAAAAGGTATAATGACTCTATTAATATTAGCCCAAAATATAGATTTCAACATTCGACCAGTTGAGTTCAATCTCAATAAATGCTCAGAATTTAGAGTATCTACTAAATTCCAGATGCATCCATCTGAGATGAGCCCGGAAGTGAATAAATAGGAAAGGGATAAGAAGTCCCATATAGTATTACGACTATTTTCCGAAGCAGTTTACTGAACTGCTCTATGATTAGGTTAATAAGCGTCCATTTACTTCCTTCTTTTAATTTATGGAATGCAATTTAGCAAATATTCATAAATGTTTAAAGGATAAATAAAAATGAGCAAGACACTGTGCTGATTCTCAAGGGCACTCATATTTTAAAATGAGAGCTGAATCCTGTAGCAATTTACTACAATCTAAAAGATAGAAGTATATCTCCTGGAATTCACCATGATAAGGCACGGAGAAGGGGGCGTGGCATGGAAAGAAAGCCAAAAGATTAAATAACATGAAAATTAAGAGAATACAGTTCTCAAATACTAGATTTTCTTTCTCTGTATTACCCATTGACTCACATGATCTCATTCTCAAAATTCAAATCACAAAATCCATTGCTATGACCTAAATCTGAGTGGATGTTGGAGTGTTTCCTAAAATACCTAACAAACAATATGTCTCACAGTCAGAAGGTATTCAATGCTAGCTATCATTCACAATGACATCTCTGGTAGGTCATTTACATTTTGAATGTTTATAATTATAGATCACTGATGATCAAAAAATAATTAAGTGAATGTTTACAATAACTATAGAAAAGGTAGCATAAGAAGCTGAAAGAAGAGAAATCTGTTAATCATATGGGAAGACCTAGGAAATAGAGCAGAAAAACATCAGTGTCATGAAAGGCATGAAACAAGGTAACGTGCTAGCTTCTGAGCGAGCATTTTCATTAAAACATGCCACGTCTGGAAAACAGTGAGGAAATTGTTATTTTTAGGTTTCAGAGAGTATATTCTCAGGTCCTAGAAGATGGTGTGAATGCAGTGGCTTCATTGGAAAAATCTATTACATTACACGGAAAGCAAATGACAAGAGTCAGAGTAAAATCTTTTCATATTCAAAAAAGAAAAAAAGAAATGAAAAGGAAGAAATCCTACTTCCCATGACTTAACTGTGTTTATTCAATGAAATGTAATCCAGATATAAGGAATACTAGGAAAGCCCCATATCTTTATTTTCAACATAAAAATCATAATGTATCGCTAAAAAATTAATAGAATATGTTATTTCAAAATCTTATACTACATTCAGAGAAAATGGGCTCTAATAAAAGGTTGAGCATGAGAAAAACTGTTTAACATAAGAAAGAATATTAATTCAAGGAAATAGTGACTTTGAATTTTCATGTTTCAGGTATACAAAATATGTTGCATTATTTGAGGTAGGATGAGCAGGCATTATTACTTTGTTGTTTTTATTTCTTTTAAAGTTTAAAAAAAAATTTAAGTGTGTTTTTCCAGGACCCATCAGCTCCAAGTCAAGTAGTTGTTTCCATCTAATTGTGGTTGGCACAGCTCACAGTGGCCCATGCTGGGATCAAACCAGCAACCCTGGTGTTACGAGCATCATGCCAAGTGGCCGCCCCTATTACATTGTTTTACAAAAGAGGTAGAAATCAAAACTTGATTTCTCTTCCTGGTAATATTCTTCTCTTCCTGGTAATATTCCCATGAAAACAAGTTGAGAGCGGCGCAAATTAAACTTAAAAGAAAAAAAATGTTGGAAGACATCAAATACTACTAAGATAGGACTTAAAGTTCCTGAATAAAGGACAGGACATTGAGATGAGTCCAATATTTGATAGTGTGTTTTACCTCATGGCATTTGCTAATTGACAGGTGGCATAAGACCAAGAGGATAAAAAGTGGAGCAGAGATTAGTGGCTGAAAGCCTGGGAACGGGAGCCAAGTCTTCTGCAGTCTTAAAGGGATATGGAGACAAACATTGAATTTGGAACTTCCAAAATAGCCCAGACTAGAGGCCAACACACTGGGCAGAAGGAAAGTTCAATAAAGCAAGCCCAGCATTCTGCAGCTATTTTATCCTTGAGGCATGTGACAATTTATAAACAGCACATAAAGAGAAACTAAGAACTGAGCAGCTAAGAATCTGGAAAGACAGGAACAGCTTTCCATGATCTCACAGATCATGGGACACAGAAAAGGAATTCCAGGTCCCACAAAAAAAGAGCATCCTTAAAACACACTCTAGACTTTGAATCTGAATCCTGAAAGGAAGAATACATCAATCAGGACCTCGCATTATTTGTACGATCTTCATACACACTGTCTGGCATTAATAAAATTGCTAGGCATGCCAAAAGACAAGAAGAAAAGACCAAAAACAATAAAAAATAGGCAGAGTTGGTGATTTGGATATTGGGATTATCAGAACTGGACTTTAAAATGATTCTGATGAATAGTTTCAATAAAATAAAGAGGATTTCACCAAAGAATGGGAATCTACACAAGGTATGAAATACAAATTTGATGGCTGAAAAAAATATATAGCGATAGATAGATAGATGATAGATAGATAGATATAGAGAGATATCTCTCTTTCTCTATCTCTCTCTCTATATATATATATAGCATAAATTAAGAATTCAGTAGATGACTCTAACAGCAGACTATACACAGCAGAAATGACGACTGCACCAACTCCAGAATATACTTTCTCTTCAAGGGACTTTGGACATAAAAAGAAAAAAAGATCATATGCTGGGTTTTAAAACAGATTAAAACAGAATATGCTCTCTGACAGTTGTGAAAATGAAATAAAAATAAATAGCAAAAATAAAAATAGAAAATCCCCGATTCTTTGGAAAGTAAACAATAAACTTCTGAATAACCGTAGATCAAACAAGACATTACAATGGCAATAATAAAGTATTTTTAATGGAGTAATTAGTATACAACTGTCCTAAATAATTAATATAATTGCCCTAAATAAATATATTAGAAATAAGAGCCTAAGAATCAATAACCTTATTGATTCCAAATAGCCATCAAAAAATTTGTGAAAGAAGACCAAATTAAGCTCAAAGAAAGTTAAAGGAAGAAAATGGTAAATTGCATAAATTGATAAATCTGGAATACACTTGAAAAAAAAAAAAAAACTTAAAATTGAGCCAATCAATCAATCAATCAATCAAGAAATTAAAAAAATTAAATAGCCTATAACTGCTAAGAAAATACAATCCATAATTAGTAATCTTCCCCAAAAGAAAATTCTAGGTCAAAATGACACAAAGCTTACACAAACTCTTCCAGAGACAGAAAAAAGAGGAACCCTTCCACATTTGGTTTAATAAAGTTAGTATAGCACTTATCCTCAAAAACAGACAAGAATATTATTAGATAGGAAAACTATAGCCCAATCTCTTTCATGGACATAGACATAATATTCCTAAACACAACTTCAACAAACAAAATCCACTGAGACATAAAAATGAGAATACGTCACAACATATTTCACAAGTGCAAAGTTGATTGATCAGGATAAAGTCAGTCAATGAATATTATAGCACTAACTGAATAACAGTAAAATCACATGATCATCCCTGTAAATTCAGAAAATCGTATGATAAGATTATCTGTTAAAAAAAATAATAACTCCTAAAAAACTAAGAATAAAAGAAAGCTTCCTTAATCTGACAAAGGATATCTATAAAATGTCTATAGCAAATATCACACTTGATAAAATATTGAAAACTTTCCCTTAACAGGAAAGGGAAAGTAATGATGGAATTTCCTTGAAAGTCTAGCCAGTGCAATAAATCAATTGAAAGAAAGAAAATATGTGATCAGAAAGAACAATACAAAGCAATAAAACTCTTATTACATGCACATTTACAAATAACATAATTTTATACATAATGAACCCAAAATAATATACAGCAAGCAATTAGAATTTATGAGTAAATTTGCTAAATTGATGCATATGCATCCAACATAAAATATTAACATCAATTTTATTTCTATACAGTAGAAAAAAAAGTTTAATAAATTGCATGATGTATAGTAGAATCAGGAAACATCAAATACTCAATAATAACTCTAACAAGTGATGTAAGTTATATAAACAACTACAAATCATTATTGAGAAAACTAAAGACCTAATAAATGCTACTAAACAATATATGGTTTGGAAAACTTAATGTTAAAAAGATGCCTATTTTCCCCAAATGAATCAATCAATTATTCATGCAATTTACAGAAAGTTGTTTTTGTGTGTGTGTGTGTGAAAATTGACACATTAAATCTAAAATTTATATGGCAGTAAAATGAGTCAAAATAACCAATTTAATCTTAAAAATAAAAGTTGGATGTCTTATACAACTAGCTGTCAAGACATCACATAACTAATAGTTATTCAGACAAAGTGTTAATTGTAGACAATTAGACCAATGGAAGAATAAAGAATTCAGAAGCAAACTCACTTCTGTTTAAACACTTGATATATTATAAAAGTGGTCCTGCAGTTCAATGTGGATAGAATAATCTTTTCAGTGAATAGTGCTAGGTCAATTGATACACATATGGGAAAAAATTTTATTTATATCTCATATTATTCACAAACCAATTCCTGATAGATTTTTGATCAAAATATAAAGGGAATACTATGAAGTTTCTTGAAAATAACACAAGATGATATTTTAATGACCATGGGATAGCCAAAGTTATCTTAAATAGGACACACACACATACAAAAGCATTAAATATAAAGGAAAACTGATAAATTGGAACACATTAAAATTAAAGACTTATGATCATCAAGAAATATCAGAGAATATGAAAATAAGCCACTAAGTGGAAGAAAATATTTGAATACATGCAAAAGGCAAATGGCTCATTTAAGAATATTTAAGAAACAGACAGACAATCCAATTATTAAAAAATGGACAAAAGATTCAAACAGTAAATGACCAGTAAACATATGAAATGTTCTCACTCACAGTAATCATCTGGAAAATGTAAAGTAAAATTACAGTAAAATACCACCACATGCCCACTAGAAAAATTAAAATGAATCCTTTATCTAACACTACATACCCACTAGAATGACTGACAATATCAAGTGTTTCTATGTAAACAAATGTAAAGGAACTGGAATTCTCAAATATTGCTATGGCAAATTAAACTGATAGAATAACTTTGGAATATATCAATATGTACTAATGCTAAACATAAACCTTATCACCTAGCAATTCAAATTTTAACATATATATATATATATATATATATATATATATATATACACACACACATATATATATATATGTATATATATTTATGTGTGTATATATATATATATATATATATATATTCACCAAAATACAAACACAAAAATGTTTACAACAATATTGTTCTTAATAGCCACAAACTGGAAACAATTCAAACTCCCATCAACAGTAGAATATATAAGTTAATTGTATTAGGTTGGTGCAAAAGCAATTGCAGTTTTCACAATTAATCTTTTAAACCTCAATTACTTTTGCACAAACCTAATACTACTTCTACGCAATTCAATACACTATACAATGAAAATTTAAAAATTACATGCAAAAACATGACTAAATCTCATCAACAGTATGTTGAGCAAAAGATATCAGGCACAAAAGAGTACTCAATTTATGATTCCATTTATATGAAATTCAATAACAAGGCAAAACTAATCTCGGGTATTAATGTATGAATAGTGGTTACCTTTAAGAAGCGTTGCCTGGGAGTATGTAAGAGTGGGTCTTCTGGGCTACTTGGGATCTTTAATATTTAATTTAGTGGCATGAGTGTGCTCATTTTATAAAATTCATTGAGCTACATAAAAATAATATGCACAGTTTTCCATGTGTGCTATCCCTAAAAAAAATAAGTGTGTTTTTAAAAATACATTAAGCACTGTTATGTGTCAGATACTAGGCACATGTGTCAGCATGGTATTTTTTCAGAACTTTTTATCCTTATTACCATAATCTGGAAAATATACCACGCTCCTCCTTCCTTGGTCATGGTACATGTTGAAACCTAACTAATAAAAGGTGGCATTTGTAAAGGCACTTTTAAGTGAGAGAAGACGTAGCAGTTATTTTATCATAATCAACACTAGAGACATAGAGAGAAAAATCAAACTAGTATGGAAAAGGTCTGATTGAACCATAGACATTCCACCTGCTATACTTGTAGGGTTGTCACCACTCAGCCCATCTAAAATAAAATTAGATAGAATTGGGTGATGATAAAGAATTTGGAGGATTAAAAAGAAGAATTAGGCTCTATAGGAAAGGTATGGGAGAAGGGTTTAAAAGAAAAGAAACCGCATCAACTCAAAGAGAAGGGTTTGTTTACAAGTGACTACAAACTCTGACTCCAAGACCTGAAAGAGAACTCATGCCAGCTGAGGATCTCCATGACATTGTAGAATACAACACTTTCCGTGGATGTGCATGGTTGATAGATACAACTTGAACCCAGAGTAAAGGTTATCTTGGCCTCTATGTAGGTGCCCATCTAGCAGACACAAGTGTTAAATAATATACTGCACCAACCTTCCCATCTACTAGTTAAAGCATTGTACTAGGGCTGTACTAGTGTGGCAGGGGTCACAGAGGGTATAATTATAGCATAGGGTAAGGCTGTGCCTGGCTTAAGGCAAGCCACAGTACTGATCCACAGAACAAGCTGCTTATGGGCAAAAGTGGACACTGAATGGACAGCAATTGTGCTTGGAACATCCTCACAGGACATATTGGAGACAGTCACGTTCTTGGCACTAGAGCCACTGGGTAAGTATGCATTGTGAAAGTAGATGCTTCCATCACAGTGCTAGGACCATGCCTTGGTATGGAAGTGTGCAGTTTCTGCAGCTTTCCCAGGAAAGATGCCCAGAGCAGAGAGCCTAGGAGGGTGGTATATGTAGCCACATCATTTGTGAAAACGTTTTCTTAAAAGGAGAAAGATCCATAATCAAGATAAAAGAGCTGGTAAGAAGACCTAAGGAAACCATGATCTGTATTGTAGTCCTGATCTTAGGGTTTATAACAGAAGGTGGGAGAAAAAATGCTGCCCAGGTAGGATGCTATTAGGTACTGTAGCTGACTTCCAGAAGGTCCATAGTGAGTATCAAAAGAGGAGGATTTTGAATGCTAAGCTCTCACTCAGAAAGGAAAGCAAGTTTTACTATTGCAGTACATTTAGGAAACACTTTGGAATGGTATTCAAACTATTCATATCACAGGCATCTCCATATAAGGCACTGACCCTGACCAATATGCATGGACATCAGTCAAAATAACCACTACAGCCAGGGTGGTGTTCCAGCTGAATCTCAGCCCTGGGCATGTGTCTTACAAACATATCTCTTTTATTATGTGGGAAAATAGAAATGTGTTCCAGTAAATATTTTATCATTTTAAATAAACTTTAATTCTCATCTGTATATACCTTGTGTTCCATCTTACAGGTGAGTAAATCCTAGATTGATAATAATGTCTGGGAAAATAAGTCTCTGGCTTATTTCATGCTAAGTGTCTTCTAAAATAACATTCCATAAAAAGAAAAAAAGTTCCCAAAATGTCTAAGGCACATAGAATTTTCAGAGTCCCCAAAACAGTTTTTACCAGGAGAACGTAAGTCAGTTTTGTAGCCTTGGCCAGCATAGTAGGGCTGCATGCTACTCATTCTGTGGTCCATGGACCAGTTGTGTCATCATGCAGGATATCAATCCTACTGTCCTTTGCACTCCCACCCCAACACACACATTAAAGTTTGAGAAGCACTTCTCCCAACAATGACATGAGCTTGCCCTACTTAAAGGGGGGCATGGTTTAGCCACTATGCCAGATTTCAATTCAGTTTGAGAAGTTTCATTCAGTCCCTTCTATGTAAGTGCATTGGAAAACCCTTTTTTCCACAGAAACAGCCCAAGACAAGATCTGATTCACTGGGGTAGAGGACCACAAGACATAAACTCATCACCACACAGCCTCAATGGCTGGAAGTGGGCATAAGCTTCAAGGTCACGGGCTACCAGTGACAAAGAATAGAGTGTATTTGGAGTTTGTAGTAATAACATAAAGGTAGTTTACCACAGAGGGTAACATTTTGGGATCAAACTAGGTGAATAGTACAAAGAATTCTTAGGAATTGCAAGCGTGACCACTTAGGGCCTTTGTTTCTATGAATTCTACCTTGTCCTTTCCACTCCCTCCCTTATTTCAACCGCTCCAGGACTTCTAGAAAAGGAAAGAAAACACATATCCATAGGTAACGCTACTAGTGAGACATTCTGATAAGAATTTTGGCAATTCTAATTTTGCAAAGGCTAACCAGATTAGCTGATATAATTCTGGGTTATTAATATATTGCTTTTTGTGTTTTTATTTATTTATTGTGTGTGTGTGTTAGAATCAAAGAAAATTGCACTAATTACCCTAAAGAAGAGAAAAACATTGTCAAAAAAGAGGAAAACAAACAAAAAAGGACAAATCAAAGAAGGGATTATATGTCTTAATCACTTGGAAGTATACAGGGAGAATTTCTAAGAAAGAAATTGAGAATTATTCTTTAATAAACAGAAGAAAATTAATACAAAATTATTTAAACTTGATTTCCACATAAACATCCACATATCAAATGTCTAAGTTATCTCCTATGGTACCTTCCCATTTTATTTTTTTACCACAAAATCCAAATGTTATCACAAAGTTATTTTGAAATTATAAAATAAATTCTTTGATTTTGCCAGTGATGAATGTGGATGGCAAACACATCTTTGAATTTGCTACATCTAGAATGATGTATCTGAGACTTTCAAAACCCTAAGAAGAGTTTAGAGTAGAATAAACCCTGAGTAGAATTTATTGACTCTGTCCTCTTTCTTCTATCCCATCCTTCTGATCTCATCACTTCTTGCCTACCCCATTACAACTGTCTTCTAATGGATTTGTCTGCCTACAATCACCACATCATCAGACGCCTAGCAGAACCATCTTACCTACATTTACCAGAATAATTTTTATGTCAGTTCTAATTGTCTCATTTTTCTGCTGAAAATAAACACATAAAATATTGTTTTGTGTGTTAAGAAGACTTGCATTTCTTTAATTCACCTTGAAGCCCTTTGGTTTCTAAGCCAAAAGTATGGCTAACATGAATAACCATTGACAATTATTGATTGCTTACTCTGTATCAGGCACTATGCTGAGTATTTAATATGCATTATACCATGCAGTGGTCCCTAGAACCAGTGAGGTTTTTTGGAGAACTGTAACAGAGATTGAGGAAGTCATTCGTTGAAGATGGCAAAGCTGCTTTGAACCTGAGGCCCCACATAATTTCACGGAGCAGAGCCTGCCCACTACCTCGTTACATGAACAAGAAATGAACTATTTCATTTCATCCATCACATTTTTGCATCTATTCATGACAGCAGATTAGCATTCCTTAACTAACTCCCTTTCATTACAGATGAGGAAATGAGACTTAGGTTAGGGAATTCGTTCAGTGTTTCACAGCTAGTAAGTGGTAGACTGAGATTGAATTCAAATTGTCTATATCGAGAGCAAATGTTCTTAACTACACCATCACAATGCCCCAAAGTTACAAGGCTCCCTCAAGAGTCAAAGCTCAAATCCCAGTCTCACTCTCCAGCGTTATCGTCTACATGCCTCTATGCCTTTAGTGTTTTCTACCTGGAATCCCCTTTCTGTCATTAAAATCTTCCCAGTTGCTCAAGGATCTGCTCCTATGCTACTGCCTCAATGACTGACCTGATCCCCTAGCTGAACTAATCTCACCCCCTCATAGTCTGCTTTTGAACTTTCTTAGACTACATGATATTAAGTTGGTGCAAAGATAATTGTGGTTTAAAAAGTTAAAAATTGCAAAAATCGCAATTACTTTTGTACAAAACTAATATCTGTCTTGCTTACAATTTACCTCAACTATCACCTCTCTCTATTAAATTATGAAGTTTTCAGTCTTTTTTTTTTTCTTCTGTGAAAGGTAATCTTGTGTTCTCTCCACAGCCATTTTTCCTTCCTTTTTAATATCAGAGCTATAATTTTGTTCGAGGGTCAGTGGGATCAGCTCCAGAAGAAAAAAAAAAGATGGTAAAGCATGATAATTTTCTAAACCAGAGTTATCTTTTGTCCCTTTTCAGATACTCACTTTGCCAGCTTTCCTTGTAGCTAAGTTTCCATTTAATATGATTCTGACTAATGAAAAATAAGGGCAAGTCTGCTAGGAAAGCAGACTAGATTAATCTAGGGAAGATTATCCTCCTGACTGAAAAGAGAGAGAGAGATCAAGGAAGAAAATCTGTTCCCTCTTTCCTGATTTGGGAGCAGATATGTCAGAATGTGATTTTTACAGCTGCAAAAACCTGAAACCACAAGGTAGGCAGGCTATGGACCAGAATCCATGATTCGGGAGCTAGTAGGAGAAAAATACATAAAAAGGCCCAATCCTTCCTAACATCTTGAGCTCCCACACCAACTCAGAGACTGCCTACCCATTCACTCTTACTATGTGAAATAACTGAATGTCTTTATGAGCTATTCTTAGCCATGGGTTAAAACAGAAGTTATTCCTGATACAGAATCACACCTGAAAAAGCACCTGACCGTCGTCGGTAAGACTGTACACAAATATTCCTGTTTCCCTCCTTCTAGGTTCATAGTAAAATTACACCTTCTCTCCTACATTGCAGTTAGGCACATGGCCATGTAACTTGTGTTGGTTAACAAAATGTGAGCAGAAGTGGCGTGGTCACCCCTGGGTGAAAGCTTTAAGCAACAGCACATACAATTCACTTTAAGTGTCCTTTCTCCTGGCAGAGCAACCATAGCGCATGTATGTAAATCGAGTCTCGATTACCCTGGGTTATTAAATACGTATAATGAGTAGAGCTCCTTTACTGACCTATGATGGAAGCATAGATACAAGAAACAAACCCTTAGTTTATAAAGCCACTGAGATTTTGTAGTTGTTTCATGTGCAGTACAACCACCTGTCTCAGTATTAGCTGAATCAATGGCCATAAGGTAATTGCACAGGCTTCCTTTCTCCAGGATCTGCTGCACTGATTTCATTAAAACACATCAAATATTAGAAACATTGAAACACAGGACCAATAAGAACCGCTTAAAAAATTATCCAATAGAACATTCTTGTGCATAGTAGCATTTCACTCCTTACTCTATTAAAAATAGGAAGGTGATATTTATTGAATGCCTACCAGCCAGAAGACAATAAAATGTAAATTAAAGATTTAAGAACATAATGAATGTTGATTCAAACACACAAAAAATTGTGGTAGTTTCATTAAAATAAATATCTAAATGAGAACATTTTAAATGAAAAAGCAGGTTAAAGTTCCTAGGAATGTTATTAAATATTAAGTAATTCTTAATAAAGACTATTTTTCTTATCACTGTGGAAAGATGTGAATCAAGTTTTGAACCTTGATATATACAATTGATAATGGAACTAGCAAAAGTTAAAGAAAAGCTTTAATTATGTTATAGTGATCATTAACCCCAAATAATTTAAGTATAGACTTTACCAGTATAAACAGACATTTTATTTCAAAATCCAAAAGGGTAATTTTTATATTAAATTATGTTAACGTGTTTGCACAATAGAAGCTTTTGAAATTTTTATAGGTCAATACCTTTGGAATTAAATGACACCAATTTTTTAGAGAAAATCAACATAATAAATTAGAACTTAGCTGTGATGGTTACTTGTGTCTACTTGGTTTGGCTAGGGTGTCCAGATATTTGGTCAAATATTAGTATAGATGTTTATGTGAAAAAATGTTTAAATGTAATTAACATTTAAATCAGTAGACTTTGAGCAAAACCGATTATCCTCTTTCATGTGGATAGGCCTTGTCCAATCACTTGAAGACCATAAGAAGAAGAGATTGAGGTCCCCCAGAGTTAGAAGGTATTCTGCCTCCTTGCCTTTGAACTGGACATGGCAATATCAACTCTTTCCTGTATCTCCAGTTCTACAGATTTTGGATTTACCAGCCCCACAATCATAGCAGCCAATTCCTTAAAGTCTCTCATAGATAGAATAGATGATAGATGATAGATAGATAGATAGATAGATGATAGATAGATAGATAGATAGATAGATAGATAGATAGATAGATAGATAGATATTTGATTCTATATACAAATATTTTGTGTGTGTGTGTGTGTGTGTGTGTGTCTGTGTGTGTGTAAACTGGTTCAGTTTCTCTGGAGATCTCTGACTAGTATACCAGTTATTTTAAATTTGTTATTGTAGGATTTCAAAACTCCTAGTGGTTAAATATATGGCATCATAAGTTAGTAGCTATATAAAACATAACCTTGGTAAGACAGCCCACAAAGTCCGAATTAGTCCTATATCTGAAATCTCAGTTATAAAGGTACCAGGTTAGCAGGTTTATATATACATGAAGACATCCACAACTAGAACTCTTCAGCACGTAAAACGTGCATAAAATCTTTCAACCAGCTCCTAGATCTTGGTACCAAATTTGATGAGTAAGTAAGGTATCACTCACAAATCTGTTATAGATAATTTATAAGCACTAAACTAAAAGTTGAAAGAAATGAATGAAAGAGACATCATGATGTATTAAAGCCTTCACTTTCTCTTCACAGCCAAGAAAGCATCACAGTGAAAAGATTGCTGTTATACCAGAGATTAGTTCCAGGAATGACACTGCTGAAAAATATTATTTTTAACATTACTGTCATTTAGAAGCCATATTGGTATGTGCCTGGGCATATAAAAGGCATTCTCCCAGGACTCAGTGTCAGTGATAGGAGAGGCAGATGTTAATGGGAGTGTGTGTTCAAAGTCGAGCATTTCCTTTGAGACTTTATAGACTTTAATTTCAGCAACATAGATGTCACTTTTATGACTTCAGTGTTTTCTATCGGAATAAGAAAAGTCTTTCAAATCTGTAGTTCTGAGTGTGAATCTCTGTTCTAAATATTTACTCAATCGAAGACCATGCGAAATAACTGTAATTCTCTATTCCTCGATTTCTTCATCTATGAAATAAGTGGGGGGGGACGACATTTCCTTGAAAGTTTAAAGGAATTAATTAGTTAATATTCAACAAAGCATAACACATGAAAGATGCAGATATTGATGGTGTTGAATAAAATCCCAGGATAGTGTCATTTATAGAAAAGTATCAACTATTGTATTTCTTGAAACAATATTTCAACTTCCTTTAGAGATAAACTAAAATGAAACTTTAATTGAAAACTATTCCCCAGTGACATCATAAGGAAAAGAGTTTTATATTCCATGACACAAAGAAAAGGGGAATCTAATGATATTTGCTATCCTGGATTTGGAAAATCACTGAATTGTCAAGAAAATCAGTTTTCTAGCTGTAATTGATAGCATACTGAATTAGTTTGGTGATGTTATGAGAAAGGTATATGGAGAAATGTCAGAGTGAAAGGTAAATACCCTAAAAATAAACACAGAAGCTTATGAGTTGGTATAACAGTTCAGAGTATGTTCTGATCTTAAAAATAAATTCTTTGAGAACCAGAAATGTTATGGTCATTTTATTGATCACTTCACTAAGTTTACATACACACACCCTGCAGAGGTTATTAATCCTTGTGCTTCAAAAGTAGGCTTAAGATGGGTACCATCTTTGAAGCAAAAATTCTTAGAAAAGTTAGCCAAATAACTAGAATATAATTGAGAAAACTACGACATAATTCTATCCTTGGGGTGTCTCTTTAGAGGGCTTTGATACAGGTGTCAATACACTGGGTAATAGAACAGTTTACTAAAAAGGAGAAAAATAGCAGCCAGCTCTAATTCATGGCTGTAAGTATATCAAGAACACCACCATTGAGTCATCTGGTTATCTTATGGCTCATCAGCAACCTATTCTGACAAGCATCTCTGGGAATTGGATCCATTTCAGAGAGAATAGCAGAAGGAATTAAGGATCAAGGTAAAATATGCCCTGCTAAGCAGGAAACTGTTTTAATTAACAAACCAAGCAAAGAAGGCAGTTACTAAAATAGTAGAGACTGCTCTAGACCTTGATGAGAGCATTCTAGTAAATAAGACTCCAAAGAAAACAGAAGTAGCTGTTTTTAGTCTGTTCATAGAAGCAGACAAGAAAATGACAATGTTTACTCTGAACGTTTTACAGAGGTAGATTTAGAACATGGGGGTTAACCGTCCCTCACAACAAAGAGCTCCCACCCAGGTAACAGCTGTAGGTGAGAACTGCCACTGAGGAGGCAATGTAGTAGCAGTGATAATAGTGTATGTTTACTGAGCATGTATCATATGCCAGGCTCTCTGCAAAACACTTCACATGCGTTATATCAGTTAGTTCCCAGCAACCCAATGAGGTAAGTCTGGTTATCATCCTTCCTCACAGGATTCTATTCTGAAGGTCGTAAAGATCTCACAACAAATAAGTAGCGAAGCTGTAACTTTTACTTCTAGTTTTTGTTTTGTTTAGTTTTAATTCCAAATTTTTTATCCTTACCACCGTGTAATCACTATGTCATATCTTGGTACAGAGGAATTATACAATGAGTGTGATGATAGAAAGAGAGCTTTAATATTCTTCTTTCTGTTGATGAAAACCTCTCACATTAAAGCAGGATTGTGACATTTTCCTTACATCATTAAATAACTGCCTGGCAAACAATAGCCTGGGACATTTCAGTTTAATTAGTTCATGGCAATCATATGCATATTATCATCCCTCTTATGAATTACAGATGTCTTCATCAAGCTATTTTTCACATCACAGTATAATTTACGTAGACAAGAGAGAACTAACTAGAACATTGACTATATTCTTACACAGACCATAGATATGCATGTATATACATAATATACTAGGAGATTATGTGAGTGTGTACATATACACATATTTAGAGAATACAAACCATGAAAATTTAGCAAGCTCAATCTTAGCTCACTGGGACATACAACTTTCCATTGATGTTTCTATTGTAATGGAATTTCTTCTTAATCATTGTCACCCAGGAAAATAGAGGTCCATTTCTCCCCACTGCTCCTAATAGTGATGCTTTGGTTAACACTTTGTTCTATACTTAAATTATTATTTAAAGAGTACAGACAGGGACTCTGCAATCTCTTATTAAAAAGACAAAGAACCACACCTTTGACCTGCCAAAATCAAAATGTTGTAGAGCATGTTAAAGGGGAGCAAAGTCTTCTGCAAAAATCCATTCTCAGTTGTCAAAGTCTATATTTTGTTCAAATTTATAAGCTAAATCTAAGAACTAGTAATAACTATATGAAGCAAAAAGCCAAACTCCCAGTAAAATAAGATCACGTCAAAGGAGAACAAAGGATCCCAATTGTAGCAAAGCTTTCCCCTTTGTCACACTGCATAAGATTATGATTAGTTCCTTAGAAAAGGAGAATAGGAGATTACTTGGGTATGCTTTCTAATTTATTATATAACTAATTATGCTTAACAAATGCAGTGTTGTTCTTATTGCATACAGTCGGTCCAGTATGCTCAACAATTCCTATTGTCTTCCTTATAAAGTCCATAGATAAAAAACCTTGTTACGTAAAATTAAGTAAATGCAGAAAATACATCTATGTTACATCGTGGGCCAAACTTGGCCCACACTTCTTACAGAAGGCAGGCTGTGTCACATGACAAAAGCTACTTGTGACATGTAAACATGTCAAGTATTTTTCACCTTAACATCAGAAACCTTTATTTTGCCTTTACTGAATCTATAGACCTCTTGAAATAGGTATATATTCAAAATTTATGTGCATGTGCATTTCTCTGTAAAAAGATTCTTCAGTTTTATTTTTTCAGAAAAATCTGTGACCTCCTAAACTATAGTATTATACCTAAGAAAGCATTTATATGCCACCTTAAAATCAACATTGAATAGCAAAGAAGCAACCTCTCAGTATCTTGAGAAAAGAAAACAACATGGTAAAACAAGTATTCCTTGAGGGAGAAAGCAAAAGAGGAGCAATACACCAATAACAAATAGTCAGAGAGAAATGAATCTTTCCCTCAATAATGTCTGGAGTCCAAATTATATTATTGTCAGGTTGTTTTCTGGATTGTGTTTAAAGGGAAAGCAGTCCCTAAAACACTAAGATAACAGACAAGCAGAAATAATGGTGGGCTTGTATTTGTTGAACACCTGTTTACTTTAAATTTTTATTATGAATATATTTTTTCTTTCAAAGTATATGGGTGAATAGATTCTCATCTTTTAATTATTCAGGGAAGATAGAGAAATGATTGATAGCTGATTAAAACATTTAGCAAATATAGCAGAAAGGTCAAAGAATAAGGATGAGAACAGATCAGAAATTAAAAACAACAAAAACAAAAACAGAGATAAAGGAAGAAAAAAGAATTGAAAATTTAGGCATTTAAATTGCAGTGTTAGATTAAATATAATTAGACCTAACTTGGCCAGTCTCCCAGAGTTTATAAACCCACACCAAGGAGCTCTCCAGGGAATGATACAGTCAAAATGTGTCTTCCTTTAATGACTCATTTAAATGGCCAGCCCTGTCATACCTGCTCTCATTTTTTTTTGTTGTTTATACCATTCATCTTTTCTTTTAAGCACTTGACTGTTTGTCTTTTTCCGAAGTATTTATTAGAGCAACTTGAAACCAAAGCAAAATAAATTTCAAAATGTCTCAGGTTTTCAAATAAAAGAACCTTGACTGTGAATGTAAAGATCAGCCTCTATTTGTCTATTTCAGTCCAGTTACACTGATGTCTCCATTTTATTTCACGTAGCTATGGATGAACAAAGAGAAAAATAAAACTTCCAGTTTTAGTTCCCTCACATAAAGAACTTGGAGGTTTTGTTCACAGGTTGACCTTTGGAGGCACCTCCAAGCCCAGTGTAACTGGCAGTCATCTGCAGATTGCTTTGTGGCTTATACCACGTGGCCCCAGGCAGGGTACAGACTGCGGCTGAACTTGGCCTGCAGTGGATCCCCTCCCAAGAGGCCCCAGAGCTGGCACACCTGGTGGCCAGCTTTAGGCCAAACCAGAATATCACCTGGCCACCTCCCAGGATGTCACACCCAAAAGGAAAACTGGGCAGGCACAAGACCCCACTAAAGTGTACCCTGCTCTGTTGGGTCAGCCCCTGCACCACAGCTCCTCCACTGTAGTCACAGCCAGTCCTCATAATCCATCAGCCTGAGGGTCAATCCCTCTCAATGGTGTGCAAACAGCAACCAAGGCTGAAATACAACAAGAGGGCACATACAACCCATACAAGGGAAATCTGGAACACCCAGCTCTGGTGACCAGGGAGACCACTGCATCTTACAGGACACCTACTACCTAAGGCCACTCTACTAAGACTGGGAGGCATAGAAGCCCTACCTAATACATAGAAACAAACACAAGGAGGCAGACAAAATGGGGAGACAAAGAAACAAGTCCCAAACAAAATAACAGAACAAAGCTCCAGAAAAAGAACTAAACAAAATAGAAATAATCAATCTACCAGATGCAGAGTTCTAAACGCTGGTTAAAAGGATGCTCAGTAATCTCAGGGAGAACTTCAAGAAAGAGATAGGAAACATAAAAATGGAGATAGAAAATAAAAAAGAACCAGTCAGAAATAAAGAACACAATAATGGAAATGATGAACACATTAGAAGGAATCAATAGTAGATTAATGAAGCAGAGGATCAAATTAGCAGTTTAGAAGATAAAGGAGAAGAAAACATCCAGTCAGAACAGCAAAAAGAAAAAAAAAAAATCCAAAAAAATGAGGATAGTTTAAAGGGCATCTGGGACAACATTAAGCGTACCAACATTCGCATCATAGGGGTACCAGAAGGAAAAGAGTAAAAGCAAGGGATTGAGGATGTATTTGAAAAAATAATGACAGAAAACTTTCCTAACCTGGTAAAGGAAATGGACATGCAAGTCCAGGAAGCACAGAGTCTTAAAGAAGATGAACCCAAACTGGCCCACACCAGGACACATCATAATTAAAATGTCAAAGGTTAAAGACAAAGAGGGAACCTTAAAAGCAGCAAGAGATAAGCAGTTAGTTACTTACCAGGGAGCCCCCATAAAACTGTCAACTGATTTCTAACCAGAAACTTTGTAGGCCAGAAGGGATTGCCACAAAATATTCAAAGTAATGAAAAGCAAGGACCTATAACCAAGATTACTCTACTCAGCTGAAGGACAGATAAGAGCTTTCCCAACAAGAAAAAGCTAAATGAATTTCTCACCACCGAACCAGTATTACAAGAAATGTTAGATTTCTTTAAGACAAAAATAAAAAATATGAATAAAATTTCAATAATTACATATCTATCAATAATTACTTTAAATAAATGAGTTAAATGTTCCAATCCAAAAATAGGTGTGGTTGAATGGTAATAAAACAAGACACTTACATAAGCTGCCTATAAGAGAGTCACTTCAGATCAAAAGACACACAGAGTCATTTCAGATCAAAAGACACACACAGATTATTGCATTGGGTAAAGGATTAGTGCTTAGATTATAAAATGTTACTACCAATAAATTATATACATTTTAAATGTTTATAGTTGTGAGTTATTTTATAGTTGTGCTCTGACACTTTACTTTGGAAAATTGGAGATAGGAGATATTTGAGACTGGATTAATATCAATCACTTTGGGGATTCTTGAGTATCACTACAATTTCCAGGTGAAATGACTAAGGCTACATTTGCTGAAGAAACCATGGTCCTTTATAGATAGAGAAACATAGGTCCCAGTTTTCAAAGGATAGTCCTAGTTTTGTTGCTCAATTATTAACAATACACTTTTTCACCCAAAAGTATTCCCATTTGGATTAGGTAAGAACCTCACAAGTTGAGTTACTGTATCAAGACAGAAATTGAACAATACTGGGTACTCCACAAAGCC
Source organism: Rhinolophus sinicus (assembly GCF_036562045.2). Lineage (NCBI taxonomy): Eukaryota > Metazoa > Chordata > Mammalia > Chiroptera > Rhinolophidae > Rhinolophus > Rhinolophus sinicus. The sequence goes on along the minus strand of NC_133751.1, from coordinate 186,833,363 downwards.
CTGTCAAAACTGAAACTGTGTAAGCAAATAAGTGATTTGTTTTAGGATGGTTTGAACAAACCAATAACTAACTGAAACAAATACTATCTCAATGCCATCAAAACCTAACCTCTATTCTTAATGTTAGCCAATTCTTTTCCCTGATGATTGTTGGGGAAAACTGCAGTCTTTGAAACCTCATTCAGCTGCTCAAGGATAGCTCTTGAACCTGAAACACTTTCTTACTCAGAGTAAAGAACCCTCATATCTGGGCTGGACGTACCATCTTGTGTGGGACTATCTCTTTCATTGTTTCATACTCAACGTGTGCTCTTCTGTTTAAAGTGTGTGCATCAAATGGCACCTGGTCAACCCACTGCTCTATTTGTCTTCTGTGAGGAGGGGACAGGGTTCTTTCCACTGTGGCACAAGAGGAATGCATGTGGAAACACACTGAAAACAGGGGATTGATCCCCATTATCGATGCTGATTTTGCTCTGTCTCTGTTGAATGTGAGTAGTGTTGTTCTATCCAGTGCTTGACTGTGTTCTGTTTCCTTTGGTGACTTGGATACCAGGATGCAATGGTCTGAAGTACTTGGACTTCTGTTCCTGGTGGTTGGCATAGTAATGATCTTTGCTAATCTCCATGACTATTTTTTGTAGATACCAATACCCCTGCCCCAAGATCAGTAACCAGTGCATGGTACTCTGCTCAACAATGGTAAGTGGCTTGATCCATTTCTATCATCTAAGGCCTTTTTGACCCCAATTACTTTTATCCTGAGTGTTTGGTGCCCAACTAAATTATAATTTCTTCTCTATGAGTTTCCAACACTTTCTTTGCCCCAAAGATTGCACGACAGACCAATTAATTTATAGTTTACTTCAGAAATAATAAGACTCTTTTAATTTGTGTTAAATTTATGAATTTTCCTGGTTGTTAGTTAACAAAGAATAATCAACACATTCCAGGCGTCTTTGACTATCTTAATACAATGAGATGAAGTATAGGAATTAACCTTTTTAGTGTAGCACTTTGGCAATATTGAAAACACATTCAAAATTTTCTTTCCCCAGTAGCCAGGTAATTTTAGCATGAGTTATACAGATAATTTATCATTCTTCATAAGAATAATTTTTAATCTGATTTGGTGTAAATTAGAAAAAAATTAAGTACTAATCAGGTAGCAAATATTAAATTTAGGTAGTAATTATAATCCCAAAGAATTAAAATGATATGAAAGAGGATTTATAAGGGTAGATTAAAGGAATAGTATACGCTATCTGGGAAAAGAGACCATACTCCAGGTAAATTAATAATAATTATTATATACATGATAGATGATGATATGCAAGATGTTGACCAGCTGTTCCTCATTTCCACTGAGTACTGACTATGAGGAAATATATTTTAAAACGCAGCAGATTTAAAAAAAAAAAATAGCAGCAGAATTGTTTTAGGAAACCATTTTTAAGGTGGAGAGTGATTATTAACATTTAGAAATGTAACTACAAGGACTGTGAAGCATCCTTTATCAAGACATGTGTTATAAATTAGAATAGATACTAAATCTAATATTCAAACACATAATGACCAGTCGTGGCCTTACCAAGGAGTTCTTATTCTCTCATGTTAAAGCTTTTCCTATAAGACTAAACTTGCTGTGTGACTTACTTTAATATTTAGCTGCTTGAGATTCAGCTTTATTCTCCTTGAGTATTTCCTTGTTATCATATTACCACATTTTTTTAAAAATTTATGATCTACCTGCCTTTTTTGTAAATGGGGGCGGGGGGGCAAATACCTTACAAAGTCACACCAAGCCCCCTACATCATTTGCCACCCTGCCCAGTTTACCTTTATAATCTCCTACTAGCCCCACCCCTGTCCATACCCGTTAGTCATACTGGCCTTTGCAGTGCTGAGACTATGCCATCACTGGCTGTTCTTTGTGACTGGAACTCTCTTTCCCGCATATTTGTATATTTACATATCTTTCTTTCAGGAATTTGCTGAAGTGTTACCTTCCACTGAAGTGATCCCTAACAACCCTACTTTATTCTGAAGACTGCCCCCTCCACTATTATTATTTATCATGTCTACTACCTATTGTCTGAGTTTTTTCCCCCCATTAGGATGTAACAAGTCTCCACACATTTAAGAAACTGTGTCTGTTTTGTTCATTGGAATATAGATACACCAAGTGCCTAAAATAGAGTTGGTATACATAGCCCCATTGCATGAATAAATGAAAGAATGAAAAAGAAATTCAACTGAGAGTTTGCCTAAATTGAGTCCTGATTATATGTAACTCCAAATTGTCTTGTCTGCCGTTAAACCATGGGGATTCTGTGGTTCAAGCCCAATGACTTGTAGCATAAGAAATAGATGCACATACACATATATAGAAACACTCAAAATAGCTGTCCTAGCATCCAAAGATAATGGCAGGCATTGTTGATGTAGATTTTATAGAGCATTGTAAACCCAAACAATTACCTTAGCATTTTGTTAGCCTTGATTTGCCATGTTATATTGACTGGTACTATTAATCTTAACTCAGATATTATGATTGCTAATTGGCAAGTTAAGGAGGGAAAATATTTTAAAATTTAAAACTATTGATTCAAAAGAAAAAAAATGTGTGTCACAGAGGAACGATGTTAAATTGGGTTAATCTACTTATCAGTTACTTCCCCTTTGCACCCATTCTTAATCCACACTGCTTACTGAAATTTTCTATAAACCAAAAACTAGACTAGGTCTTTTTGTTTATTATCTCTGATCCCTGGTAATTATTGTAAAATATATATTGTTATTCTATTTTAGAAAAAGGGAAAAAAAAGATTCGAAGAGAGTAGTTAAATCCCCCAAACTCAAACACTTAAAACCTAGAAAATCCTGGATTCTAGGCAAGGCTGTCTGGATTGTTTAAGACCCATGTTCTTTCTGTTACAGTAGGCTGCCTCCCTTATTTAAGATTGTTTTTTGTCACTGAGAGGGTTTATTTGAAGTGTCATGAGTCATGTCCAGACCAGAACAATTAAAAAGTGGAGTTTTCCCTTTGGTGAAAATGAAGGCTTCGTCTTGGGATGGCAGAGCGATGAGATGGGAACATCTAAATCATTGAGTTACAGCATGGAAGATCTATAACAAAGTTTTCAAGTGAGAGAAATAAGTTCTCATTTGTTAAGCTATGGAGAATTTTGTTTGTCACTAACATAAGTATAGCCTTTCTTGAAGAACACAAATGGTCTGATACAGGGAGACACTGTGGACACTCAGTACATCTTTGCCTTAAAAAATTCCATGAACACTTAATTCCAATAGTCAGTTTGAAACTGGGTGTTAGATTGTATAGTAAAAACCACAACTGGAAATTTAGCAGAGAGGGGACAGAAGAGGTGTGATTGATATTAGATGGGATATCATGAGATGGAGTAGGCAGGAGAGAGCTATATATGCTGGTAAGGAAAATTACATGAGTAACGGCAAGATGGGTTGGGATCAGCCTGGTAAGTTGTTGGTGGTGAGATCTGCCTGCTTAGAGCAGATGATGTGAGTTGTGGAATGTTACAAAATCATGAGATAATGAACATGCTTGAAGACTGGGCAGAATTTAGACATCAGTCAAAAGCCAATAAAAAAAAGGCAGACAAGATTGCGTTAGTAATAAAACTGGAGATTGAGAAAAATTCCTGGCTTGAGCATTTATAAAATATTAGTCATGACAGTGGTTCTCAACTGGCTGCACATTGGAATCACATAGGGAACTAAAATATTGTGAAGGCCTCTCTTCTAATGCCTGATTTCATTGGTGAGTCTGGGCATCAGTGGGCTTTCAAAGCTGAGCAGGTGATTCTAATTATTCTAAACTGCCACAAGTATTAAGACAACTAGAAATCAATGGGTCTTATCCTCTAGAAATCCCAGTAACAGGATAATACATGACACCCTTTTAGGCATGATGGCACCAAGAAAATTCTGCTTATTTTACTCGGGGTTTGAGGTGGAAGTGATTAAAGGGCAAGCAATACTGTGAATCTTGCTTTGCCGTTTTTAATTCTTCCCCCAACATTGAAACAAGGACATACTTGTAAACACAGGTGGCAAGTTCACAAACTTAATTGAGGGACCTCTTATATACAATGTTTTGTTTTGCTTTTCCTACATGTAATGCAGGGTCTCAGCTCCCACTCCCCACATAAGAACACAGGATATGGTGAGACCAAAAAGGAACACCAACAGAGCCATAGATAAGGGCGTCATACCACTATATTCTCGCAGGCGGCTGGGTTGGAGACACAGGAAGTAGGTTCCACATGATCCACAATCCACCATCTGCGCTTGCTAACCCCACTTGCTAGCCTCAATCCGCTGTCTGCTTCTCCGCCAACCAAGCAACAACAACCAACCCCCAACTTCCCCCTCCCCGCATAGCCAGGCAGTTATATTAGTGGCTCATGGCTAACCAGTAACAGCTGATAGCCACCCAGCCACACCAGATGGCCATCTGATTACAGCTGATGGCCATCTAATAACTGAGCTAGCACCTTTCCACGTGAGGCCGAGAGCCTGGAAACTGCTCTCTGGGACTCTGTCCCCACACTACATACACATACTACATACCTTTTCACTTAGAGGAAGCACTTTATGGCTTCTCTTTGACACATGTAAATTGCCAGCATCAGTACTTATGCAGTTTGGGGCCAGTACTAAGTAAAATAAGTGTGACTTGAACCACTGCAGTACCATGACAGTTGATCTGATAACTGAGATGGCTACTAAGTGTCTAACAGTCAGGGAGCATATACAGTATATATGCTGGACAAAGGGATGATTTACATCCCAGGTGGGACAGAGCAGGAGCGCACAAGATTTCATCACGCTACTCAGAAGAGGTACAATATAAAACTTGTCAATTGTTTATTTCTGGAATTGTCCATTATTTTTGTACCACACTCGACCAGCTAACTGAAACCATGGAAAGTGAAACTGTGGAAAAGGGGGGACTACTGTACAAATCATAATGTACCATTATAGTAGTATTTTCAACCATTTATTACCCACATTTTTGTTCCTGACTCTTTCCAACACTCCCAGTAGATGCACAAACACATATCTCAGATATGTGCATACAATATTTGAGGCTAAATGAAAAAAAAATCAACACCAATCAGCTTTTTCAAAACATACAGACTTCAGCAGAATGGAATATTTCCTCTCTAGAGACTTTTATGATGGCGGCGATCAATTTTTTAAAAGGTTAACAGAACTCCCTTTAGCTTTTTAACAAAATCATCCCAGTCATCAGAAGTTGTGAAGGCCAGAGACTCCTGCATGTTCTGCTTCATAATTTTGAAAAATCCCAGGTTTTAAAAAGAACTGAGAGTCGCTTACATAACGACATATATTTATTTGGCCTACACACTAACATGGTTGTGTGTTTATTGAGGAGAGCTTTTTGCTTTACTCTTTCTGGTTTGTTGGCTTTCGAACACTCTCTGCCCCCATAGGAAGCCATTTCGATCTAAAGAAGCCACTCTCCAAAGAGCATGGAACTGCTGTAATATTTATGAAATCTAAAACCTCTACTCTTGATCATTTTAATAAAGGTCCCAGAAGAAGGTCTTAAGGCTAATAAAGAGGGACAGAAGAAGGGAAAGCTGCTTATAAGAGAGTCTAACAGTATGCTCTCAGCAGACTGTTAAAATGCAAACAGAAAGATGATCAATGACAGACTCTGTTTCTAAATTAAGTCTCAAAATGCATATTAATGAGTGCTTTTTGGAAAAGTATAATATATTGATAATGGCACTTAGGTAAATGTAAACTACCTTAATTTTAGATTCAGCTTGCCACTCAGCTGATTTCCTGAGTAGAAAAGAAAATATTTGCCTAACTCATGGGTAGAGTTGTATGGTTCATTTTAAAAGTAATCTGGAAAGAGGATTGGTGGAAAAAAAAAAAACTCCCCTAACATGAACAGGTCAAATGTGGCTCTCAACTCATACCCAAACGGTCTCTTAGAGAGACTCACAGCTGCTCAGTTTTATAGGGCCACCTGTCATACTGATGAAAAGGATGGGATCACTTTGAATAGCAAGGGAAAAAAGCCAACATCCTGGAAATGAGCATGAAAAACTGAAAAGATTATTATTCAGGATTTCGAGTCTATGAAATAACTGTGCAACGTAAAGCAGATTCATGAGTCCAAGAATCAACGAGATGAGAACTGGCCGAATTCAAACTGAATTCTCTTCTTTGGGAAGTGGCACAGCAAAACCTCATCTTTCCTTTATTAAGTGAATGGCTCAATGAATGTGATGGAGCATAAATTAAAGGATAAGCGAGTTTTAAGAGATGAGGCTGGCGAGCTGGTCAGAGGCTAGGTTATGCAGAGGGTTGTCAATTTTGAACATCAAACAAGCTGGTGGCTTTCAGACTTCATAAAGGCAGTCAATTCCCCTCCTTTCTTCTACCTCCTCCATCATTTTGCCCCGAATAAAATGCTACATGGCAATACAATATATAAACCGATAAAAGTTCAACAATTCTAGTTAAGGAGGGAAGGACAGAGTAAGAGAGCAGTGAGAAGGCAAGAACTGCACTATCTCTGCCTGCTTACATTTCCCCACCAAGCTTCGCTATCACCACATGGACCCTGAGTCATTTTCAGTGGACCATAAAGCTTTCAGAGAAACATTTTTGAAAACTACTGATGTAGACAATGACGAGTATTTGAAACTTTTAAGCAAAATATAGGCATGTCAAGATTAGGATTTTGATGCTAGGCATCATTCTGAGATGGGTAAAGAGGATGGATTTGGACTTGTGATCTTGAGGGTAGGGAATGATTTGGAAGACTGTTGTATTGGGTGGATAAAGAAGGCTAGTAGGCCTAAGTAGGACAGAAGTCATCAGAATGAAGTAGAGACATATTGGGGAAGCCCTATGAGGAGAGTTGGAGATTGATTGGACATGGGAAACTCAGGAATAAGGAGAATTCAAGAATGTATCCTAGCTTGGTTTTAAGCACCATGACAGGCTAGAGGTAAAGAGAATGTAAATTGAACAAGTATATATTTGTGAGGGAAAATAAATTCAATTTAATTATTTTTAAGTTGTGGTGCTTAAGATGTTCAGTCAAAAGTAATATATATATGAGTCTGAGGCTTGAAAAACAACTTTAGTTTGGCCATTTATATCTAGTGTCACTAACATATAAATAGTAATTAAAATAATAGACAGAAAAGAATGTATTTAGATTTGAAATCTATGGACCAACAACATTTAAGGAATGGATAATGCAAAACAGGTGTATGACAGAGAAGATACAGTATGAGAAAATAAGAAAACAAGGAGAATATTCTATTAAGAAAAAAAAGAAAGTTTTAAGAAGGAAGAAGAGATCAACATTGTGAAATGGAACAGAGACTTCAGCAAAGATGAGGAAGCAAAATACATCTGTTAGGTTTAACATTTAGGAAGTCATTTGGGAACTATAACAAAAAAGTCAGAAGTCAGGTTACAGTTGGTTGACATTGAATAGAAGGTTAATAGGAACTGATGACTACCACAAAGAATGAGGGGGGAGGTAAGAACAATTGGACAACAGAATAGTCTAACATGCAAAATGTCTGGCAAACAGTGGCATTCAATTAATACTGAAGGAATAAATGACTGGACGACTACCAGAATGAATAAATGAAATGAATGGGGAGAATAGTGTAACAGGTAGTATGAGATGAGGGAAACACAACACGCTTATAACGATTATATTACTTTTATGTTCATCAAGCTGCTTCAAATCCTTCTGGGAATTGGCTGAGAAATTAATTATTTAATCAATCAGCAAATCTTACAGTATTCAAGATTTGCCATGAGTCTTGCCACATTTTCTTATCTTGGGACTTGTAAGGGAAAGGATGGGAAAGGAAGGGAATTGAGCTAACATTTATTCATTGAGAGTACTTTGCTTGCATTACTGCATTTGATCTTTGAGAACAATCCTGTGAGGCAAGTATTATTATTTCATCATCTTACAAATGAGGAAACTGAAGTTCAAAGGGGTTAAGTGATTTGCCTGAGGTCTTACATCATTATTTATATGGTGCTCTTCTCAGCTATCAAAATCGGCTACTATAAGTGCTGTACAAAAGAAGAAAATAGGTCTGTGAGTACAATTTAAAAGCCATTCTGACTGGAGAAATTGAGTGGCAATAGAATATATTTAGAAAAACAGCATGGGAAACAGGAAATTCTTCAAACACTGAAGAACACAGAGGATGAGAGTATAGAGTTTGGAATCAGATTGTCTGTATTCTATGACCTAAGCTAGTTATTTATCCTCTTTATGCCCTAATGTCCTCATCTGATAAATGAGGGTTAGAATCTTCGGCCCTGATATATGATATCACTTATGCAAAATACTTGACACAGTACCTGCCACATGGTAAATACTTAATTCACCACAGATATTTTTATCCTTGGTATCATTATTATTGTCTTTTACTAGAGTGACATAAAAGGAAAATCATAACTGAGATACGGTCTTTTAAAAGTGTTTGGAGATCAGATGATTATAAAGTACAAAAGGTGATGCTACAAAACCTTGTCTCAGAGTATATTCCATCCAGAACAATGCCAGAGGTCTCATGGGTGAAAGATATATGTTGGCTGCCAACGGGTATGAGAGTCAGGTCATATTTCTCCCAGATCTATGCTTGAAATTCGTGAAAGAACAAAAAATAATTTCCATATTTACATTATAGAGATTGTGCAATGAAAACATCCTTGAGCTCTGTAGCTGAATGACAAGGTGACTTGATCTGGAATGGTGGATATTCGTAATACACGACACGTAGCCAAGCTGACAGGCCAGTGCTGCTTCTAACAGGTCTGCCCTGCTGGGAAATGAATCAGCCCTATCATCTTAGAAAATGTTTCTCTTCCTATCTGAAAACTCCAAGGAAGAAAAGGCAATTCTATTTCTCTGGATGTTCTGGAGGATAACTATACTTGAAAAAGTGACATTAGCACCCCACCACTGTAAAACACTGAATCCTCTATCCTGACCATGATGTGTGCCTCATGGATGCAGCCACCCATCTCAGGGTGAATCCAGCCTTTTGGGGAGCGGGTTTCAACAGTGAAGATAGTACTACCCTCTTCTAACATTAATGGCACAAGCTAAATGAATTGAAGGGAGGATATAATTCTAAAAACAAATCCACATAAAAACAAAAATGAGATTCTAGAGGAAATCAGGATGACAAAGTAAAGTTATTTATCACACATGGAAGATTGACCTTTGAATGGCAAAGTTTGCAGAGACCATGTCCTGTAATGGAAAGAAATTCCTTAAAGGGTGCCTATGGGAGCCCAACAGCACATAAAAGTAAAATACAGCCGAGGGCTAGAAATGATGAAAAGATGACCTGTGGTCTCTGAGCATAGCTTCAGTCTAAGGAAACATTTTAGTAGCTTGGGATAAAAAGAACAGCAAATGATTTTTCTCTCTCTCATTTCTGTTACTACCTCTGAGTTTAAATATCACCTATGGGCAGTGAACAGAAGTACCACAGAGAGGCATAACTGATTGGAAGAATATGGATGAACAGAATAAAGATGGATATAAATGCAATGAGTCCCTAGGCACAACTATAAGAGGAAATCACTGTGTTTAAGATGTTAGGGACTAGGATTAAACTGTCTAAGACTAAATCCTAGCTCATGTTAAAGGGTGGCTTTTGGCAAGTCATTTCACTTCTCTCAGCCTCAGTTTTCTTATCTGTAAAATGGAGATTACATCAGTACCTATGTCATGGTCATACGACGAAGAAAATTGCTTTTCCCCTTTCTTAACTGTACATTCTTCCAGGGCTCAGAGTGTGTTTCATGTATTCATCTTTAAATACCCAAGTCCTAATAGATTGTCTGGTACCTAGTAGGCATTAGAATACTTGTTGAATAAATATGGAATAAATTATTTCTTTAATGTAACCACTGAATTGCATAAGAATTTTCCTATAATATACCCAAATTCAGGATTTATTTAATGCCAAACAGAATCAAGGCGAGTTTACATGACCCTTAGCTTACATCTCTGAAGAATCATTTAATAAGAAGCATAAACACTGTAATTAAATCTTAGTCACCCATAAAAGAGCGGGATGGGGAAAAACTGTTTATTAAAAATAGTTTAACATGGAAAAGTTTAATGGACATTCAAAAATCACATTGCTCTTTACTAATAGTAGCTATGTAAAATTAGGCTATCAAATGCTGCTTTATGAATAGTCAGTAAGAAAGAGAAAGAATCACAAGGGACAAATCACTGTCATTCACAGAAGACTACCTGGCGGTCTAAGAATTAACTTCCCTCTTCAGGGCATGCTATACTTAGCTGTTATAAATATGCCAAATGCCTCTGTCACCAGGCTCAATAAAGGGGCCACCTCCACTAATATGGTACTTATAAGGTGCAGTCTGTTGCTCAGAGGGAAAGGGAACAAAGACATTCTGTTTCCAATTATTGTCACTGCCTTTTAGCTCAGTCCAGCAATTTCATAACCAGTAAGACAGAAAGAATTCTGCACAGTAGAGTAACTAAACATAATCCCTTTAATTAAATGACACTTGGCAAGGGCAGAAGAGACCCAGAGTTTAGTTTAGAGCAAGTGGTCCCTACATGGAGTCAACAGCTTAGCACTTGGAGAGTTACAAAACACTTTTCCACGTGCAGAATACTCCACTGCCTCTCTTTTAAGCCACTGTGAGACCTTAGCTATCTATGGATTTTCTCGGGGCCTCATTAATTTATTAATCCTAACCATATGGCATAAAATAGAGGTCTTTGGTATGACCAGGTCTATTATAAATGGTGTATAATCTCAGTTCCTTGATCTATTTTCTGCCTGCTGTCCTAAGCAAATACATTATTTGCTTGCATACCTAGCATCACTTGAGATTCTCAAGTTTATGTATTCAGCCTACAAGTTACCAGAGGTCAGAAAGTGGTTTAGAGACAGTATTCAGAAAAATCCCATGATTTTCTTTGTCAAAATGTGACAGTAACAGACTTGTGCAATTGTAGTAGAGTTGATCTATAGCTATCCTTTAAGCCCCAGCTCCAAAATCAAAGAAGCTTCTGGAACACTGAGATCTACAAAGCCCCAGGGACCAGGGCAGGAAGTGAATGGCAACCAAGCTGTCTCCATGCAAATGAAGAGAACATTGTAGTACAAAATCAGAATACAAAATACGAATGATTATATTCTTATAGTCATTTGCAGACTATATGACTCTTGTTCTAGAATCTTCCATTGGGAATTACAGAGGTGTTTCCTACCCTAGGAGCTATGAACCCCCAAGGGCCCTTGTGGAGTAAAAAGGGTCTTTGAATACAAATGCAAAGGAAGCATTGTTAGTAGAAAGAATACATATTTTTTCAACATAAACGTATTTTCCAAATGTATAGTGACAGTAACAAATACATAAATTTATTTTAAATATTTTCTGAAAGCACATCTATTTATTGTTACATATTTTTATTATTAACAATGCTAATAGTTGAACTTACAGCAAGATGGTGAGGGACTGTAAAAAATATTGATAATCAAGTGAGTTCCTCTCATTCAAAAAAGTTTAGAAGTAGCTCCAAAGAGAAAAAAACAAACTTGATAAGCAGAAAAATGGATAGGAAAAAAAAAAAAAGAAAAAGGTTTCAGCGACCAAATTTTCAACCCAAAGAAGAGATCTGGAGTTACTAAGGCTTATTTTAGGTGCACTAACACCTATCTACCTCCATATAATACCAGCATTATGCTGTAAGATACATATTACGGTGGTTCTCTAATTAGCACTTTGATATTTTTCTCCTTATTTTTCCTTTATATGACAACTTGATCAAAATACTAAATTTGCTGATCTTCTATCACAGCATACATTTTATGAGACTTTCAGTAAGCCATTACTCTTGCTTATTTATTCTTTTCATTTCCTCTATCACCTTCTGTCTTTAGAGATCTTACTCATAGATGGGTGGCTTATGCCCACATGCTGGGATTATATTTTTTTAAAACATTTATCTTGTGGTAGGTGAAATGGTCTACGCATTTTAATATCTAAATATATCCCCTAAGTCTAATTGAACTCTCCAAGCAGTATGGAAGGTACAATCTAAATATTCAGGTAAAAATGAATCATTTACATAGGGAAATAGTTTCCGCTAATAGCATCTAAAATGATTTATATTTTACTCACTAATACAGTGAGACAGAATGCTTTCCTCTATGAATGACCTTCACATTATGGCAGGGGTCATACAGAACCCAAACGTATAACTATTAACTATAAGTTTTCTAAAGGCAGACATTTAGTCCTTTTTTCCCCATATTATGTTGTATCATTACCATCTAGCATAATAACCAGTATATTGTAGACGTTCATGAGTTTTTGAATGAATGAATAAATCAGTAAATTACATCAGCAATTTAGTGACTCAATAAACTCACTTTGGCCTGAAATAATTAGCTCAGTAGTAGAAACAAAGTGTAGCTTGGGATAGCAGAGACAGGGCTTTAGAATCCATACCTCAATCACCTCTTTCCCAAAGTTTCATCAAACAAATATGAAATCTAAGTTAAAACAGTCTGCTAACTTTCTATGCAAACTTTAGTTCAAGATCAGTCAACTGACACATCCTTCCAAAAAGACTACCCCCAACCCACACTTGTTTTACAATGAAACTGCAGAATTGCAATAACATCAGCAACTAAGCCAAATCTCTATTTTTTTTCTTTTTCGTTTTCCTCGCAAATGTTTTGATAAAATTTCCAAAAGTCTGTACAAGTCTGCCATAGCATTGCCTTTCTCAATTACTCTAAATCATTAGACTATAATCTCCCCAAGGACAGGGATCTTTGGCTGTTTTGTTCAATAATGCATTCCGAGAACCAAGAACAGTGTCCAGCATATAACTGACATTAAATAAATATTTGTTGCATTTTTACATGTTCCATTTACCTCAGTTAAACGCACCACAGCCTTTGATGCTTCATGGAACTGTGTGATTCTCTGCTTACATTTAATTCTTGTTACCTGACTTGATACTTTATTTTCCAAATTATGTTTTCCTGACTCAAAATCCACTAGAAAAAAAGAACACTATAATCAATATAGTGGAGACATTTAGTCATTAACTGGACTCCTACTGAGATGTTATTTCTCTGGGTACTCAATAATGACACCATGTAAGAGTCCATCACTGAGTGACAGAACAGGAAGGTGCCAAAGCAAGAGGGTGAAATAATACCTAATCACATGAGCAGTTACACTTTGGAAAGCATTTTTACATATACCACCTAATTCAATCTTCATTAACTGTTTTGCAGAGTTTGAGAGAGAGAGATCTTATTTTCTCAACATTTAGAAAGAGAAACTAATGCTCAAAAAAGACAACTGGCCTGAGGAATGCACAGCTAACAAAAGTGTGACCCTGTCCCTACCCATTCCCCTTGGAAATTTGCTTCCCATTTAGTGCTTTAGTTCAAAAGGCATCCCATAGAGTCAGATACTTAGCAAGTTAAAAACAAACCAACAAATACTAAATAGAGGCAAGGATAGGTCTCATATGTGCCACCCTAGTTTGCTGTGCCAAAGCTTTTTTAATAAAACTGAGGAATAAAATGAAAGTCTAAAGAACAAGCCTTCATCTCTTAGAAACAAGCTCTCCAATATGAACAAATCTATGTGCAGGAAAAATTGGAAAACTGTGCAGAAGGCAGAGAAATATGTAAAGGCACAGGGGACAAGCTTTCCAAGTGAAGGAGATAATTGTTATTCTGCAGGGATGCACAGCCTCCAGACCATGTGGCAGCTGCTTTCCAGACCTCTGTCACACTCGCTCTGCATGCCCCTGAAGTCAGTAGGGGAAGGAGGGCTTCTTTCCTTTCTCACTAATCATCCTTGACATCCAGTTGGCACACCCATCAGAGACAGTCTATTTGTGACTTTCTAGGTCAGCCTGGCACTGTGCAAGGAGAGTGTCAGTATTTATAGGTAGCCTAGGGTTGTAATTAGAGCTACTTTGCATTGTTTGGAGGAAGCTCTGAGATATCTGTGCTGACCCTAGGATTCAATTTGCAGATGTGTTCCTGTGTCCTTTAAGGGAGGTAGATTCAAACTGATCTTAAAAGGCTAAAACTGTAGGGCCTCTCACTAGCATGAGCTCCTTCCAAGAATTGGGGAAAGGTCCTAGTAATATCTGCACATAGTCATACATTTTGTGAAATTTAGAAAACTGCTATATATTTCTATCTTACCTACTCCTCCATTATATTTTCTCTGGTGTTTGGTGGCATTGAAGTAGGTGCTGGTACTTTTGGAAACTGACTAAATGTGGATTAAATTTGAGATACATTAATTTGGGTTTACAGGATATCTTTGTGTACTTTATAGTCACTTCCCTGTATAGTTATGTATGTTACTACTAAAAAGATTGCCCACCTAGTAAGTGTAAGAGATGAAACTCAGATTGACCTTTCTCTGACTCCAGTGTTAATTAACTTAACACCACTACACTCTAAGGCCCTTTATATGCTCAGTGATCCATCAATAGATATTTGATTCCTTAACCTAAAGGCAAGAGAAGAGAGCCTTAGCCACTTATAAACATTTGGCACCAGATCACATTTCATTACCTGGCTCCAACACCCTTATATAGACTTATTGCTGATTGTCCCTTCTTTGTACACACCATAAATATGCTACAATTACCTATATGCTTTCCATATAGATCCTCTTGTACACGCTCTTTCCTTGGCCTGAAATGGTCTGATCCAATATTTCTACAAATTCTTATTAAGTTCTCGTTGATTTAACACGAAGTACTGTCATTGACAAATAACAAATTCATAGTATGTCAATACTATAAGGACACCAATGACAACTGCTTAAGGAAAGTTGTCAAATCAAACAGTATTTAAGAATACTCATGGTACATAGAAACTTGTAAGTCTCTGAAATCTTACAGCTCAAATAAAACAGTTTTTTCTAGATTTAACAATTCCAACAATTTACATGACAACACCAATAGAGCTGTAGAAATAAAAGAATAAAACTTTTACAAGTTGCCAATAATCAAATATAATTGTTAAAGCAACTCTAGTAATGACATAATCATTTTTTATTCTGTAGAAAATTATATTGCAAAATTGTCAAATGTCACGCAGCCAAAATGATATTACAAAATTGTCAAATGTCATGAAGCCAAAATGTAGGTAAAATGTATTACAGAGGTATGTCAAACATTTAATTAATAAAAAATGATGTGCTATTTTTCTGCATTTTCTGATTTTTGTAGTATTTATCACCTTTCCAGCATTTGTACTTTATTGTGATTTCCTTTTTTTCATTCTACATATTTATTTTGTTTTGATATTTTTGTATTGTTTTTCTTAAAGACCTAAAGATTTATAAGCTTCAGGCTGCACAAAACCTGAGTGGTTTTGTTGGAAGGAGGTTTTAAGAAACAGCACAAAGGGTCTCAAGACCCTGGCAATCTAGAGAAAAAGAACCTGCCTTGGAGCTAAAGGAATGTATATATTCTTGTCCTGCTTCAGGGTTCATCAAAGAAAACCCTGGGGAGTCAGGAATGTTACACTCTGTGATGTTCTTCAAATTCGTTCCCTTAGGCAATCACAAACAATACGAGAGAATTCTTAGGAAAGCTGCTTTCAACAGGCCTACATTCGGCAGTGTTGATTCTTGGAAAGGTTGGGAGTAGCGCCTAGGGGATAGCCTCAGGGAGTTACCAGGAAGAACTGCTGATCCTGGATACCTGAAGCTCTCTTTGGCAAGTCAATGGTGACCTAAGGGCTAAGAAGTGTTCTGTTGGAGCTACTGATCCATAGCATGCTAAGGGCAGGTTGAGAACTAATGCACAGAGTAGCAATTCTCAGTGGGAGCCATGTGGCACATAGGGGATGTCTGGGGAATTAATAGATATATTTTGTATTGTCACGATGATTGTGAAGCACTGTTGGCCCTTTTGGGGCAGGGCAGGGATCCTAGATGGTCTTCAATGTGCAGAACAGTCAAGCCTAATAAAAGATGATTCTACACTCTTCACTACTATGCTTCTCCGAAAATAAGACTGGGTCTTATATTAAGTTTTGCTCCAAAAGATGCTTTAGGGCTTATGTTCAGGGGATGTCCTCCTGAAAAATCATGCTAGGGCTTATTTTCTGGTTAGGTCTTATTTTCGGGGAAACACAGTAGTTTCAAATGCTGAATATTGATGTACGATAATGGTGAGAATCCTTTTTATAATCATAAATAATTACACTGTATGATGTATGTTAAAATGGGTGATAACCTTTTTTATAATTATTTGAGTATTTTATTGTCATATAAACTGAATTTTACACCACATAAATAATATGTTTATAACATCTCCACGTCTTGCTCATCTCTTCCAAATCTCATGGCCCTCTTGGCAAAGCTTTGTGTCATTTCCATTGTTAATACGTATACTGCATGAAAGCCATTCTGTATTTATAGCTGTATTTACAGAAACTGTACACATATACAGAAATACACTTACATTCAACTGACTTCAAATTGTCATTGTAAGGAAAAGGATTTTTTGTTGTTGTTTTTTTAAGTCTTAAAACCTATTCACTATAAATATGTGTAAGTACCTTACTAGTTCGTTATTTATTCTATTTTGGTGGTTCCTGAACATGTTCACATTGTGAAAGAATAATTCAGAGATGTTAACGTAGTTACTTGGCCCACTGAAAATTGGTTTCTCAAATATGGGAGAGTAAGCTGACAGGTTGAAGGCAATAACAAAGGCAAAACAGAATTTATGAGAGAAGGAGGGAGGCTGCAGTCTGTGAACAGTGAATCTTGTGTGTGCAAATTTGGGGCTAAACCTATTGGCCGGAAACTAGCATGGAAGCATTTTGACTTTGAATAGAACAGCTAGGATATGAGAGAAGGTGATTTCCATTCTTTATGGTTCTCTAGAAAGCCTTGAGAGTTTTAGATATAGGCATCCACTACAAGCTGCCTGTGCCATGTCCCCTTCGTTAGGTCTGCACCACATCCTTCATTAGAGGTTTTAAATACTGACATACATAATATTTTGTTTTAAATTACTTTTTTTTTACTTCTTTTTTATATTGCTGTTAAGGATATTATATGCAGTTTTTAGGAGTTATGTAGGCAAATAGGTGGGTTACATTATCTATGACTTTCATATCAGGAGAATAAAGAGGTGTAACCAAAACACTCACTGTGAAAGGGAGTGCTGAGTCCCACAGAGCTGAGGACCAACAGCATGAAGGGAAATCAAGGGAGCTGCTCATGCTTAGAGGCCTTCAGGTGGGACTCTCACCTTGTCCTGTGGACTCTCCCACAGGCAGAAAGGGGTGCTAAGCAGAGTATCTCCCATAGGGGAGGAATTCAATTTGTGTCTAACTATGAATGAATAATTTAAAGTAAAATTAGGTTTTCCAACTCTCATGTGTTTCTGGAAGGAGAAGAGAGGCTTTTTGTTTTGTTTTTTCTGTTTGTCTGTTTATTTGTTTTAGTTTTAGTTTAAGTGAATGATCCACTGAGTAGACAGATGTTTGGAGAAGATTACTATTTCAGAGAATCTCTAGGTAGAAAAACAAATGATTGAAACTTAAAATTCCTCCTCGGAAACCCTTCAGGTTTGGCCTAAGGAAACTCAATTGATTATCTTTTAAAAATCAATAATGTAAAGTTTTACTAGGAATAAAAACAGAAGCAAATTCATATGCCATAGTTAACAAAGGTAAGAATTCTTCCAGCTTCTAATAACCAAAATATCTGGGTCATGTTAGATATCCTTATAGCCAGATAATTTTATGGCTTTACAAAATAAATGGGCAAGTTAATCTGGATATTACATTATTCCAGAGAATGCATTCCATGTATTAGCTTAAGACACATCATCAGCATTTCACTCCATTATTAATAGTCACAATTTTTTTTCTAAAAATGATGGAAAATGCTATACATATATGTATATATGTGTGTGTGTGTGTGTATACATGTGTACATGTGTATCTACAGCCTCTTGTTTCCCCTCCCAAAGTATTAGATTAATACCCGTAATAAGTTTGTCCTAGAACCACAATGCAAATATCCTTGAAATGCTTCTCAAAAGACTATTTATTTAATTGCATTGGTTAAATAATTGAATTGCAAGGATTTCAACTTGATAAGACATATAGTAATCAAGCATTTATAATTAATAGGAAAATTCCATTCAAAAAAACTGAGAATTTTGTTTATTAAAATATATCATAACAAATGTGATGTAAGAAGTCATAAACCCGGAAAAGATATTTGCAAAGTATATAACCGACAAAGAATGTGTATCCCAATTTTACTAAATTCAAAATATTAATAAGAAAATGACAAAAACTATAAGGGAAAAGAATAAGAGGAAATTCCTAAACAGGAGTATCATAGATGAGCAAATACATAGATGATTACCTAAGAAGAGTCAAACTCATGTAATCATAAAAATGCAAAGGAAAACCAAAGTGAGATATCTTTTTAAAGCAACTGGATTGGCAAAGATTTAAAATTCTAAGAATACCAAGAATTGATAAATCCATAGAACAATGGGAGCTAGTAAGCATTAAGGAAAGCACTGAGGATTGCATTGTGACTTGGTACAAACACTGTAAAATGATTTAGCATTTGCTGCTAAATCACATTAGCTGCTAAATTGTAGTGCACATTCATGCTGACCCAGAATTTTCACATGTAATCCATACAGTCTTATGTTCAACAGAAAAAAAAAAAGAAGGAAAGAGAGGAGAGGATAAGAGAGGAACAATCTAAGTGTGCCTATTAACAGAATAAATAAATAAATGTTCTGCTATTTAAACAATGGAATATTATATAGTAGTGAAAATGAAAGAATTGCATTATTCTCATTTGTTTGAATAATATTTATGCACTACTCGTATGTTGGGAGAAAAAAGTAAGTCACAGAAGAATGCATAATGCTATATAATATAGTTAAAAAAAACAATACTTAAAATATATTATTTACAATATGTATCACCTTACATCACTTTACCATGTGTCTTATGGTAACATATGTATCACCTATATGTATATAGATCATAAAAATATAATGCAGAACAAGGAAATGATAAAGATAAAATTTAGGACAACAGCTATCTCTTGGGAGAGGCAAAAAGATCCATTCTAGGAAGGCACTCAATAGAGTTTAGGAGGAATTGGCAATGTTCAATTTTTTAATCTGAATGGCAATCTTAATTTTACTATTTAAACAATTAAATAAATTATTTTATTATTCCTAATACTTTAAACATATATGTTAGCTATATATTATATTGTATACATGAAATATTTTATAATTTTTAGGCAGAAATTGATAAAAACAGACCCCAATTTTTATAAACAAAATATTATTTAAATACAATATGTAAAAAATCATCCACAGTCAATATTAAATGGGGAATCTCAATCTTCTAAGCCCTGGATATTTACACAGCAGTATGTCAAATCACTCTGCTCAAGGTGTGAAGTCTAAGAAAGGAGAGAACTAAGCATAGAAAATAACCCCAAAAGTATGTGCTGTAGTTTTCCTCTGACTTCTAACAATCAATGGAAGGATATCAGAACCAAGCGATCTTGAGAGTAAAAAGTTAAATGTGTAACAGTAGTTGAATAAAAAAATAATGGCATTGGAGACATTCATGATACGTGGAATTTGGACATGGAAAATGCCTTCAGAAACTTTGTGGACCAACACTTGCTGCCACGAGGCTCTTTGCCATCAGGCTCATTAAGCAGTCTGATAAGCATAGAATAAGCTAGCGTCACACACACAGAAGAAGCAGGGCCATGGCTTGATCCAGGCTATTACCCTGTGGCTTTATTTTCCTTTGTGTGTGTGTGTGTGTGTGTGTGTGTGTGAAAAGATGGGTTTGAATGGCTCTCGCTTAGGTCCAGCTTTGTATAAGAGTAGATACCAGGGGAGAGGCTGGATTTGTTAACATTCTCTGCAGGTAATATTTATAAGTAAGGATATGGGGAGCTTCTGTTTTCACAAAGCCTGACCAATATCCAGTACTGGGTTTCCACCAGTTCTCTATCTGTCACTCTGTTACCTCCACCTCTTTAACATCCGGAGGAAGCGCACATCCCCCATACAATTTCAATCCACATCACTTCAAGAAGCAGAGCTCAAGCAACAAAAGCAAAGGCCACTGCTGGAAGACTCTGGATCCAGAGACACACACCCTAGAACAGGGAAATCACAGCGATATCCACTAACAACTAGAAAAGATTTCACCAGAGGACTTGGTGGTGAGGTCCAATAGGGTAGAGAGGGCTGGTTTCGCCCAGGGAGGGAAATGGCAGATAGCCACACTCGGTTCCTGGAAACCCAGGAGCAGGCAATCTGTGAGATTTCAGTGAGGGAGATGGCAGCATCGAGGAGGTCTGAGAACAGAAGTCTGGGTCCCTGCTGTGCACTGCTGTTCTGATGTGAACCTCAAGGGCTATAGACAAACAAGAACAAGTCAGGGCGCTGGTCTCAGAGGGAAGTACAGGGGAATGAAACTAGCATCTGTTCTCAGAAACTGAGGTACAAAATACAAGACTGATTAGAAGGAAGAGGAAAAGCAGGAACCAGGTTGAAATAGGAAGGAAGGCAGAGGCTATCAACAACAAAACTGATCTGATGCACATATATGCATATTATCTCTGCCACAGGGCGGGGGCTTTTCAAAATTCCCTTTTATGAGGCCCAATCCTAGAGCAGACCCAAACTAGAAGATGAGAGAAAAATACACCAGTTCCAAGGATTGAAGTGATGAAAAAGCTAGGAGTATGAGAGGCTCTTGTTTCATTCTGGCAGATGACAATTTCCTACAACCCTGAGGAGAAGCACAGAAATTGTTTGACTGCATTTGGGCTATAAGGCTGATTAAGGGGGACAGAGAAACAAAACATGTGGTCCCAATGGTTTCTGTCCACACCTGGAGCGTTGTCTTTGCATCTAGCAGCACCTAGAACACATGCTACATAGTACCTAAGAGTCTTCATTAAATACTATTGAATGAATGGATGGATGGATGAATGAACGAATGAACAAATGAATGAATGAACCTCTGTGCATAGCGGGGATTGCTATCGTCCATGAACCTCCAGTTTATTAATAGCCACACCGGGGTTGCAGAAAAATCTCTTGGTGGGCAGCGTGGAATATGTAGTAAAATCTATCTCCTTCAAAAATCTAACCAGGAGGGTAAACCAACATGAGACTTGGAAAGTCCCAATTCTCAGGTAAAACTGTGTTTCGGTCCCCTCTCTCCTGACAAGTGATTGCTGCTATCTTGTAACTCCTTCATTGCATGTAGCTCATTCTCATGCAAGAAGAGCCTACTAGAAATACACATACATTTTTTTCATGCCCCCTTCTGATTCACACCAGTCAAGATCAAACTTCTTAAGTACAGTTTGAACTTCTTCCCTAAGTTACAAAATGACAATATTCATACAAACAGCACATATTTTATAATTGGATAACAGAATATGTGTTAGTAAAGGCTTTGATGCTCTCTCTGTATACATGAGTATTCACCAATAGAAATGGCACTCTGATGATTAAAACGCTTACTAGTACAACTCCTCCCCCGCAAAAAAAATTGTCATTTCCCAAATCACCTGTCCATACCAATACCTACTGATACTCTCTCTTAATGATATAGTCATCTCTAATTTCCCACTAGCATTATAAATGAACCTATATTCCAGATAACATCTCTTACTATTCTCCTGTATCTAAGTTGTGCCTCTATTGGAACACTCATGAAAACAAATTTTCTTTCTCAAATTCAGTCTCTCTTGCCAGCTCTTGTCTTCCTTCTTCCTGGTGCTCTGCTTCTCTCTGTATATTACCAGAAGTTCCAGTCGTCTGTATGAGTGGATGGAGAAAACTTACCAGAAATCATTATATCACTAGAGGTCTCAAAGTTTCTCAGTATTAGCATATTCAGATATATCATAGCATGGCATAATAATTACTTCACTCATTCATTCACTTATTCATCGTTGTATCATGGTTTTACCTTGTACTTTAGGTGTTTAGAGTGGTTTGAAGACCAACACCATAACAGCTAGTCTCAAAATGAACAAAGTCCCACCACGATGACCACTATTTTCTATGACTTGTCCGCCTACAGCCAAGATCGCAACACCACTCTGTGTCTCTGACAAAGCTCTTTCTTTGCACTCGTGAAAATCATCAGTAATTAAGAGCACTACAAATTATCTTTAGCCTTTTGGAAGTTAATGAAAACAACCTGCAATTTTAAAATCAGTTAATTTTAAAAAATCCTTTCTGGATCTCTTCATTAAGACTGTTAAATACACACAAACAAACAAAATTTCATAGACACAGATAAGAGTTTAGTGGTTACCAGAGGGTAAGAGGGAAGGGAAGATAGGTAAAGGGAGTCAAATCTATGGTGATGGAAGAACTGAGTCTGGGTGGTGAACACACAATGCAATATATATTGATAATGTTGTATAAAATTGTACACTTAAAACTTATGTAATTTTGCTAACCAATGTCACCCCAATAAATTGAAAAAAAAAAAGACATTGTTAAGCAGAATTCATGACTAAAAATCCTAAACTTCCTTCCTGGAATGCAAACTAGGGTGGTTATAGCTTTAGAACTACAACCACATGAGACAACATCCCAGACACTAACGCGCATGCAGTGGGGATCAACAAAATATTCAATTTCGTAAAAAGAAACACGTGATCTCTATGCTCCTTTCATTCATATGTTTTTGAAATTGTTTTCTTTCACCTAAACATGGTAACCCTGCTTAACAATAACAGGCAGGGTGCTACTTGCTATTTACAGAATAATTAAAATAAATGAACTGAATTGGATGCTTTGACTTAAAATTACTTATACCACTAATCTTTCCTTTCCAGCAGCAGCTGGAGAACGGCAGAGAAAACACCATACTTCAGTTTTACTTTACAAACTGACTGACTCCAGATGCTGGGTTTACTCTGAAAATGTAGTTAGTTTCAATTAACCAACATCGGGCCAAACATCAACACTGTATTTGGGATTCAGGTAAAGAAAAGCATATTATTACTGAGCAAACTTGTTTACTGAATAATCTAAAGAAGGTTAAGAAATCCTATTTAGGTCATTGAGAAAGAAGTACTTTATTAGAAGTGGCTTTTCAAACATATTCTTTGAGATTTTCTCTATCCCTAGGTTTCTGGATTAACCTCCAATTTTGGCTCAATACATAAGCCAGAATCTGTTTACATAATACCAGGCTAAATCCTATCCCAGCAAATACCAAGTCAGCTAAAATCACTGCATGTCTCAACTAAAGCCAAGAGTTCATCTATTTCAAGGAAAAAATTAAGTCTATTTTCAACATGACAAAAGAAGCATCCCCTGGAATTAGCTGTAATAGGATTTGAGTGGCTCTTCCATAAGATAATATGTATGAGGGAAGAATTTGGTTTCATGATAGTTATGAGTGATTCTTTACTTGGGAGCTGTCCAAAACAATACAGATGATAAATCTCTAATATGATGTGCTGCATGTAGAGATCAAACTAAATACTGCCAAGCTTAGTGAGAATAAGTCATGCTTGATTAAAGAGAGGTTTTTGTGCACATGTGCGTATAGGACAATCAGCACAACACAGTTCTATTCAGATTTGAGATTTTAGAGAATGTAGCTCTACCAATGGGCTAAACATTATCAACATGGACAGCAGAATTC
This sequence comes from Rhinolophus sinicus, assembly GCF_036562045.2. Lineage (NCBI taxonomy): Eukaryota > Metazoa > Chordata > Mammalia > Chiroptera > Rhinolophidae > Rhinolophus > Rhinolophus sinicus. The sequence continues at coordinate 186,809,526 of NC_133751.1, read as the reverse complement.
AATGTGCAACTATTAATTGGTAAAGAGCTCGTGTCCTGTAAGACCTAAGTGGGAAAACATTTGATGTCTTATTCATTTTCATGTTTTTAACATTCAGGTAAAATTACCTTTGATCATCATCCATTGTGAAGAATCAAATCAAAAAGCATATTCAACCTTAAGGGGCTGAAAATTTGATGTTAATGTAGCCTGAAGCCTTCTACCAAATAAAGGTTTGTAAAGCACTCCACGCTCTACTCTTCTGTGCGACAGAAAGACTTAGACCGATGGCAGATACACATTTGACTTCTGGAAACTAGCTTTCTTATTGTACCTATTCTGTGAGTAAAAGGAGACTGTCATTTGTGACACCTTTGAATCCAGTCAATTAGCATCACTGCCACATTCCTCACTTTGTGGTTCAGTTACACAGATCATACACATAGAATAAACAGCACACAAAACTAGGGAACATATACAGTAGTGACAAGATATATTTTTAAGTCACTGAAAAATAATTTCAAATTTATTTATCACCGTTGCATTTTTGCACACTACATTCTCCCATTTAAGGAATGAAAACCAACACATACACACTCACACATGCATGCATGCCCACGTACACACATCCCAAAACACATTTTCTGGATACTATTTACCTCTCTCTAATTTATGGCCAAAATTCTAGATGGAATAATTTGCATGACTCTCTTCATTTTCTCTTTACTCTCTCATCCCTAAACCATACTCTACCTCCATCGCTTCACTGAAAAACATATATTTCTCAATGCTTTTCTTACATCGTCCGCATGTTGAGTTCAACACAATGAACCTTCCCTCCACTTGGAAATATTTTACTATGTTGCCCTTCAGCAGACCAGATTCTTGCTTCTATGCCCAGCTTCTCATCTATTTCTTTCCTGTCTGCTGACTCCCCTTCCTCTGTGTTCTCTTTAAATGTTGGTGTTGCCTTGGGTGTTCGCATGCTATGCAGTCTCCATGGTTAATCCCATTTATTACTTCAACCACCACCTCTATGCTGACAACTAATAAATCTGTATCTTTAGCCCATTTCTCCTTTCCAAGTTCTGTACCTATGTTTTTCTAACTGCCTACTACTTACTCTACACTATACGGTCGCTCTCCAGATATCTCAAACTCATTATGTCCCAAATGAACCTCTTCTACTCTCCTCTTTATGAACTAGCATCTCCTACTGAGTTTCCAGTGTAATGTATCCCATCATCATCTACACCATCTCCCAAACCAGAAACAATAAGTATGATTTCAACTTCCTCTGTCTTCCTGACTACTACTGCTTTACATTGGGATCTCATCTTCTATCAACTATAAGAACAGCAACCTTGTTTTGAGATATGACTGTCCCACCTTCAACCTCTGGCCTTGACAATCCATCTTTCACAGTCTAAATGTAAGTCTGGTCATGTCACTTTCTTGATGAAAGCTATAAATGAAAATTGAATGTCTTCAGGATAAAAATCAAATCCTTTCACTTAAGAAGCAAGGTCTTTTTTGATCAGGTGCTTATCAATTGTGCAAGAGTTGTATACCACCGATTCTGGTGTGCTAGATGTTCATTTGTCAGCTTGGTTACACTGGGACTGTTTTTCTAGAATCTCCTTTCCTATAGAATTCCAGGTTAGAATTGACCAAACATAAGATCATGAGAGACTTGGGAAGAAGTGAAGCGACCACCAGGACCCTGTGAAGGTCATTGTTATTTAGGGGTGATGAGAAACAGATGTATACATGCTAGAAAGCTGTAGTTTGGTCTCTTTACAATTTGTTTCTAGCTTTCCTTCCTGATTGCCAGCCATGCTAAGTGACAGAGGCTTCAGACTGACAAGCAGACACTTTGCTGAAAACTCACAGGGATGGTAGGAACAAGTATTAACAAATGTCCATAGATTTTTAGACCAGCCTTCCTTTGCAGTTCTACTCCAGAAGCTGTTCCATTCTCATAGAGTTTCTTACCAGCTCCATATTAGGGCTGCTTAGTGATATTTTTCTGATCCTTCAACTCTCCTTTATGGACCTCTACCTCTCCAACTCCTATAACTGTTTAAGGTCTAATTCTTTATGATAAATTCCTTATTCCATAATACTCCCTGACTGAACCCTGACCCACACATCTGGTACACAATCTTCATGTACCATAATGATGCACTTAAGGCCCTCCAAATATGCCTTGCTTTAAAGTTTTTCTGTCCCCACTGTTCTCTTGGTCTACTACTTATTTGCCCATACTAATCTTCTCCTCACATCTCCCTGACTAATTTCTATCAGTTTCAGTTTCCATTCCATTATCAACTCCCATTCGAAGGATTTCCCCACTATGCACATAATAACGAGCATTTATATATCAATTTTAATCAGCCGTACACATTCGCAGATTCAACAAGCTGTGGATGAAAAATATTTGGAAAAACAATGTTACATTTTTTCTGATATGCACTACATAGTAGTTAGGCCTAAGGGGTTGGTTGTGTACTGAACGTATACAGATCTTTTTTTCCTTGTCATTATTCCCTAAACAATAAAGTATAACTACTATTTACGTAGCATTTACATTGTATGAGGGATTATAAGTAATCTAGACATGATTTAAAGTATTCAGGAGGATGTGTAAAGGTTGTATGCAAATATTACACCATTTTATATAAGGTACTTGAGCATGTGTGGATTTTGTTATCTAAGGGGTCCTGAAACCAATCATCCTGTGGAAACTGAGGGATGACTGTACTACACCATATAATAATTACTAATTTAATTTTTTCTAATTACTAAATTATCTAATTTATTTCCTGTCACCTTCTCTAAATTGTGAGATCCCTGAAGGTAGGTACAGTGTTTATGCGGTACCTTCAAAACCTGGCACAGAACTTAACAATTAGACCTAAAATAGTAGTCAGATAAACAACTCCAGCCAACCAAATCATCTGGCATCCAGACATATGGAACAACACTCTTCTTTACTTACAAAGACTTTGACCTCAAAAGACCCCACAATAACTGAGGTAGGGACCTTTGATAGCACGTAGAGATACTATAGTGCAGAGTTCAAAACTCCAGTGCCCAAAGGACTGCTACTCCCACTTCCATTTTCTTCTAAAATCTGCATAAAACTCTCTAGCCATACCTCGTTCTCCGCAGCACTGGTTTTCAAACTAGGTTCCTGAAATCTTGAGGTTTCCTTGAAATTCCTTCAATGGTCCCTGTAAGGAAGGAGAAGAAATTGGTAAATCCTAGATGGGAAAATCTGAGATGGGAAAACTCCCCTAGATGGGAAAACTCTCTACTCTTATCACCTGAGATTTCCTAGTAGGCTTCTGTTTGAAAAAAACAAAAACAACAACTATATATATGGCCACAAAAATGTATGCACATTTTAAGAAAGGAAAAAACTGTATTAAAATTGTAATACTCAATGTATACCTTTCACAAAAGATGAATACAAGTCACATTTGACTTCTACAATTACAAGAGTTGCTTAAAGTGGTTACCATCAGTGTAATTTTAATACAGTTTTTTCCTTTCTTAAAATGTGTATGCATTTTTTGTCTCTTTCTCGCTCTCTCTCTCTCTCTCTCTCTCTCTAGTATATATACACTTTAAGATAAATAAAAAATCATTGGCCTACAGTACAGTACCAAAGCTCCTTAGCAGAACTAGTCAAGATTCCCATAAACTATCCCTTACCTACCCCTTCTTCTGTCATCTCTCTAACTTTACATTCTAGTAGTTTACAACGTAGAGCATGATTTATGCTTATTCTGCCTTAGTTTGTATTATTGCCTCTGCCTGAAATGTCCTTTTCACTTTTCTTTGCCTAACTAACTGTCCTCATGTTTCTAAATAAGCTCAGACATCACCATCACCAGGAAGCCTTTTCTGAGACCATAAAATGAGAATGGGGTTCATCCTCTCCACTCTTGTAGCACCCAAAACACATCTCTATTATAACAGCATTACATGGACAATATCTTCTCAACTGTTCAACATTTGACTGTGAGTGTTGCTAGTCATGTCTTAATTAATCTCTGTGCTTCCAGTGCTTAGCACAGCCACTGGCATAGTCCGTGTTCAACAAATCATTATTGAGAAAAACCAATCTACATATAAATATCATAATTTATCAGAAAACTTAAAGAAAGAGAAGGAAATAGAAGGTGCCACTGTTTATTTAGCTCCCAGAATGTGCTAGTTCATTTCCATACGTAGCCTGTTTGAGCCTCCCAAGAACCCTATGACCCTGATACTATTGATCCCGTTTCAGTTAGGAAATTGTTATTAACAGAAGTTAGGTAAGTCATATGGGATCAGAAATCTGGGAAAAGAGTGAAACAGATTAGATTTCATCGTTGGCTGACTCCAAAGTCTAAGTCTTCATGCCACACTACATACACATGTGATGGTTAATTTTATGTGTCAACTTGACTGGGCTATGGGATGCCCTGATAGCTGGTAAAATATTATTTCTAAGTGTGTCTGTGAGGGTGTCTCCAGAAAATATTAGATTTGAATCAGTAGACTGAGTGAAGAGATTGCCCTCACCAATAAGGGTGGACATCACCTAATCCCCTGAGGGCCTGAATAGAACAACAAGGTGAAGGAAGCACAAATTTTCTCTCTTGCTTATGCTGCACCTCATGTTCCCCTGCGCTTGACCATTAGCACTCCTACTTAACGGTCTTTACACTCAGACTGGAACTTCTACTATTTGGCTTCCCTACTTCTAAGACCTTCATATTTTAACTGGAACTGCACCACTGGCTTTCCTGCGCCTCCAGCTGGCAGACTGTGGGACTTCTCCACCTCCACAATTACATAAGCCAAACCCTCACAACAAATTATCTATCTATCTATCTATCTATCTATCTATCTATCTATCTGTCTGTCTGTCTGTCTGTCCGTCCGTCCGTCCGTCCGTCCGCCCGCCCGCCCGCCCGCCCGTCCGTCCGTCCGTCCGTCCGTCTGTCTGTCTGTCTATCACCTCCTGTTGTCTCTGTTTCTCTGGAGAACCCTGACTAATATACCACATAAATAACATATGTTAATGCATATTAAAATATGACACCAAAGAAAACTGGCTAAGAGAGTGCATTTGCTCTACAAAAGTCCCCCATACTATTTCGGCCTGTTGTGTTGTTTTTCTTCAAATTTCCCTGGAAACCAAGATTTTAAAATAAGACATTCCTTTCAAAGAACAGCAGTCTATTTCTAAGTATATGCCACATACTCAGTCAATTTAATAAACATTTATTTACCACCAACTAAATGCAAAGTCACTGCATATAGCTTTAGGGGAGATATAAAATTAAAAAGGCATGGTCCTTGCCCTTCAGGAGCTCATAATCTAAAAATATACATTCACAATTCTGAATAGAGGCAGATGGTGATAAGTGCTGTAATAGAGGCACTTACAACGTGCAAAGGAAGCATAAAGCAGGGACAGATTAATTCCAACCGTGGAGTAATAAAACACCTTAGTAAATGTATCTTTCACTACACACCAAGAAAGTCTTTTATGACCCAAGCCAAAGGATTCATTTCTTTGTAAAATACCAGAGCTTATTCAAAAAAACCCTAATATACGTGGTTTTTGTTAGCAAGAATAGAATTTAACAACAATAGAAACAGCCCAGCTATATGTATTTTCCATAGCAATCGGAGGAAACCCATGGGTCTCTTTATTTAAAGTGCTCTGTGTGTTTGGAAGACACTGTACATGGTTCTGCCTACAAATCCATGTCCACTCATAGCATTTCTTTTCAATCCAGTTGTGTGCTTCAAGTGAGACCTCTGAATAGTCAATCTTGAAGTAAGAAATGTAGATTTCAAAGGATATAGCTCAGGTCTAACCAAGGAAGGCTGAAGGCAAAAGAGATTTTTCCTTTTTAATATTTTAACAAGAAGCAACGACAGCAATTGAGCTAGCTACAACCTTGACTGAAAGCACTTAATTGATGGTGAATGAAGCCAACGCTAAATGACTTCCTCTATGTGCCAAGCAGATATATTAAGGGCCAGCACCACTGTACTAGACTGAAGTTGGTAGTCTAGAATTCGAAGTGAAAGCACAGACAGTTCATACTAAAGGTGATCCTTTACAGAATTCACCCTTTTGTTGACAGATTGGTAGTGTGCTCTATAAACAAAGAAAAACAGATCATTTACACTGAAAATATTTTAAAATGAGGAAATCCTTACTTACTGTAAAAATATACATATGATATACTTTTACAAATGTTTCCTTTAAAAATGAGTAATTTTCTTAAGGAAGACATATTTATGGGGGGAAAATGTAAACTAATAAAAGGTCAATATGTTATTTTTAAAAGCTGTCCGCATGGTGGGATATGTATATAATATAGCAGAGAAGAGGTGGCATTAGCCAAATGCCAGTTGGCCCAATGAAACATTTGCTTGTGTGAAATCTTGAACCTGCTTTAAACAGAATGAGATATTGATGGAGAATTATCCATGGCCTTATTGCCTCCTTATTCTTTGAGCCCTTTCTCCTTCAACTATTCAATCTCTCTAGCATCTTCAATCGCTTAGTCTCCAAATCAACTTCCTCTATAGCTTCAGAGATAAAAATGTTTTACTTATCTCGGGGGAAAAAAATCCATTGTTACCAATCTATTATTCTATTATAATAGATTCTCCACCCTTGTTTTACATGATTAGACAAGCAGTTTATAATCTAGCTTTTATTTTTTCATCGTTTTACTCCTTAATGTAGTTAATCTGGCCTTTGTCCCAACGATTGCCATTGCACTAATACATTCTCAGTATTTATCAATTATGCCCTCCAAATCTGATAACCTTCTTTTCTTTATAAAGGTGATCTATTTTTATCTAATATCATTTGTTATATAGGAAACATGTCTTCACAACTCCTGACATCTCCTTTCTATGAAGAGGGCTCAGTTAATACAACTCTGGTCTTCAAACTATTCTTTTACTCATTCTAATCTTGAGGGAGTGGGTGTATTTACTTAATTCATAAATTTGGGAGGGAAAACTAGGCATGTAGAGCTAACCTCCAGCTTCTTCTTCCTGGGTGTGAATCTGCCTACAGAGAGCTTGTGTTCTTCTCTGCTTCCCCATACTAAGTCTTATCCTTTTGGGTACCCCCATTGGTATACCCAGATATAATACTGACTGTGACTAGATCAGTAAATTGACTTAATTCTAGGATCCTACTGGCAGATCCATTTGGATCCCATTTGGTTCAACATGAGTAAAGCTGTTACTTTTCTTTCCATATTTGTTCATTGTTTTATTCATTAATTAGATCAAAACCTAGGTTACAAAAGAAAAAACAACGTGAAACTTTCTTCCCCTGTGACTTCTGATACATAACTTATGTTTTCCTCCCCACTCTGATGCTTCTTTCTTTGTTGTTCTTGTATTAGTTTAACAATTTTTTTTCTCTTCACAAGGATTTCATTTTGAATGTATTGTTTCTTCCTTCTTTTTCTTTCTCTCTTGCACACACATACATATATCACACATACATACATAAATATAATACATACACACATACATACATATTTACATATATATACATATATATTCTCACTGAGCACATGAAGGAAGCTCAATATTTTTCCTTGCAATGAATAAATTTTCAGACTGCTCCTCTTACTAATGTTAATGTTTTCTGATAAAAACTTACCATCAAACAAGGCATTCTGTCTCAAAAATGGAGTGATCTTAGGCATCTGTAATTTAATGCACTGTATTGAAGCATTTGCTAATATCTTACTCTATATAAGTTTTAACTTTGTTTATGTATTCTAAATTAAATCATTATCAATAAATTTCCAAGTATTTATGGAAAATGTACTATGTGCCAGGTTCAATATTAGATGAACATAAAAGAAATGAACAAAAAAACCATGGACTCTATTCTCAGGGAGCTCTACATTTTCGAAGAGGAGACAAATGTTAAGCACCCATAATTCAAAAATGTGGCAAATGGTATGTGGAAAATGATGCCATTATAAAAAATAACAAATGGGACTGATTTACATTGGTAGATGATGGAATGTCTTGGTAGGGAAGTGATATTTGACCTGAAACCTGAGGAATGGTTCTATTAAATGAGAGTAGAAATAAATTACTCTCCTAGAATGAGATCATAGATGTTTATTTTATTACGCTTCCTAAGTCACATCCATATAGCATATATTCAATTTCAAGTTATTAAGGTTACAAAATAAAAAGAGGCTTTATATACAAGCTTTTCCTAGAATTATAGGATAGATGGTATTCATTATAAATACAAGGTTGTATATGTACACACACACATACACACACATTTCTCACAGGGACACACTAAGTTTAACAAAACAAATGTCTACAATCAAATCAGTTAAAGGCTCTTGGTATCAGCTTTTAAAACTCTGAATCTTTGCTACCTGAGAAGCTTTAAAATGGGCTTGCAAAAACAAACGTAACATATGTGGCTTTAATGTTACACTCTAGCAACTCCTTTGTAAATGGATTTGTAGTCAGAAGTTGACTCCAGATTCATTGATTGCCAATCCTATTCCCTTCAAAATGAAAATGATGAAGAGGATGAAGACAACTAGAGTTTCACAAGGCACAGCATGAGCATTGTATTCAGACAGGCCTAAGATTATATCTCAGATATGATTTCTCTTTCCTGATGAAGTTGAACTTGCATTTTAAAGAAATGTTTATGGTACTCTGAAAGCAGCCTCTAGACAATATTCTTATTTTACCCCACAACAACACATTCCAACTTAATCTCTACATTATCTGGCAGGTGCATAGCCATGGCTTCATGGGGGAGTACCTCAGAGTTGCTATACGCAGCATTTTAGGTCTTGAAGCAGTGGCTTAGTTACTCCTATCATTGTCATTGCTTCCTTGCAAGCCTTTTTGTTGTTGCTGTTGTTAATTTAAGCTATGCAGGCTTTTGACAAATGGCAAAATTGTTATACCAAAGCTAGTTCAAATACTTGAATGATATTTGTTGGAGTTTAAGTGAAGATTCACAGAATGTGTGTAAAACAGATGATGACATAAATATCAAACTTTTATTTTCACTCTGTGTATATTTTGTTGAATTCAGCTTTCTAACAAATATGTGCAGTTGTTCACAGACATGAAATGAATAGCGGATACATTTCTCATAATTGTTACATTGGTATTTCAAAAGTTTTTAACCAAGTAGTGACTTCAGTGGACTTTGAGTCAATTTCCAATGTCATGTGGTGGGAATAATCTTAGACATTAGAAAGTGCAGCCCGGGTTTCATCTAGATTTCACATTCCTCAATACTTCAGACTGCAGCTTAGTCCTAAATGGACTGGTACTCAGAAAGTATGGCTCATTTCCCACAATACTAGTTAAAGTTTCAAATACACAGTTAAGAATGAAAAATGAATAAACAAATTGAACTTGCCAGAGCTTACATCACCAGTCAGAGAAGCAGGGAAGGAGAACAAAGAGAAACAACTCATGTGGCCTTGTCTCATTCCAGGGCAATGCTTGCAAGACAGCACACAATTTAGGATAAATCCCTTTGCCTCCATTTACCCAACATGGAAACTGATGTTTGTCGTTCTAGCAGTGAGGGGAGACACGCTCATGCAAGGCATCCAACACTAAAGAATTTCCACATAAACAGCCCTCAGCTCACTCTATTCTCCTTTAACGCAGGACTGCATAGAGATTGCTGACGATGTCACATAGTGAATTCATTCTGTGCTTGGTGGGCATGATTTGCTCTCCTGACAGAGACAGAAATTCACTAGGGACACAAATGAGACTGTCACACTCATCGTACCTATGTGCTAAAACAGATTGAAATGCCAAAGATCGTGGGGTGGGGGTTACACAGACAACGGGATGTTGGACCACTCAGCCTTCTTTCCTGGCTAAATCACAGGGACATGTCTGAGGCAGGCGGGCATCCTTCCCAGCTCTTGCTGGGAGAAATCCTTAATGAACACCACTAAATGCAAAGAAAAATAAAGAAAGCCCATTACAATTCTTTCCAATTTAGCTTTAAAATGCTTTTGGAAACTTCAGGCTGTTATTTTAAGCAATACCTTCCCACACTGTGGATGAATATGTATTTTGCTTCCTCCCTGTCTACCTAACACCTCTTCATAAAATATCCTCATATCCTCCCTCCCACCATCCTCACATCCTTCCCCCGCAAAGAGCAATTAAACCCCATTACCCTTTAGCAGGGCCACTCAGGCCCCATGGTCACTGACAGCCTGTGAAATTGTCATCAGATAATCACCATCAAGGTGGCTTAGAGATTCTATCAAGAGCAGCCAGAGGAATTCAGCCTGGAGCCCTGAAAGCTGCTCTAGCACTCTCAGGACTCCTACCCACTCTCAAGGAATCCTGACTCCGGGCTTTCCTTAATGATCAATTGCTACTGGAATGAAGTCGTCTGGGAGTTCCTGTAGGGAAAGGCAGCTGCCTGCCTAGTCATTTTTCCACAATATTTAACTGCCACCAGAGTGGGAGTTCTTAATATGAGGACTCACAGGAACCTGGAGGGGATAAGGGTGGTGCCGTCATTTACATATCGTTAAAGAAAACCCCATGGCAAAGGCAAGATGCTACCCAGTCACTTGCAATGTGACAGTCATTAATGTCCTGTGGCAAATCCCAGCCTTGTCAGTCATTTTCTCTGTCACTACCACCTGGTACTGAGAGTTCAGTTTAGAGACAGCCCCGCACTGTATAGCACATTTTGTTCAGCAGTGCTTCGCTACCACAGACTTTGTGAGGTATAAGGTCAGTTTTCACAAGTCACATCAGTGTATCAAACTTAGAATATTGGTATTTTCCAGTCTTTAAAGGCATCTGGTAAGAACTGGAGGTAGACAGTCCCCAGTGTGCAGCTGAGAGAGCAGCAGTTAAAGGCCTCTTGCCGGGCTCAGGAAAGGCAAGCACCTCTAGGTTTCCTCAGCACACTTTTCAACAGGCAACCAGCTTCTCAGTTTTGCCTTTTTCCTCATCTCAAAGAAGCACAGGAAGTGGATCAATGGGGTGTAATTAACAAACATTCACTGACTGTTTGCTGTAGGTAAATTCTCCATAGAAGAGGGGAAAAAAAAGGCATTATGAAGTCATCCACCCCATAAAATAAAAAGGAGGATAAAAAAATAAAGGAAGCAAAAACATACTTATTTGCATATTTATATTTAATGAAATCTATGGTTTTATATCAGCAATATATTGATTTTATGTACCCATGGCTTATAAACAGAAGGAAAAACTGTAAGGTAAACATCTAGCTCATAGACTAAAGAGCTGAAAGGGACCCTGGAAATTATCTTGATTAACCATCTCCACTTACTGATAAGGGAAACACTAGCTCTGGGATGTAAGTGGCTGAGAGAGCAAGCCAACTGTAGGGTAAGCACCAAGGATAACCACTTCTTCAAAACAAGTTGATCGATTCAAAATGAACCAAAGTCAGTAGCAGACAAAGAATTAGAAAGTCATTAGATTCCCAAGCCTGTGTGTTTTCTTTCCCTGTTTTTATATATAAGTTATTCAGCCCACTTATGCAGATAAAATGTTAGGGAACCACTATAGTAGTAAAAATATTTATTCACAGATGGTAAAAGTGATACAGGTTAGCTAGCATGTCCCTAGGTGGAATAAACAAAGACAGCCATATGCTAAAACTCCAGGTTTTGAAATCACTCCTTCGCTCCAGGACATAACTAACAAGGCCTTGAGGTTAATCATAAAATTCCTTTTGGCCTGACAAATGGAGCAGATCTGATAGATAAGAGTGAGTTACTTTGCTAATTCCTCCAGGATGGGCAAGGAGAACAAACCTGGTAGACGAATTTCAATAGAAGGCTCTAGCTCCCTTCTTCAAACAAGTTCCCTTCTTCAAACAGCTCCCCTCCCCAAGCAGGCAAGGGAAGGTATAAAAGTAAGAGCTTTTGCCACAGTCAGGGGGCACCCCCATTCGGGACCCTCTCCCGCTCGGGAGTTGCAACCTCTTCTCCTGCCTCTAATAAACTATCCTCTTTTTAAAACTTTTTGCCTCTCCCTGGTCTGTGTTTCCATTCTTCGGCTTCACGAGACAAGATCCCGGCCCGCACTCAGAAACTACTAGCAGATCCAACATCACCCACATCAAAAGCACATTTAAAGAGAGAACGGGAAGCAATAAACGGGTTCCACAAAATTTGAGTTATTCAAAATACAGGGAAGATGGACAGGGAAAATGGGACCATTGGGTGAAAACTATCTTTAAATACTATTATACTTTTAAGTAAATGCAGAAATATAGCTAATAAAACATTGTCTTATAGAGCTACTATCAGATCAACTTTTATGAAAACAAGCAAACTTTGCTTTATATGTGGATGTGCCTTCTAGAATGGTATATGATGGGGATGATATTTTTAAAAGCCTCCAGCTATATTTTTATCTCTTTTTAATACAGATTTCCCCTTCTCCTTAAGCCTTGTGCCATTAGGGGTGGGCGAAGAGACTTACTGACTAAAAGAGGGAAGAAAAAAGATGTACTATAAAAAGTCATCTATCTCAAAGGAATAAAACCAGGAGAAAAACAAAACAAAACAAAAAAAACCTTCCCTTGGAGAGTGGCTATGTGTGTTTTTTAGGGGAAAGGTTAGTAGAGAGGAAAGTAATGGACAGATTAAGGGGTAAGATATAACTGGTTTCACTTTCTTCTTTAAACTCAAACCATAATGAGAGTGGTTGATAGAAGAGGGAAAGCTATAGGGGTACATAGAGCATAGGCAGGTTCAGGAATACCCAAGAAGGGCCCCCCTGTTCTGAACACAGACGAGGGGAAACTCTATATCACAGGGAAACCTTGGTTTGGCTTCCTCAATCCAACATGGCGTCACACTCTCCAAAGAGAACCTGTGGCTGAGCACATGACTAAACACAGTCTCCCTGAGCCATGCACGCTGCAGATGAATAAGGAGAGAAACAGTGAAGGATCTGCGTGTCTGTACAGGCCTCTGAATTCCCTGGTTCCTCATATGGAAGTCCTTTATATTCACAGATTTTTGTCTAAATCTCCCTTTAGTTGTTTGCTCTAACTGAAACCCAGCTCTGCTTTGAGGACACTACTTCTAAGTTGTGGTGGTTTTCCCTTCCACACTCATCATGTTACTGCCTTTGGAGGTAGGTGCTTGTGGGGACAGAGTCCCAGAGAGAAATTTCCAGGCTCTCCGCCTTGCGTGGGGAGGTGCTGGCTTGGGTGGTGAATTACCATCAACTGTGATTGGTTGGCCATCAGCTGTAGCCAGTTAGCCAATTGGCTACTGATGTAACTGCGGGGGCTGCGTTGATTGGTTGGTTGGTTGGCAGGCAGAGAAGTGAATGGCGGACTGTGAATCGTGTGGCTACTACTGCGTGTGTCTTGCCTAGCCGCCAGAGAGAATATAGTGGTATGACTCCCCTATCTATGGCTCCATGGGTGTTCCTTTTTGGCCTAGCCATATCCTGCGTTTTTATATGGGGAGCAGGACCAGAGGCCCCACATGACTTCCCACAGGACAAATGGCACAACGAGCAGGGTCTCCAGCATGACATGCTCTTTTTGCTCCTCCAGTCTCCTTAAAAAAACCATTCCATCTGAGTTTACCACCCACTTACACCTCCTTATCCCAATAATCCACTCACTCATTAAGGTGAGGGGATGGCCATCATTTCTTATTACTTTGTGAAACTTTAATACCCTGGTTCACTGACAGTCCCACAAATACTACTTGTGCCATAACTAGTTATTTTCATTTCCACATAGGTACATAGTAAAACTTCCAATATTCTTGTCTTTAAATTCTTTGACTTGTTTCTTTATCTACTCTTCACTGATAGCATCTTCCATTTGCTCCTGCAAATATAACTAGAAATCAACTTTGACTCCTATTTTTTTTCATCCTGACTATTCTGTCAACTTTTGGGGCAGATACCTCACCTTCAAATTATCTATATGATTAGGAAAATGCTTCCTAGCCCAGGGAGACAGGGGAAAGTCTTGATTTATTGAGCCTAATGGCACAATCCTGGCCACATTGACCATTTCAGACAAGGGAACATGACTCATGTGGCTCAATAAATATAAGATGTTTGTGTGGAATGCTTCTTTCTTGATCACCTCAGAGAACTACGTGAAGAAGCTATTACTCTTTTTCTGGACACTGTGGTGTAAAGATCTATCCTCTGAAACAGTTTCAACCCATTCTGCAAAGATGTTATACACTTCTGGATCGAAACATACCTGCAGTTAGGTGAGAAAAAAAAAAAAATCCCATTCTCTACTGTACTGATGCATTAAGTCAAGGAATGATCTGGGCAAAGCAGATACCAGAATTACCAAAATAATTAAGTAATCATAGTTTGATTGGCTGATACACACCAGTAAATTTTTGGAAGAGATTCATTCGTTTCTTAAATCAGAGTTGGTAAGTTTAGTAAAAAATAGATAAGTGATAATTTTTTCAATGTTACTCCCTTTGAAATGTTTATGATCCCTGAAAAATTTAACTGTTAACCACTGGGAGGTTGTTTGTTACAGCAGCTGCCAATATCCTGACTAGTATACCCTTGTATACTGTTCTTCACGTAACAGGGCAAAGCCATAGGAACAAGTAAGTGACATAAGCATCAAAAACAAAAAACAAGTAAGTGATATAAGCATTTTCCTATTTTTCTCAGATACTCTAGAGAAATTCAAGTCTCAAGGAACAGATATGACTGAAAACTAGGTCCTAATACATAGACAAATGCATTTTAAAAGACTGTATTCACATAAAGTGGTCATGACTCTCACTATACTTGAGAACTCCTTATGTACTATGGGTCTCTCCTACATTTATTTCTTTTAGTTTTTTCCCCTGATAATCACTCAAGGTAATAATTGATTCAGAGACACAACTAAGGAAACTTTTAGGTAACCTTTATAGTTATAACTTTACTCAAATCATTGTTACTCTGGCTTTTTTATTTAAAGTAGATCCTAATGCTTTCTATTGCCCCTCCCTTAAACCAGCAATATTGATGTACAACCTGTGTAGTCACCTAGGCCACAGGCTTAGCAGGACCTGGTCTTTGTTTAATGCTCTTTTTTTGCTATCTGTAAATTCTTAATAATTTTTTAACAAGAGATCCATATTTGCCTTTGCCCTGGCCTTCATCAACACTGTGTGCACACACATGCGTGTGAACATGCACACCTTCTCACACTCTGACAATGACTCTGCCTGACCAAACTTTAGTCAGGTTCCTCTGAGCCATCTTTTCTGCTAGGCATCCACTCCCCCACTCCTCCTGTTTTGGGCCTACTCATCAGCATAGCCCAGTCTTAGCAGATTCCTGCTAAGTGAATTTAGAGAGAATCCTCCATACTTAATAGCCCATTAAGTTCTTCTTCTCCCACCTTTGATGTCTTAATCCTTGGCCTGTCTTTAGCAAGAATCCCCCTACCTTTGATGTCTGCTCATCGTAATTTTTCATCCACTGAGCCCCTCACTCTGCTCATTGGTTTATTTAATTCTTATAACAACCCTGTGAGGGAAAGATTTTTATTATCCCTATTTACAGGTAAGGCAGGGAGAGGTTAAGTAATTTCTTTCAAGAGACTGGACTAGGATTTGAATGAGGGACTCTAACTTTTAACTGCTATGTCATACTGTAGGGAAAAAAAATTAAGTAGACTTCAGATTCTGTGATTAAAAAGTGGAGAGGGAGAAGTACACTACCTGGTGTTCCTTTCTAGTACAAATAAGCATCATTGTTTCGGATCAGAACCATACAAAGTTGTCCACGTGACTATTCAAATCCATAGAGAAAAATGATCTTTCTTGAGTGAAATATATGGATATGTGACTTCAGTAAAAGAAACAAATTTATTTCTAATTATATTCTACTAATATTCTACAAGGCAACTATGGAAACTAAAAATATATGCACAATATTCCCCTTAATCTCCTTAAATATCAAATTTTAACTCATCCAGTTATTTTTCATAACATAATGTTACGAGATTTGGAGATGAATTATTAATCAGAATCCAAAAAAATTCATAATTACATATTTATAAAAGTAATCCCTATCTTCAGTTTACATTTATTAAGAAGAAAAGTCAGCTGAATCTCTGCTAGAAGGATTCAGCTGCCAGCTCTTTTTATTGCAGCAGGAAACAATTGCAGATGTGACATATTTAAAATATGCCTATCAAGCACATATAAAAAATACTTCGGTATTTCTCAAAAATAAAAACAAACTGAGAAGTATTAATAAACTGTGGTGTTACTCATACCAATTCATTAGCAAGAAGCAAAGACCATTTATCCATTTTTTAAAAAGGGGATAGTTACTGTGTATTTTATTCTTTTTGTTGCAAGTGTAAAAGGAATTTTTTTTAAATTTCATTTTCTGAAAATTTATTGTTAGTATATAGGAATGTAATAGATTTTTGTATGTTGATTTTGTAGCTGGCAACTTTACTGTATTCATTTATTGCTTCTAATAGCTTTTTGGTGGAGTCTTTAGGGTTTTCTATATAAAGAATCATGTAACCTGCAAAAAGTGACTATTTCATTTCTTCATTCCCAATTCAGATGACTTTTATTTATTTCTCTTGCCTGATTGCTCTTGCGAGGACTTCTAATACTACGTTGAATAACAGTGATGATAGGGGACAATCCTGTTTTGTTCCTGAACGTAGAGCAAAGATTTCAGTATTTCACAATTATATTAGCTGAGGATTTGTCAGATGTGGTCTTTATTACGTTAAGGTATTTTCCTTCTGTACCCATTTTAATAAGTGTTTTAATCACAAATGGATGTTGTATCATGCTTTTTCTGCATCTATTGGTATAATCATATGATTTTTATCTTTTATTTTGTTTATGCAGTGTATCACATTGATCAATTTGCGTATGTTGAACCATCCTTGTGCTCCTGGGATGAACCCCACTTGATCATGATGTACAATCTTTTTAATGCATTGTTGTATTTGATTTGCTAGAATTTTGCTTAGGATTTTTGTACCTGTATTCATCAGAGATATTGGTCTGCAATTTTCTGTTTTTGTGTTATCCTTACAAGGTTTTAGTATGAGGGTAATGTTGGCCTCATAAAATGAATTAGGAAGTATTGCCTCTTGTTCGGTTTTTTGGACTTGTTTGAGGAGGACAGGTGCTAAATCCTCTTTGAATGTGTGGCAGAATTCATTAGTGAAGCCACCTGGTCCTGGACTTTTGCTTTTGGGAAGGTTTCAGATGACTGCTTCAATTTCCTTACTGTTGATCAGTCTATTTAGATTTTCCAGCTCTTCGTGAGTCAGTCTAGGAAGGTTATATGTTTCTAAGAACATGTCCATTTCTTCTAGGTTATTGCACTTTGTAGCATATAGTCTTTCATAGTGTTCTTGTATGATTTGTATTTCTGTGGAAACTGTGGTAACTTCTCTTTCATTTCTGATTTTGTTCATTTGTGCCTTTTCTCTTTTTATCTTAGTGAGTCTAGCCAAGGGTTTGTCAATTTCATTAATCTTTTCAAAAACCCAGCTCTTTGTCACATTAATTTTTTCTATTGTATTTGTGTTCTCTATTTCATTTAGTTCTGCTCTGATTTTTATTGTTTCCTCCCATCTGCTGACTTTTGGTTTCAATTGTTCTTTTTCTAGTTGCTTAAGGTAGAATGTTAGGTTGTTTGTCTGAGTTTTTTCTTGTTTCTTGAAATAGCCCTGTAATGATATAAATTTCCCTCTTATTACTGACTTCACTGCAGTCCAATTATTTTGATAAGAGGTATTTTCCTTCTCATTTATTTCTATGTATCTTTTGAGCTCTCCTCTTATTTCTTCTTTGGCCCAGTCGTTTTTTAAAAGCATGTTGTTTAATCTACACATATTTGTGGTTTTTCTTCTTTGTTTTTGCAGTTGATATCCAATTTCAAAGCCTTGTGATTAGAGAGTATACTTGGTATGATTTCAATCTCCTTAAACTTGCCAAGGCTAGTTTTATGTCCCAACATATGGTCTATCCTTGAGACTGTTCCAAGTACACTAGAAAAGAATATAGTCCAGTGTTCTAAGATGACGTGCTCTATAAATGTCAATTATGTCCATTTGGTCTAATGTGTCATTTAGGGCTCATATTTCCTTACTTATTTTCTATTTGGATGATCTATCCATAGCTGTCAATGATGTATTTAGGTCCCCCACTCAACTGTGTTTTGGTCAATTTCTCCTTTTAGTTCTGTTAGTAGTTGCTTTGTATATTTTTGTGCTCTCTGATTGGGGGCATATATATTGGTCAATGTTGGGAGTCCCAGCCAGTGAAATCAGGCAAAAGAAAACAATAAAAAGCATCCAAACTGGGAATGAAGAAATAAAATTGTCACTTTTTTGCAGACAATATGATTCTTTACATAGAAAACCCTAAAGACTCCACCAAAAATCTATTAGAAATAATAAACAAATACAGTAAAGTTGCTAGCTATAAATTCAATATACAAAAATTCATTGCATTTCTATATACTAACAATGAAATTTCAGAAAAAGAAATGAAAACAAAAAACAATTCCTTTTGCAATTGCAACAAAAAGAATAAAATACCTAGGAATAAACTTAACCAAGGTTGTGAAGGACCAATACACAGAAAACTGTAAGACATTTAAAAAAAAAAATTGAAGAAGACACATAGAAATGGAAAGACATTCCGTGTTTTTGGATTGGAAGAATCAACATAGTTAAAATGGCCATATATACAGATTTCATGTAATCCCCATCAAAATTCCAATGACATTTTTAAAAGAAACGTGGAATCACAAAAGACCCCAAATAGCCAAAGCAAACCTAAGAAAAAAGAATAAGGCCCGAAGAATGACACTCCCTGACTTCAGCTTATACTACAGAGCAACAATAATGCAAAACAGTATGGTCCTGGCAGAAAAGCAGACCACAGACCAATGCAATAGAAATGAAACCTAGAAATAAGCTGATATAAATATGGACAGATAATTTTGAACAAAGGAGCCAAAAACATACAATAGAAAAAAAGAAAGCCTCTTCAATAAATGGTGCTGGGAAAACTGGAAAGCCACATGCAAAAGAATGAAACTAGACTGTTATCTGTCACTGTGTACCAAAATTAACTCAAAATGGATCAAAGACCTAAACATAAGACCTGAAACAATAAGCTGCATAGCAGAAAACATAGGTACTGAACTTATGGACCTTGGGTTCAAAGAGGATTTTATGAATTTGACCTAAAAGGCAAGGGAAGTAAAAGCTACAATAAATAACTGGGACTATATCAAACTACAAAGCTTCTGCACAGCAAAAGAAACCATCAACAAAACAAAGAGACAACCAACTGAATGGGAGAAGATATTTGCAAACAACGCCTGTGATAAGGGGCTAACCTCCAAAATGTATAAGGAACTCCTACAATTCAACAACAAAAAAACAAACAATCCAATTAAAAAATGAGCAGAGGACATAAACAGAAACTTCTCCCAAGATGATATATAAATGGCTAACAGATGTATGAAGAAATGCTCAACTTCACTACCATGTTTCCCCGAAAATAAGACCTAGCCTGACAATCAGCTCTAATGTGTCTTTTGGAGCAAAAATTAATATAAGACCTGGTATTATTATATTACATTATATTATATTATATTATATTATATTATATTATATTACATAACATTACATTTCATTACATTATATTATACTATATTAAGATGGGGTCTTATAGTAAAATAAGATTGGGTTTTACATTAATTTTTGCTCCAAAAGACACATTAGAGCTGGTTGTCCGGCTAGGTCTTCTTTTCAGGGTAACATGGTAGCTGTTAGGGAAATGCAAATCAAAACCACTTACATAGGGTGTCCTTTTCTTCCCATTTTGGTCACTGAAGCAGGACAAACCACTTTCTCAATTAAAGACAGATGACTCTTCACCCGTTCTGCCACCTACTACTTTAGGATGCTCTTTTCAAATCACTGCTCCACCCTCCTGTTACTTTTAGGGGATGAACCATCCTTATTCTGGCAATAATTCATCTCACTTTCCAGATTAATTACATAAAGGCCCTAATAAATTTCACATTCCTGCACTATAGGGTAACAGTGGGAAAAAACGTCATTTCATTTATCTTCAAACTATTCATGTTTCCTTTTCTTATGATCAGATTTGTCTTCTTTGTGGGTTATTTCTTTTAAATTTTTATTGCATTTTTCCCATTCACAAAAAATCACATCAAAATTATTTTCAGTATCCCTTATATGCCATGTCTCTCATACCCTTGTGCCCTTAATCTGCCCTTGTTTGAATCGCACGGGAAAAAACCTCATCCTTTCAAAGTAATTTCAGAGCATTTTCTTAAAAAGTTTTCCCTGTTCCCATTCTCTGTACCCCCTTCCCAAACACAGTGGGGTTCGAAGGCCTCTCATAAGTTTTCTTTTATTGTAGCTCTTATCATATCATAATATTAATGTACATATTTTCCTGACTGGGCCTTTGATCTCAGTTCCGAAGAAAAGGAAAATCAATTTTCCCTCTACCCTTCTGAGTTCTTGGCTAAGACCTTTGTAACAGAGTAACAAGAAAGAAGAGAAGTTTATTAACATGTGTACCTCGTATATACATGGAAGAAACTCAGGGATAAATATAAGTAACTCAGCGAGGTGGCTTTTGACTTAATACCATCAGGCTTAAATACCATCTTACTAGGGAAATTTGAAGAGGCTTAACAGGAAAATGTAGGCCTTTCAGTAGAAAGTAAATGATTTTTAGGAAACATGACTGGGCTCTTAAAACAGTATATGGCCGGTGTGACATTTTTGACAGTTTGTGTCTAGTCTTCTCTCCTGTGACAAGAGTCAATCTTGCATGGTTGACAAAACTCCTGGGAATTTATGACAATTTAGTTCCTTTTGGAGGATCTGTTTTTAGGCAGATAAGGGAGTTCAAAAACAGCTTCTCCCTGCATTTGCTGTTTCAAGTGCCTACAGCTCAAAATCATCAATATACCAAAGCAGCATATTTTGGAGCAGCATGTTCTAAACTCCTACAATCATATTTTGGAGGGGCATATTCTGCTGCCTTTCAGTTCCTATCATAATTTAATACATAGTAATATATGTTTGTTTTAAGAGTGTTGAAGAAAACAGAAATTTTAGGAAATTGCTCTAGTCATATTTGGATTATGGTATGAGGGACCCTTTATCATGTACACGGTGGATGAAACTCCTGCACAGTGTTCATACACACTCTGTTGGGTACAGGAACTCCTAACAATTATTTGAAGAATCTTATAATGATTGAGCAACAACATTCCCAGCCTCTGTTTCAGTTGCACATACTACCCGTGTCAGTTAGATGAGGCTGAAACCATTATGACTTCTGGATGAAGTTAATTTATACTTAGCATTTGTGAAAACTTCCCTAATAACTTGTTTTCTGAGTCCTTGCTTCACTTTACGAAGGAGAGATGTTGGAAAAAGAGTCTATAAATTTAGTTCCCAAATGGGTTAGGTTTGTTACATAGTATTTGAATACCATTGTATGACCCAAATTGCTCTTTCCTTGGAATAATTTAGGGTAACTTATGAACCATTTACTGTAACACCAACCATCTAATAAAAACACTATGTGATGATGCCTTTAGGAAAAAGAAATTCTGGGAGGCTGGCACTTACCCTTCATCTATGCAAAATGATCCATGTCATTAATTGCCTATAAACTCAATCTCTAGGACTAAGCATGAAACTTTTCTCTTTAGAGCATCCCTTAAATAATAGCATTCAGGTTATTCTGTTCTAAATGTCATCTGGGCCACGTGGAAATATTGAGTATTTATGGATTCACTAATAAAACATTTTTAAGAAAAAATTTTTGGTAATCAATAATTTTATAAAACTGTAACTTTCAATGCTCTGAGTATATATGTGCATTAATATAAACTTCAGTATCTAGTAAATACTCAGTAGAGTAATAACACTTGATAAGAATATTAACTATTAAATCTTTATTACTTGCTTACATGAAATAACATATCTAAACTTTTATGCATTATGTCATTCTGCATCTCTTATAAGCAAATTTTCAGGACTCCTTGTTCATGGTTTTGATTTTTTTTTTCTTACTTACTAAGTTATATAAAACGCTAAATTTCTGTTGCACTATTATATTATGCAAAAATGACCAAATATATTTGCACAGGTTTAGAGTATATGGTATGGCTGAAAATATAAGCTACCGAGCCGTCTCAGAATTCTCCCTAGGCCTGACAGGGAAGCTGCTCCACAATAAAATCAAGTGCCTTTCAGAAAAGGTGAAGCTGGGGTTACATGAAAGACTCATACAGATTTCCAATCAGATGCGGCTTATACAGTATATATTAAGATTTCAAAACAAGAAAGAAGTGGCTCCAAATAAATCCTTAACACTAAACCTTTCAGGACAGATACTTTCATTGCAGGTGCTAATTTTCTTCCTAGCTGTTTCTCATGTGGGCAACTGTAGGTTCCAACCTGAGTATCAATAGGTATTGATTTGTTTAACAATAGATAACGATTACCCACAATGCTAAGAGAACAGCTAGTGTGGTAGAAATTTATCTAAACACACAAGATAAATATTCAGATGAATCACACCACTACTTTGAAAGATAGATTCAAAGAGACTGAATATTCCACCCACACACCTACCCCCAAAAACCTTACTTTAGTGAAAGAATTATTTTTCTTTCAAATTCTTTCAAAATTTGGGACATCATATATTTATTGTTAAGTATTCTGAAAGGTGAAATGTGTTAACAAATCAGTACATTCCCTTTATTTAAACGACCTAATAATCTGTCGTTTGTATTTTACAATACGGAAAGAGAATTTAATGTCTCACCAGTTTAACCACTGATCTAGAGTCTTTTATATGCCAGTAATTTTGATAATATTTGCTCATAGAAAACAAATCTAAAGCTTGCCCTTGCAGGATCTATAAAATCACTTATGTGAATAATCACCAACAGATTATGACAGTGATATAGCTCCACAAATCCCTGGAGTGTAAAACTGAATACAGAAATTAAATAAATCACAAATAGCCCAAAGTAAACTAAGCAAATCTATCGTCTCACTTGATTTTACATTAAATTCCACAAGGTCATTTTGCTTACCCTGAGGTTGCCAGCATTACCCAAGTAGTGACTACTAAATTCCCTGCCTTTTTAAGCAAAATTAGTTTCTGAAGTTGCCACTTCTTGAGACATTTATTTGACTATAATCTAACATAGTCTCTTAACAAAATTCCAGAATGACACAATCTGACAGACTCACTAATGAAGGGAAGACAGCCCATTGACAGTACCTACTGGAGGAATGGCTTATGCTTCATATGCCTAACAGCATACTCCCAATATTCTTGCCAGTCCTCATGATCTGAGATTTTTTATTATAAAAGCAGAATAGTCATAACCCACAGGATCCCTATGAATACAATTGAATTCTAGGTGCCTAGTAATCTGGGCCCTAAGAAAAAGATGAATGTGTTTTACATACAACATGCTATGGTTCAAAGTTGAAGCTCTGATCCCTTTGGAGTTCTCCCATCACTCTTTGCATGCTAGGGTGGTATGAATTTAGAGGAATATCCAAGAGGATTAGCTAAGAGTAATTTTTTATAGCAAAAAAGGTCTGTTTCTGAAAGCTTGGTCATCCTTTGCTTCTTATACTGTTCCAACACAAAAAAATTTCTAATAACAAAGCAGAGCCTCTCTTCTCCCCGTTAAACAACTCATCACCAAGAAATCAGAATATATTGCAGCCCTTTCTTATTTAAAGTCTCCTGAGAATTTTGCAAAATGTGAAGTAAATTTTTCAGTTACTTTCTAGCTCATCCACTTTCAGTTTGAGTTTTTAATGATTACTAATCAGATCAACAAAGAAGACTGATTCAACACCTATTTTCTTTACCAAGGTCATTCTCAAATTCTACTTTTTGTCAAGATTCCTAATCACTTCTTCAAAGATATCAGTTTCTCCATAAAGTTTATTCATACTGTTGTGAACAGTGGGGGTGATACTGAATGATCTTATTATTTATAAACAAATGTTTATAGCAACTATTGTTACTAAATTTCATGAAGTTCCTACTTTATGAGGAGTTTATGGCCCAAGGAGTTTTAGCCACAATTAAATAAAGTGATGTTAAATTGGCCAGTGTATTTGTTACAATGGGTTTCCCTTGCAGTTAACAGGCATAGACAAGATCAAGTCCACGAGAAGTAAAAATCTCATTTAAAAAAATAAACCTTCAACAAATCAAAAAGTGTAATTTAATCAGAAAATCCCATTAAGCCCTATTCATTCATTCATTCATTCATTCATTCATTCATTCAATAAATCTTCACTGAACACCTTCTCTGGCTCATCTTATAGGTGCTGAGGACAGAGAAAAAAGAAAGCAGTAACAACCTGTGCCTTCTTGGAATTTCCGTCTTAGCAGAAAAAGACAGACTATACTAAAGAAATTGTATATGTAATATGTCAGATGGTAATCAGTGCCATGGCAAAAAAATAAAGCAGGGAAGTGAGGTATGGAATGCAGGGTCAACTAGGGGAAGGCACTAGAAGGGATGAGGAAGGTAACAAGGGAAAGACCCATTGAAAGAGGGCATGTGAGCAAATACTGAACAGAGATGAAGGAACAAGCCATGTGAATATCCAGGGAACATTTCAGACAGGCAACAGGCATCTGGCTGGAGCCAAATGAGCCAGGGCAAAAGGATAAAGAGATGGAGATGAGGAAAGAACAACAAAGACTGGTGTAGGTAGGGATGGGGGGCGTGATGGTGCACAGCAGCATAGGGCCTGGTAAGGCACTCTGGGTTCACTCTCAGTAAGGTGGGACAGCGTTGAAGAGTTTTCAGCAAAGGAATGCACATTCTGGCTTCGATATCACTGTGACTGCTGTAATGAGAAGAGAATTTGGAAAGACAACAGCAGAGCAGAGAAGCCTCTTAATGTCCTCAACTGTCAAGCACACCTTTTCATCTGTCCTTTTCTAATGAAAATTCTTAGCATCTGTTTTCCTTCTGTGGCAAAAACAAAAGTGTACCTATCAAGTCTTCCAAAGGGAAACGCAAATACCAAGGCATCTGTGTATGTGAAGAGTCATTCTGTCAATGCAACCAAGGCTCCCTCTGGGCATAAATACTTTGTGAGAGCTTCTTAATTGCATCCAATTAAAGAGCATGTAAACAATCTTAATTTGAGATGTCTATGTGAGGATGAATTTTAATTATTTAATATTAAATTTAAAAAACCCTCCTCTATAAGTAGATTTTTTTTTTCTTATATGAAATGGTGCTGTAACTACATTCTCTGGACTAGACATATGGTGAGGTAGTCTCATAACCAACTAAATATAAGCAACTTAAATCTCGGACATGTTTAGAATTGGTATTAAACAAGATACGTGCCTTGTAATTCAGAATTATACCAAAAAAATTTAAAGCATCTTTGTGTTTCAGGAAATTTTCTTTAATCTACAAAATAAATAACTATAGGATTCCATTATATAGAAAACTCCCACAGTGATTATTTACATATTGATGTCAACATATTTATAGAAACACAGTTATACATTAAAAATTGAGATTTCTAACCTGGGCTGCTAGGGTTCAAGCTAGGTTTCCTGGAATCTGCAAAAACGCTGAAATTATATGCAGGGTTTATTTTTTGTTTGTTTGTTTGTTTTGTGTGTGTGTGTGTGTGTGTGTGTGTGTGTGTGAATTTTTCTGAAAATAGTCATGATTTCACTAGAGTTGCAAAGAGACTCTTTCCCTAAAAATTTTAAGAACTATAATATGATCAGTATGAAGAAGTGATTGCAGTCAGAAGAAAAGTAAGAGCTTAAATAATTTAGTATTTATTCTGAAATCGTTTTTTAGGATCTTCTACGTGCAGAATGCTGTAGTTCTCACAAAGGCAAGATCTAACTCTCCTAAAACTTATGTTCTTCTCTAAAAGGTAAATAAAATCGACAGAAAACAATTCAGAAAAAGGCAAGGAAGTTATCTGAGCAACGATCAGAAACCCAATCACAGTGAATAAAATAAAAGGGTGTAATGCAGGGTCTCAGGTCCCGCTCCCTGCAAAAGAATGCAGGATATGGTGAGGCAAAAAAGGAACAACAATGGAGCCATAGATAGGGGAGTCATACCACTATATTCTCTACAGCGTCTGATCAAGACACAAAAGCAAACATCCCCAGTACCCCCATTGGGGGGTCTTCGTACACCCAAGTCTCTCTGGTGGCTGGGCGAAACACAGGAAACAGGATCCACACGATCCATAATCTGCCATCCGCCTGCTAACTGCAGTTCACTTGCTAACTGCACTTGCTAGCCGCAATCCGCCATCCGCTTCTCTGCCAACCATCCAATCAACCAACCAATCCCCTAGCATAGCCACGGCAGTTTTATTAGTGGCTCATGGCTAACCGGTAACAGTTGATGGCCAACTAGTTACAGTTGATGGCCATCTACTACCCAAGCCAGAACCTTTCCACGTGAGGCTGAGAGCCTGGAAACTGTTCTTCTGGCTCTGTCCCCACAAAGGGAATTTATTATAGGGAATCAGGAGAACAGCACAGACCCCAAGTGCCAGAAATAATACAGCTGGCATAGGAACTGAAATGTTCTCTCTTGCTCTGCCTCTTCTAGTATGCAATTTACATGATCCATTCTTTGGTCTGCTAAATATCTCTAACTGGCTTGTAATTTTTGTTCCTCTAAATATTTGGTTATGATTGGCTTTGTACTGCCATGATACTGATTTTGAATTCCCAATTCACCAAACTTCTAGGTCTCCAAGTTTAACAAAATCTGATTCAGCCTCTGCTTCTCTTAAGGATATGTCAATTCTTTAGAAAAGAGAACCTAATATTCTCAAATATCCATCCCGAGTCCAAAAATAGGCATCATTATCTGATATAAGCCTGACCACTTGGGCCATTCCTTTAGTAAGGGCAAGTAAGCACAACCAAAGATAGCTGTATATAGACTAGCCGTCAATATTCTTCAACTAAGTGTCCAAAACAATCAGTGTTAAGTTTCATCTATAATGTATAAAGAACCTACGGTATAATTGGGACTCATTAAATATTAGTGATTTTACCATACACCCCCAATATCAGTCTCATACACACACTCATCCAATGCAACTATTTACAAGGTTGCCCCTTATAGTGGACCGTCAAAAGGATAAAGATAAGCATAAGCCTCCTTCTTGTCCTCAGGGACCTAAAACTCCATTACAATATAAAATATGTGATAATTCCAATGGGTGATCCATAGAGAAGTATTAGATCTAGAATAGTGGAGAACTGAAGCAGATTATTCTGTAACCCTTCCTCTATATGACAAAATTATATTCAGTAATAAGATTCACATTAGGAGAGAACCAAGATGGCAGAGTAGATACTGTATCTGCTTCCTTCCATGAACACATTAAAATTACAACTAAATCATAGAAAAATCAACCTGAAGAACCATCTGAAGTCTAGCTAAACAGAAGTTTTATAACTAAGGACATAAATAAGAAGCCACATCAAGACTGGTAGGCGGGTGGAGATGTGAATTGGGCTGGCCCTGAACTTCCATGTGGCAGTTAAGAATCAGGAGGGCTATCTTGGCCATGGAGGTTTCCCCCAGAGGAGTGAGGGACCACAGCCCCACATCAGGCTCCCCAGCACAAAGTACTGGTGCTGGGAAAAGGAGCCCCCACATGTGGCTATGAAAAACAGTGGGGATTCCAACTGTCAGATGAGAGAGAAGGCTGGGGGGAAAACTAGACATCCTCTTAAAGGAGCTGTGCACAGACTCACTCACTCACAGGCTCTCACACTGGGCTCCGGTGGAAGGACTGTGACTTCGGGGGTGTCAGAGGCAAATGGGGGGGCAAACTGAAGTGTGTTGCTTCAGGAGGATGGCTGGAGGTCACCATTTTCCCCCGAGTCTTTCTCCCGTACAGTCAGTAGGTGGTTGCCATCTTTCCTGCATTGAGCCCTCCCCGCACATGGCCAAATCCAAATCTGATTGGTCTGGTGAGCTCCACTGGGGCCCTGCCCCACCAAACTCCCTCAACGTTGGAGACACTTTCTCAGCAAGCAGCCAACCCCACCCGTAATACACTCTCGTTTGGAAAACTATTGGAGTCCGTAGGCCCCAGGTGGATGATAATTGGCCTTGGTGTGCTCTGAGACTTTTGCTGAGTACTTCCAGGCTTAGTACTGACATAAAACCAGAATCTACATTAACCTAGTGACCACAACTCTTCCCACTCTACTGACTCCCTGAGACCCTGCCTCACCCAGCTTTTGTACCACTGGAGGCTTTATCAGTGGCTGAAACTTAAGGGAACTGGTATGTGGCAGCAGGCCCCAGGGTGTCCTGGCTTTCTGCAGAGCTACCCAATGCCTGGTACTGATGGCAGAAGTCCTTGGTTCACAGCGTGGCTTCTCCCACATACCTCCAGGTTTAGCACAGGAAGCTAACAATTGCAGATCACTTTGTAGCTCTTACCAGGTAGTCCCTGTCTGGTCATAGTCAGTGGTGACCTGGGCCTGTACCAGAGCCCCTTCCAAGAGGCCAAAGAACCAACATACTTGGAGGTTGGCTTCAGAACAGAGCAGAGCACCACCCCACAAGGGGCACACACAAAGGGAAGTCTCAACAGGAACCAGAACCAGCTAGGGTGAATTTGGCTCTGCAGGGGTAGGCCTCCCACAGAGCAGCCCATAAGCTGTGGATATGGCCAAACCCCACAGCCAATCAGCCTTAGGGCCAATCCCACCCACTAATGTGCCAATAGCAATCAAGGCTCAACTATAACAGGAGGACACATAACCAATACAAGGGACACTCCTGGAGCACCCAGAGCAGATGACCAGGGAGACTGTGCCAGTACCCCACAGGGCACCTACTACATGAGGCCACCTGGCCAAGATGGGTGATATAGAAGATCTACCTCATACATAAAAACACATACACAGAAGCAATCAAACTAAGAAAACAAATGTGTCCCAAATGAAAGAACAGGAGAAAACTCCAGAAAAAGAACTAAGTGAAATGGAAGCAAACAACCTACCATATACAAACTTCAAAATTAATGGTTATGGGGATGCTCAAAGAACTTAGTGAGAACATCAACAAAGAGATAGCAAGCATAAACAAAGACATAGAAACCATAAAGAAAACAGAAGTGAAGAACATAATAACTGAAATGAAGAATGCACTAGAAGGAATCCCAGCAGACTAGATGAAGCAGAGGATAGAATTAGCGATTTGGCAGACAAGGTAGCAGAAAACACCCAACTGGAACAGCAATATGGAAAAAGAATCCACAAAAATGAGGATTCTTTAAAAGACTTCTTAGACAACATTAAGTGTAACAACGTCGATATATCATAGGGGTACCAGAAGAAGGAGAAGAAAGCAAGCAAGGAATTGAGAACCTATTTAAAGCAATAATGACTGATACTTTACTAACCTGGTGAAAGAAAGAGACATACAACTCCAGGAAGTGCAGAGTCCCAAACAACATGAACCTAAACAGGCCCACACCAAGACACATTATAATTAAAATGGGAAAGGTTAAAGACAAACAGAGAATCTTAAACACAGCAAGAGAAAGGCAACTAGTAACTTATAAGGGAGCTCCCATAAGACTGTCAGTTGATTTCACAATGAAACTTTGCAGTCCAGAAGAGATTGGCATGAAATATTCAGTGTTGTGAATAGTAAGGACCTATAACCAAGGGTACTCTATCCAGCAAGGCTATCACTTAAAATCAAAAGACAGATGAAGAGCTTCTCAGACAAGAAAAAACTAAAGGAGCTTCTCACCACCAAACCAGAATTACAAGGAACATTAGACAGACTTTTTTTTTTTAATTATTATTATTATTAGTCTCAGGTACACAAGACAAAGTAATACTTAGATGTTTATCATTTACATCCCTCACACTGTGTGAACCCGCCTTCCCCCATCCACTATCCCTCTGACATCGCACATAGACATTACATTTCCACCGTCTCTATTTCTAATGCTGTACTCTGCTTCTTGTAAGTATATACATATATATATATATATATATATATATATATATATATATATACACATATATATATATATAATTATAGTTGGCACTCATTATTGTTCTGCCCGCCGCAGGGTGTGCTGCATGAGGGTTGACCACTTAAATGTAGTTTGGTCTCTATGGGCTCTTGTGCCCATAGAGAATTCCCTCTGGGTGTGTCACTTGTAGGTCAAACCCAGCAGTACTCTGGTTTGGTCTGGAGTTGGCCTCTGAGTGTATTGAATCTTGTGCCTCTTAAGCTGGACCCTGGTAGGGCAATTTCAGAACAAAGCAAATTGCCAAGCACAACAACAACAACAACAACAACAAAGAAAAAGTCAAATACCTTCACATGTAAAAACAACCAACAACCCCCACTCAACACAGGCAAAGATATCAAAGATCTAAAGCCAAAACAAAACAAAACAAAACAAAAAGCAGTGCCAGTCATGACTTAAGCCCACCAAGTAACCTCCAGGTTGTCCTCTGCTGTACCTAAAAGTCCTCTGTATATTGTGCAGGCAGAGCCAATCACCTGGTGCCCAGAGTTATGTTGCAGCTGCAGATTTAGATGCGTGGGGCTGAGGGGTCTGGATGGTAGTTTCTACAAAGTCAGTGCAGTTTCTGCCCTTGCCTGCACATATGTGCACTGAGAGTAGCACCACCAGCCCTGTATCCAGTTCTCCTGAGTCTTAGGGCACTTCTTCTGTGTGTGTGTGGGGTGGGTGGGTGGGGGGAGGTGGCAGGAGATTTCTGAGCTGTTAAAAGCCCAAAGCTATGTCTGCCACTTACTGCTGATCCCTGGGAGTGCCTCTGCAGTTGTAATTGCCCTGCCATAGGCAGGCCAAAAAGGGTGGGGGCTGGGGATGGACGGGTCTTCTCTCTCCTAGGCCAGCCCTGTCACACTCTTCCTGCAGGCCAGAAAAGGTGGTGGCTGGGGGTGGAGGAGTCTCTTCTCTCCTAGCCCAGCAAAAATCACACTCTTCCCAGCCTCTTCCCTGGGTCAGAGGTGCACGCCAGTCTTCCCAGAGCTTGAGCACTAAGGCTCCTCTGTAATCTGACACTACTCCTCAGTTCAGGGTCCAGTTTAAGTCTCTAGAAGGGCAGGGGTAGGATTGGAAGAGTGGGGGAGGGGCCCAGGTATGGAGTTTGTGTCCTTTGTCCGGCCTAGGGCTTAACTGGAGGTATCAGCTGAGGTTATTGCCTCAAATGCTGGATATGCTGCCCCCTCAGCGGGAGAGATCAGCTGTGGGATGCAGGGAAAGAGCCCACCTCCTGGCTTTTGTGTTCTCTGTTCCTTTCTGGGATCCCCTGCATCTCTGCAGCTGTGGATGCCGGCCACATTTCCACAGCCGCAGATGTAGGCCCTGTCTCCACTCCGCTCCCTTCCCTCTTCCCCTGCTTGCCCAATTTGCCCACCTTCAAGTAATCCTTGCACAAGTCTCTTAGCTGTTCTTCGTGATGAGCAGAGAGTCTTTTGATGGGATGTAGATGTCCTGTTTGTGATAAGATCCGGAGAACTCAAAAAGTGTGCACCGCTGCCGCCATTCCTATGACATCACCCTCCAGACAGACTTCTTTAAGAAAAAAATAAAAATAAAAAATATGAATAATAAAATTTCAATAACTACATATATAGCAACAATTACTTTAAATGTAAATGGATCCAATGGTCCAATCTAAAGATAGGGTGACTGAATAGAAAATAAAACAAGTCTCTTACATATGATGCCTACAAGAGGCTCACTTCAGATCAAAAGACACTTTTTCCAAAAAAGTGTCTTTTGGAGAAAGATATTTCATGAAAATGGAAACAAACAAAAAAGCTGGCGTAGCAATACTTATACCAGACAAAATGATTTTAAAGCAAAGGTTACAAGTGACAGAGAAGGACCTAGAAATTCAACTTCTGGGTATTTATGTGAAGAAACCCAAAACACTACTTCAAGTGGACGTGTACATCCATATGTTCATTGGAGCATTGTTAACAACGGCCAAAAGGTGGAAGCAGCCTGGGTGTCTGTGGATGGATGAATGGATAAAGAGGAGGTGGGACATATTTAAAATGGAATATTGCTCGGCTATGGAAGAGAATGGGTTCTTGCCATCTGCAGCAGCATTGATGGAACCGATTGTCCTGAGTGGAGTACGTCAGACAGAAAAATACAAATACAATATGATTCCGCTTACATGTGGAATCTAAAGAACAAAATGAACAAACAAAACAAACAAACACATAGATACAGAAGATATTTTTATGGCTACCAGATAGGAGTGGTGTTTTGGGAGTGAAAAAGGGGAAGGGATTAAGAGGTACAAATTGGTTGTTACAAAGTAGTCATGGGGATGTAGGATATAGTATAAAGAATATAGTTAATAACACTGTAATAGCTATGTATGGTGTCAGATGTGTAAATTTATTGCGGTGATAGATGGAACAGGGTTGGGGAGTACAGAGTGAAAAAAGTGAAGGGAATAAGAAGTACAAATTGGTAGTTACAAAATAGTCAAGGGGATGTAATGTAAAGCATAGGTAATATAGTCAATAATATGGTAATAATACCTATGTTATTGCCAGGTGGGTACTAGACTAGTCACATGGAATCACTTGTTAGAGTATATAGATGTCTAACCACTATACTATACACCTGAAATTAATATAAAATATTGAATGTGAACTATAATTGAAGAATGAAAATGGGGGAACGTTGAAGGGCAATAAGAGGTCCAAATTTCCAGGTATACAATATTGGTCATGGGGATGTAATATACAGCATAGGGAATATAGTCCATAATATTGTGATAGCATAGTACAGTGTCATAAATTGCTGTATCACTTCTTTAGGTATATAAATATTGAATAACTATGGTGTACACCTGAAACTAATATAATATTGTATGTTAGCTATATTTTTAATACAACTTTTTTAAAAAATTACAACATTTTATAGTAATGAATTCTTTAATAAATGCTACAGTTTACATGGATGTTAATTTGGAGAACTCCTGCTATATTTGTAATGGGTCAGAAATGTTTAAGGTTGCATTGATCACTGTTCTTGCCTTCAACCCATGTGGTACCACATATTCCTCCATTTAGGCAGTAGATTTGAAATAAATGCTAAAAGCACAGTGATTGTAAAGTGGAAAAAATAGAATGTGACTTACTTCATATCTGTCATTTTTTTCATTCTGGAGGTTTGAGTTTCTCATTAAAATAGTACAATAGAGTGACTAGAGTAAACATTTAAAAATCAGGCCCAGCTGAATCTGAATCTATTGAAAAAAACCTCTTTCGTTTATTCTTGAATTGAAACTGTGTATCTGCAGCTGCATGTCTCAAGTCAACTGTAGTTACATATATATCATTAAAACTCAAAAGTAACTAGAACAATTGTTTAGAACTTAGACCAACAGAGGACATTTTAGGAAGGAGTATTTATTGTATCATTGACGTTGCTTAGCACTGCCAACCCATGGTGTTAATGAAACGTAGACTGAGTTTTAGATTGGTATCGTTTTATATTCTCTAGAGAAAACACTCCCAGGGCACACTAATCCTCCTGCTCCCGGTGTCCTCTTTTGGTTTACAATGCCAGAGAGCAAGTGCCATGTCAGTGTACCAAAAGACTTTAATGCCAGTATTATCTAGAACATAAACACCACCAGCCAAATTTTAAGACAAAAGTATTAGTTTAATGGCTTAAGACATGATTGAGTTTCCTGAGAACTGTGCTGTCATGAAAGGCCAGGAAATATTGTCAGGACCCATTTTCAGATAATGTTCTATCTCTCAGCTGTATCTCTTCCCCTGTGGTGCACATTCTGAGGCAGGCTCGCCTTTCCAGGTAAAAAGGTGTCAGCCAATATCCCCCACCCCTCCTCCTATCCTCTAAGCAGGCCCAGTAGAAAGAATATGGTTTTTGGGTTTTTTTCCTCTGTCACTCTCTAGCTGAGTCTTATGCCCATCCTAAACCCATCACTGAGGCCAGGCGTATGCAGGGACTAGATGTCTGGTGACTGTGTCCATCCGACCTTGGAGCCAAGAGTCACTTAACTGTAGCTCAACAATAAGAGTAACAGTGAGAAATAGTGCTCTAATTACTGGAAGAAAAACAATGAGAAGTTTTGGGGCAAAAATATAAGCTATTGACTGCACTCACTACCATTGGCAAGTCGGACAGTTTCATATGATGGTTGTAACTCCCCTATAGCAGTTTCTGTGCTTATCTGTAAAATAGAAATAGTAGTACAGACTTCAGTGTGTAGTCAGTGTTAAGTGAGAAAAGAACCTCTTAGCAGGTATTAAATAAACAGTAATTATTAATAGTAACTTTGTATGAGTCCTTACTATGGACTAAACTAAAGCTGTTAGCTAGATTATATTGTGTTCACATTATCTTCACAGTAATGCTGAGATGGTAAAATGTGTGTGTCGATTTGGCTAGGCTATGGTGCCAAGTTATTTGGTTAAACACCAACATAAGTGTTGCTGTGAAGCTGTTCTTT
This sequence comes from Rhinolophus sinicus, assembly GCF_036562045.2. Taxonomy (NCBI): domain Eukaryota; kingdom Metazoa; phylum Chordata; class Mammalia; order Chiroptera; family Rhinolophidae; genus Rhinolophus; species Rhinolophus sinicus. Next base: position 186,774,853 of record NC_133751.1, on the reverse strand, counting down.
AGATGTGATTAACATTGAAATCAATAGACTCTGACTAAAGCTAATTACCCTACATAAAGGGGGTAAGCCTCATCCAATCAGCTGAAGGCCTTCAAAAACTGAGGGACACTGAAGAGACAGAAATTGTGCCCCAGACCACTTTTGGACTTAAGACTGCAACATCAACTCTTGTCTGAATTTTCAGCCTGCTGTCTTGGCCTGTAAATGTCAAACATAGAAGCTGTCACAATTTTGTGAGCCAATTCCTTAAAATCTCTTGATAGATAGATAGATGATAGATATAGATAGATAGATAGATAGATAGATAGATAGATAGATAGATAGATAGATAGATGATAGATAGATAGATAGATAGATAGATAGATAGATAGATAGATTGATATTGAGACATTGACACATATTCCTCCTATTGCTTTTGTTTCTCTGGAGAACCCTGACTAATATAGATTTTGGTACTGAGAGTGATTCTGGAGACACAGTATCTTAAGGATGAGTGCTCTGAATTGGTTCTGTGGTTTCCAGAATTGATTTTCTAGTCTGATTAGATTTAAAGGCACTAATGACTATTTCCAGTTGTAAAGAGAGCACTGAGTTCATAGTGTGATATGGCAATAGAGATATAGAAAATATCACCACCGGATATTCCTAATCAAATACTTATAAGACAAGTTTCTGGGTGACCATGTATTTGACGATGCCTTACAACATTTTTGCCAAACTAATGAGCATAATGAAATTGGCTGATTGCTTCTAATTGTGCTGGACAAATGGGGGAGCGAAGAGGATGAGTTCAGGGATTCAAATTCTCAGCTCAGGCACTGTACAAATGATCTGTGAGTTTCTATATCCACTCTGAAAGCAACCCTTAGCTCCTATACCTGCAGAATTGAGGCTGCTGAAAATTAAATCTGAATCTCATTCTGTGAATGGCAGAATTACAATACAAATTGAATTCCCAACCTCACAGCATGTCCGCTATTTAAATAAGGGCATGGACTGGGGGGAAAATTGAGTCCTAAATATTAGAACAGGAACATATGGGAAGACCCTGACAAAACTGGGGACATTGAATGCCTAAATTCTGTTGAAGCTTCTTTGCCAGTAGAAGCAGCCACTCAACCCCCATTTGAGGTGATCAGCCCTGCTTTACCTGAGAAAACTGACATAGCCTCCCCTGAGAAATTGCCTTGTAAGACACTCCAAGTTCACCTCATCAGCTTCCCCCATCACCTTTCTTTGCCTCTAAAGCTAAACTAGCCTCAAATCGTGACCCCTGAGGAGGTGAGCTTCTTTCCAAAAGAACTGCACAATTTTTCCAACTTATTCAGACAGAAACTGGGGTTGGGTGTTGGCGGAGAACATGTGAGAATGAATATTAATGGGATAAAATAGCAGTGGAAGAAACAAAGTTGGATCAGGCCCAACGTATTGAGAAGGCCTACTAAGCAGAGATGCTGAATATAATGTTGCAGTTTGGTGAGTAAGAAAGATCTCTACAGTTTACTTGGTTGGTTGGTTGGAACATGGACCAAAAGGTCGCCCACAATAACTAAGATAAAATGTCAAAACTGCCTTAGTATACTGCAGAGGAAGGGACCCAGAGGCTTAATTACATTTGAATGTTAGAGTGCAGTTAACATTTGAAGGATCCAATGGGCACAATTTTCACCGTGATTGTGAGAAACAAATTCATGAGAGGAGCTCTAACACCCTTGAAGAACTCTGTGGTTCCTCTTTCTGCATTGTTACCACAATGGACAGCAGAGTCAAAGCAGTAATCAGAATAGTCTGACTCACAGAGACCTATGGCTTGGCTAGATGATCATGGTATTCTTAGAAGTGAAGTAGATGGCAGTCAAGTAAATTCTTACTCCACCTGTGTAAGTGAAAGAGTTTTAAATCAAGTGAAGAGAAGTCTAACTTAAATCATAAAAACAAAGAATCATGGCCCCTCAATCAATTCTGACTACTAGAGGGTTTTCCTGCTTTGAGATAGTTTATAGTCTCCTTATTGTATAGATAAAGACACTGAGGCTGAAAACATTTAAATAACTTGTCCAAGTTCATGTATTAAGGAATTTGGTAGTCCTGGGATTTTTAACCATGATCTAGAAAAAAATCTAGATTCATAATCACTTAACTCTAACTCCAAGCAGAATTCCTGATTTAGTAGGCATTCAATAAATATTTTTTGAAAAATGTCTAAGAAGAAGAATAAAAAATAATGCATGAAATGTTAGACTTTTATGAACATAGCAATAATTATTAAAATAATATTACTGATAATGTGTTAATGAATAGAAACTAATAAAAATATAGTCTTTAAAGTTACTTATAAACCTGATTTAGTAGATGGACGCAGAAGGAAGAGGAAAGTTACGTAATAACTACCAAAGAATTTTAAGATTAATGTTCTATGCTGCAATGGACAAGATCAGGACTTGGTATTCCCTACCTTTTGCTCTTGCTAAATATAGTCAAGGAAATGGAGAAAATTACAATTTTTAAAAAGATCATCTTCTTGTAGTATAGTTTTTCTCCCAACCTGCTTTTCTCACCTTTGATCTATACATTAAGCTTTGAAGAAGAATAAAAAGAAAATGTCCTCAGTGGAAAGTTTAAGATCATAAATCTTCTTTTGCTACACTTATAAATTTGTTGGGAAAAACCCATCATGGGCCTTTGACTCTGTCTTAAATCTCTGTGAAACTCCGTTGTAGTCAGTGCCTTTTCTGGGACCAGAATTCCATGAAGATACTACATCATTAAATTCCTAAAACAATGACAATGAAAAATAACTAGGCCACGTTAAGTTACTAGTGATATCTTTACCTCTACCAAGCGAAGATTAAACAGACATGCAATCCATATTTTCCTGACTACAAAAACAATTACATATTGGCAAACACATAATTGCCAGTTTATGAGATACAGATTTAAGCCACAATGTACTAAAATATGTAGATCATGTATATCTAAATTAAAAATAAATGTAAAGAAATTAATGATTGTTTTCTACCCATTCTGAAATCATTTCTCTAGTGTTTACTAACTATACATAGTATATATACTACTAAATATTTATAAAAGTAAGAATCTTTCTCAAGCAGTAAAGAGTAATTTTCAGAACAGTGAACAGAGTTAGATGCATGCTTTTTTGGATCTCCTTTCTTCATTGCTTTCTAGTATTTTCCACATAAGAACACATAAGACTGTAAGGCCACTCTTACAGTCTTGCTAAAACATCCAATTGATTTCGTAAAATTGTACCTGACCTGGCTGGAACATATTTTATCTTATCACTATAACTGCATATATGTTTTATAAAAATAAGAGAGTTTTAAGTTTGGAAATATTGGTATTCTAAATGTGAGTCCGATATGCTTCCGTTTAAGCTCAAGGGCCTACAATGACCAGGCAGTGAAGTAGGCAAGTATATAGAAATACAGAAGTTAGAAACTGTAAAATTGGAGAATGTGACCCATGTGAAGGGAGGCAAACACTCTGCATTCTAGTTGAGATTTGCCATGTGGGAACTTAGGCCAAGAATTGCCAGACACCTTGAATTTTCAAGAGAGCCAGAAATCCAAATCTTATATTTTAAAATATGAATAACAAAATTTATAACATCAAAACCTGTGAGTAGGTGATGGGAACCTGGATATGCCCCATCTTCAGACCTTTCACCACTAGCTTGCAATTTCTTGGTCAAACAATCCTTAAAATTGATTCCATATCATACAGCCTTCCTTAACTAATAGGAACAGCGTGCGACACATCTCAGGTGCTCAGACATAAAATCGTGAGCTATATTCAGTTTATGAAAACTAATACAGAAAATAAATATGATTCCTATTGTAAAATTATGCAAACTAATTGAGCAATATTACCTTACACATGTGATAGGATTGGGGTGTGCTGATTAGAATTAGGCATACTCTCTGACATGCAGAACATATTCTGAGAAGAAAAATATGAGGAAAAATCCTTTATAAGCAATTTTGTTATGATCAAAAACTGTTTCAAATCAACATCATCAATCTGTTTTAAGTAAGCGATAAACTAATTAAACCTAGAATCATAGCAGATTCAACAGTTAAAACACTTGCTGGCAAACCAGTTTTTTGTTTGTTTTTTTTAAACCAGCTATTTTTTATCTAGAAATCAATCTTGAGTCGACATAGTTGTACACATAAGTTATGCCTCTAGGCTTCTATGTAAACACCTCCTTTTACAAAGACAAAGAAAACATCATTTAATTATTTCAGAAGTGCAACAGTTATAGGATGCAATCTAGTCAAAGTTCTGTCAACTCGTAGGTTGGAAATATTGGCTGTCTCTGACATTTATTGTTTCACTCTGGAAATATAAAATCCACCCTCACAAGGATGTCGGCATGACTGTTAACAGTATTTAAATAAAAGCTTCAATATGCAAAGGAACTAACAATTCCCCAAATTCAACATTTCCCAAACTTTCTGAAAATGCCCCCTGCTTCTAAAACTCCCAATGTCCCCCGACACCTAAACTTACATAGTCCTTTGTCTATATCTTTTTGTGCATGCCTCAAATATACCATCATTATAGCACTTATCACAAATCTTGGTTTGTTTTTAAATAACTTTATATGTGTTTTTCTCTACTGATTTGTGGAAAGCAATGACTCGATTTTATTTATCTCTTATTGTTTATCCATGGAAGACCAACCTATCATAGGAATAAAAGTAAACCATCCTTCCCTGGTACTTTTGGTTTTTTTGGTTGGTACCAAAAACTGATTGTAGTTGCCACCCAATTTTATAAGCTAGATATAATCTTGCTGTTCAAGTACACAGAAGAGCTTTTGGGCTTCCCATTTGCCAGCAGAAAACTGTGGTAATGAGACATATATACATTCACCCTTTAAATCGTGTAGAAAGTAATAAGACAAGAGTAATTATCAAATTATATGAAAATTACATTTTATGTTTTCACTAGAATACAAATCCCTTAGAATATTGATCATGTCACAATCTCTTCACACTTCCAACACTAAACACAGCACAGAATTTGACACTTAATATACACTCAACAAATATTACATGTCTGTTAATATAAGAGCGATTAATTATAAACCAATTTGAATAAAACTCACATCACCAGCTTCATAATCATACACAATAAAATATGTAGTAAAAGGAATTCTAGGTAGCCAAGATAACGTAGCTGCCTAAATCCAAATCTCTCCACACATCCTCCAAAAATATGCAGATCAACAAAATGAACAAATAAAAATACACAAATGCTATGTTTTCAGCAAGACTAGAAGATAGAGAACACAATCAACTTTAGGTTAGCTGAATTAAAAAGAACAATTTATAATGCTAACAGTCAAAATTCACAATAAAGTTGAAACAGTTGTAACTCTACATCAAATAACGTAGTAACCACTGGAAATACTGGCTGTCTCTGATATTTATTGTTTCACTCTGGGTATATAAAGTCTACCCTCATAGGGTGGCAGGCATGACTGTTAATTGTATTTAAATGAAAGCTTCAATGTGTGAAGGAATTAACATTTCCCCAAATGCAACATTTCCCAGAGTTTCTAAAAATGCTGTTAAAAACTAGAGACTATAGAAGAGAAACTATAACAAGGAAACATACACTAATAATAAAAGAATTTAACATACTACTTTCAATACAAGAACAAATTAAGTGCACAAAAAATAAACTAGAAATATTATAAACCATACTATGTTTAAAACAAAAACTAGAAATTAATAACAAATATTTTAAAGGCCTCCCTGTATAGAAATTTTAAAAATCATATTGAACAACTCTTGTAAGAAAAGCAAAATATACACCAAAACGATAAATGTTTTTCGTATGATTACTTTTGAGAAATTCTATGTATCATAACCTCTGGGCTCCACTGAAAGCAGTAACCAAATGAAAATTTATAAACTAAAGCTCAGAATAATTAAAATAGGAAAATTAATTGAATCAATTGAATTCCTCAATTAAAAGCTTTAAAAACAAACAAACAAACAAAAAACAAAAACAACAAAAAAAGTAAGCCAAAGAAAACCGTAAGGAAGGAAATAATAAAAAGTAAAAACTAATGAATAAAATGGAACTTTCAAATATCTGTACATATGAATTGTGATAAAAAGGCAATAAAAAAAGACCAAACTACTGATAATATGCAACAATTTGGATGATCAGCAAAAACATTAGGCTGCCTGAAGGAGGGCAGACACAAAATAAAAGGGAACTGGAATCTATAGATACAGGTAGGAGATAAGTGTTTGCCTGGGTTTGGAGTAAGGCAGGAGGAACCTCCAGATGAGGGTATGAGGAACTTTTTTAGCATGACAGCACTGCTCCATAATTTGATGGTAGTCATGGTTCTGTAGGTATTTATATTTGTCAAAATTCATTGAATTGTACCCTTACAATGGATGCATTTATATATGTAAATTATATCTCAATTTGGTTTAATAAAAGAATCCATAAATCTATGCTGATATAAATAAACAAACACAGTGAGGTGAAGCATATCTGTTCCTTACAGTAGAATTCAACTAACAAATGTAGAAACAATGCTGAAGTTACAAAATTAACATTTGTACCCATTATAATGAGTCAATCATGTAAGAATAATTTGGATAATAAAACCAATGGTTGAAAGTTTGATGAAAAGCAAACAGTTCATACAGTCCTAAAGTATCTTCTCACAAATTACTTAGTAACAACAAAGAGGGAAAAAACACCTGTGTAGTGGAGAAACCAGGCAAACACCACCTTATCCAAGTGATCAAAGTTAGCATCACTAGTAATGGGACAAACCAACATCATGTGCCTCCTGATATGATGTACTGAGGACATACCCTCACATCGTGGTGCTCCTGTCACAAACCTATTTGCATCACATAAAAATATCAAACATTAAAAAGATAACAGATATCTGTTTGTAAAAACATTGATTGCCTAAAAGCAAACAGTGAATTAAAGCTGACATACAGTACTGAAGCACATTAAAGTACCAGTTTAATAAAGCAGAAATTAATAATATACTGTCTTCTTTGCCAGGTATATACCCCTTACATGTATGCCTCATTTCTCTAAGGACCTTTAAGATCTTCACATCCTGAATCTAATTATATGGAAACATCAGACAATCCCAAATTGAGCACAATTCTAAAAAATAACTAGTTTGTACTCTTAAAAAATAACAAGGTCATGAAAGACAAAGCAATACTGAAAACTGTTCCAGATTAAAGAGATATGACAAACAAACTCAATGTATGATTTTGGAGTGGACACTAGACTGCATGGAAATACATGCACATATGCATAAACATACAACCATCAACAAAATATAGGATGATTGGTAAAATTTTAGCGATGTCTATAGATTAGACAATGTTATATCAATGTAACATTCTTGAGTTTGTTCATTGTTCTGAGTCTATAAAAGGGCATGAGTGTTCTTATTGTTAGGTAATGTACATTGAAGTATTTAAGGGTGAAGGGACAGCATATTTGTAACATACAAAAGGTGCAGGAAAAACTAATTGTGTGTGTGTGTGTGTGTGCATGTGTATATTCAGAGAATGGTAAAGCAAATGCGGTAAATATTAGCAATTGAGGAGACTGGTTAAGGAGTAAATGGGAGTTGTTTGAATTCTTGGAATTTTTTCTGTAACTTTGACCTTATTTCAAAATAAAATGTTATAAACATTTAAACATACATTAAGTACATAATAATAAATACACGTTAGGTTGTAGAATACGGATATGCAGTAGATTGTAAGAATAGGATGTGTAATAGTAATTCTGATAAACCCATTTCCTTGGTTAGAAGTAAAAAAATATGGGACTAGAATTGACCCTTTTCTACTGTCTACTGGTCTCCACGGTTCACTGAAACACAATTCTAAGCATTTCAAGACAGTGCCTTACCTCTTCTCTCTTCCTTACTCATCTCTTCTGAAATAATGTTTCAATATAGTTTCACAAGATTCTCTTGAGGTTTGAGTCACTGAGTTACTTCCTTCTCCCTGAATATAATAGGAGCTTCCACCAAATCATGGTAAAATACATAACCAAAAACTCTCTAAGCAAAGGATACTTTATTTAGGACTTAGTTGATTCCCAGAGGCACATTTCAATATGTACTACATGTAAACAATTTATTTTATTATTCCAGTGGTGTAAGTTAGATTTCTGATGTAAACCTATTTAAATAATATAAAATATCAAAGATTAAAAAGTATAACAGATATATGTTTTTAGAAACTGCTGATTTCTAAACAAAACAAAACATTGCTTTTTTAGAAAGCATACAGGGTCAGGTAATTGGACCATGCACCCATGAAAACTCAGATATTTTCCATATGATCACTTAGTGCATCTTGTTACCTTATCACCATTGATTTATCAGAACCAGTCAACTTCATCAGACATAGTAAATTTAGTGTCCACTAAATTTAGTGTTTTATTTTATATTTTAAGTGAAAGTACTATATTTTAAATGAGACAAGCATTCATGATACTGATATGAAATTACATGGAAAATATATTAAGGTAAGAAAAGTTACAGAAGATATGGATAGTATGCTAACCTTTGGATTTAAAAGTGTCTGGAGGTGGGGGAATAATCATATTTTTTTATATATGCAAAAAAAGACACAATATGACTCAGTGGGAACCACACATACAGTATATGTTCAATAGAAAAATATTTCAAAAAACATATTTTATTCTTAGAAAGTTTGCCCAACAAGTAATTGATCAAAATATGAAATCAATAGACTGTAAAAAAAGTAATGAAGAACTGATTATAAAACATTTTGCCAAATTATTTACAACTATGGTGGCACAAGTCCACAGTCCCTTAACTAAAACTCTTGGGCTGCATTTCAGAATTCAGAATTATTCAGATCTTAAGAGAGATAATACGCAGCAAAGTCTGGTAGACAGTTCTTCTATCTCTGTTTCATACCTCCACTGATGTCTGAAGTAGCACCTCATAACCCAACACATTCATATTCTGTAGTTAAATGTATGAATATTCAAATTGAGTATAGTTTTAAAAAGATTGTAAGTCACCTCAGCTCAGTTGATGTCAGATTTTGCAGTCAAAGAAAAGCTTTTAATTTTCTGAGATTTGGGATTTCAGAATTATAGATAAGGAAGCATGAATTTTTATTTGCATAGCTACTGACAGAGCTGGGCATACAGAGAATTCTTGATGGATCTGTTAACTGGGTGAGTGCCTGAGATGAGAAAAATTTCATCAAAACATTCTTGTCTTCTTTCCTAGAGTCAAATATGTACATCGCCCACATTAAGCTCAGCAAGTCAGCTATGAACTCATGAGCTTTTCTAGTCAAAAAAGATCTAGTCCGACTATAAAATGGGGCCACTTACCCAGCAGGTTGCCTCATTAGGAGATCTGTAAAAGTTTCTATGTCTGGATTGGATTATTTTTAGGCTTTTCAGTAGTTTTGCTTCAGTTCTTCCCAGAGTCTCAAAATACAAAGGAACATAAAAGTAAAAAGGATTTTATTAAAAAGAAGAAAGAAGTGGGGGGGAGGAGGAGGAAGATAAATGCTGTCATCCACCCAGATTCATTAGGGCCTTTGTAATTAAAAGTTCATTCCTTTAATAATGAGCATTTTATAAAAGCTTTGCTTTAATTGTTGTATATGCTGTTTTAATGCTATTAATATAATCCAAACACTGTGTAAACATTATCTTTTCCAAGAAACACATGTCTAAATAATTTTCTAGATGTTACTGGCTTGAAGAATCTTCAGAAAACAATTTTTTTTTAGCAAAAGATCAATAAATAACCACACATTTGGTCATTGCTCTGTTTCTCTGGATTTACACTAATTACTTAACTTTCCATTTATTTAATTAATTGGAGAAATGAGTAGAATGCTTTGATTGTCTGGGTGAAAGGTTTTATAATTATGCTGACAATTAATAATTATAACAGTAATTCAGTATAACTTAATTTTGCCTTTACAAAAATCAATAAGGAAAACCACATACTGATTCCTGCAAAAACATTTATAATCAATTATAATTTCTTTCTCAGCAATTTATTTTTAATATCTGGCAAAAATACATCAAAAACTATTTTGGAGCCCAGATGCCCAGAAATATAATGTAATGCTCCAGTAGGAATTTTTATAGTCAGAACAATTTCTATTAATAAATAGAAATATCATCAGTATCGCAAATCCCATAGTCTATTTGGCCAAAGTCACGTTTAGAAAGACAATCAATAAAACAAATATTGGGAAAACTGTTCTTTTCCAAATATTAAAGAATTTTCCAGTTTCAAATGTCACATAGTACTCCAATTGATCTGTGTGAGATTTTTACTATCACCTTCCAGTACACAGAACCATTAGCATTATTGGCCAAGGAAGAAGAGTATATTTAAAACTTGACCATAGTTTAATTGATATCTTGAAGGTCCATGAAACCCACTCAACAGCTTTAAAAAAAAAAAGAAAAAAAGCAGTTGTTTTCAAAGCCTCATGCTTTACCTACTATGTCTGGTTAGAGTTTACCGGATTGCTAGAAACTGTTCCATTCTTTTAAGTAGGCCTCTCCAACCAGAAGTTTCAAACTCAATGAGAGAAGAACATACCTTCTAACACCACTCTAACTGACCAGTCTAGCAAGCCCTTCTTTATCATGTTAAAGCTGAGAAACAAAGCTTATCTTTTTCCCAAACCCAAATTAATCACTCAACGTCCAGTTTGATGCTAACTACAAAAGATTAAAAAAACAGAAAATCAAGGGCCTCCCTTTGGGTTTGCTGAAGGAAAGGAAGTGACATCCAGTTCTTGTGAGTGCCAATGGCAAATGATTAATGAGTTAACAGAAACCAACAAGAAGGGGAGTAAATCAACACAGGGTCAAGTGGTCCAGATGTCAAAAGGCAGAGCAAAGAGGCAATTTGTTGTGATGTTTATGGAGGATTTTCCCAGGGAAAGTCACAAAGTACTGTGACTGCAAATACAAAAGGTATGGAAATGTTTCCACTGACCTCCAGGGAAGGATCTGTCTGCCTTCCTACTGGATGCACACAAAAGCATCTGTTCCTATGTGCTTGTTGATCTGGTTGGAGGAGGTCATGTGGTATCTTTTCTCTACCCTAGTTTATCAGAGCAGGTGAACAGAACTTAGACTGGAAAGATGAGGGAAGAGGGAATGGGGGAATCTTAGAAACTGAAAAAGAATAAACAGAATATAAACCATCATAAAGGGAAGAACATGAGAAGAAAATCTGCATCTCTGTTTATCCAAGTTTTGCAGAAATGTTGTTAGTAAGAAAGTCATAGAATCATATACTCTATTGAACATAAAGAGAAATTCCTTAGGCCTGAGCAGGCAAGCCATGTGTTTTACACATATAGGTGAAAACTTTTTAAGAAAAAGACTGTATTTACACCAGTCGTTATTAATTACTGTTATTGGTCCTACTAACCATGATTAGCAGTAAACACTTTGTTCTCTTGAGAAAGAGCAGAGTGCGAAAACGTGTAGCCAGCACACAACCTGTGTGTTCTTTTATCTCAGGAGACTGAAAAAAACCTCCAAAACCAACTTGGATTGGCAATTTAATTCAGGAGTATTTAATCTAGTGTCCACTCTTCAGGAAGTCCAAAAATCAAGTCCTCCCTCCAGCCATACACACAGTATACTAATTCATCTGTGTGCATTGTTCTGAGAATCTTACAGTTTTCATCAAATTCTCAAATGGTCCTCAAAGTGTTAATAACCACCAATTTAATATCTGATCCATAATACCAGTAGGAGGTAGGACAGCACTAAAGAAAAAGCAGTGACCATCTATTTAGTTAGCTAACCCAAGAAGAGGGCTTGTTTCAGAGAACTTGTGTGTGTGTGTGTGTGTGTGTGTGTGTGTGTGTGTATGTTGGAAAAAAGAAAAAGTGAGACAGAGTCAAACATCCTGGTATTATATCAAGAGTATTAATAATCACACAATTCTTATTAATTTTATATCAGAGTGAAGAATTTTACCAAGTGACAGAATTGCAAAGAAAACAGAGACCATGTTAGAATTGGTAGAACATGACTAATTAAAATGTCTGCAAATTGAAATTGGAAGGGAGAAAAATGTATTACCAGTCTATAAGCAGATAGCAAACACGGCATCAGAAGAGAAATTGAAAGACAGAAATGCTGTGACATGAAGTTAAACAAAATGCCCCTCATGTTTCATTGCTCTATATAAAGAAATAACACAACACATTAAATAATTTACTAAGGAGTACATATTTTGCTCTTTTTATTTGAGTGGTGGACCATGAGCTAAATTACTCAAAATCAAAAGGTGCTCTCATAAAATATTTATATGAGATTCTTCTATATTGTATGTGGATAATAACCCTTACATTGAAAAATTTCCTGGGATTTTAAAACTGCCTATAATAATAGTATAATATTTGAATGATAAAGAAAGTAAAATTAAATTTCTATCTTGCTTTTATTTTTTTAAATTGAAAAATAAATTTTAAAATGGAAAGAGTAGCAATAAACATTATTAGAAGATAACCAAAACCAAATACCATATACTGTAGTTTGCCGTGTATAATGTGCTTCTGTGTATAATGTGCACCCATGCTTTTAGCCCAAGCTTTCAGGTAAAAAATCTTTCGTTTTAATTTTTTAATTCAATTTTTTGTTTGTCTGTTTACATTTAGGGACTTGCTTTTGTATTATGAAGGAATTTTAGCATTTATTTTTTAATATGTTATTGTACAAGAAATTTTATGTAACAAATAATTACAAAACACAAGAACAGATACAAAGTTTGAGAAATTTTATGTACCAGTAACAAATTTACAATATTTACGCACCATAGAAGGCCAAGAAATAGATATGATTAGTGAAAAAATAGAGGATTAATGATGACAATGCAATCTCACTCACACTGCCTTGGAGTGCCAAGCTAGAGGTACAGATGTAGTGATTCACTGGGTTCCTTGCTTCTGTTACATTGAAACTTTCATACTTGTGGCCATGCCACCCCTAGATCCGGACTTTGAGCCAGAAATTATAAACTCAGAAATTCAGGAATAAAACAGCAAGAATGACAGGGATGCTGGCAAACCATAGGTTCATGTCCCTCTGGCGGGGGTGGTGGGGGGTGGGAAGCAGACTCAATTCTGCTCCAGCCTGTTGTTAGGTGGCAATAGAGGCCCATGTGGTCAGATCTTCCAATTGCTCAAAAGGGACAGAAATCTACATTTTTATATGCAATCTTCTGATTTCTTAAAATATTGGCAATCATTTACTTTTTAAAAAATAATTGTGTGAATCAAAAAAAAAAAAAGAAAGAAAGAAAACCACATAAATTGATAAAATATATGCTCTTAACAATTTGCTCCAGACAAACTCCATTCTTTCTTATGGGAGGTTTATTTAAAGAGCTCTAGGTATAGCTTCCATTAATTTAGTCCTTCACGTTAGTGATACTTTGAACTTATTCTTGGAATTCACTTTTCCTCTCCTTCTTGAGACAAACCTCTGGCTCTACTAACTTGAGTTTCTTCCTTGGTTCTCTGCAGGGTCTCAGATCCTGTGGAGCTGTCTGTTTTTTTCTCTTCACTCTGCCTACCATCCTTCCAGAAACTTCTGAGTATCAGTTTCTGGAGCTGTTCTGTCACAGGGTCTGTCCTATCACCACAGATGCATACTCCTTTTACACAGTTGCATATTAGTACTGACAAATTGTCTACCCACTTAGTTATGGGTAAAGGTCACTTGTAATGTCGAACAAGTTGTCAAGTTTCACCAGTCATATCACAGTCTCCCTCAATTTGTAATTTATTATGTCAATTTTCTGGCAGAAGGAAGTAAACTCATAAGGTCAGGGGGAAGTATCTTTTCTAATTCACTCAAAGGCATCATTTAGGCTGGATGTGGACTTCCTTACTCTTACAAATCCTACTTCTCCACAGATTTATTGTAAAGTGTTTTAAAGTTGGTTTGGCTACAATTAACAAAAACTAACTCAAACTGGCCTTAGCAATATTAAAAAATAAATACATAATTAACAAGTCAGGGAATAGCAGAAGGAATACAGAATGTAACAAAACAATCTTAACTGTATTACAAATACTGGAAACAACCTCACTGATGCAACCAGGGGAAAAGGTGCTGACCGGTAACTTTGGAAATGGTCAAAGTCTTTAAGACTAAAGGCAACTGAAACTATACATAAGCACTGCACTCTAATTTATAAAGTTATATCCCATTTGGCATACAGGTTAACAAACTGATACTGAAATACATTTGTAATGAAATTGAATAATTAAGCAAATGGGTGGCAGATGGGAGAGCCAGGTTTTTCATTATTAGAGTAAGATATTATATATGTTATATTATAGTTAGACAAAGGAAATAAGATACTATGTTTCCCTGAAAATAAGACCTACCCCGAAAATAAGCCTCAGTTAAGATCATCAGCCAGATGGACTCCCGAAAGGGATGGTGGGCTGCGCCCCCTGCAACTAGCAACGGCAACTGGACCTGGAGCTGAGCTGCGCCCTCCACAACTAAGACTGAAAAGACAACAACTTGAAGCTGAACAGCACCCTCCACAACTAAGATTGAAAGGACAACAACTTGACTTGGAAAAAAGTCCTGGAAGTACACACTGTTCCCCAATAAAGTCCTGTACCCCTTCCCCAATTTAAAAAAAAAAAAAAAAAGGACACAGAAGCCAACTGAAAGAGCTCCTATTGACCACAACTGGAACACTTTACACCACAAAATAATTAAGTTATATTGGATTATGACCCCAAATATAACATATATATATATATATATATATATATTCATGTGTCCATAGTATATGAATAAATCATTGAATAAATAAACTCAATTGACTAAATAAATGGGAGAGAATAGAAAAATCTCCCCTGCTGAAGAATGTCAAATTATTTATGTAAAGACTTAGTCCTAAATAAAGTAGAATACCCTATTTTTTAAGTGTGAGCTGTACATAGTGACTTCCTTCCAAAGACTACAGTATTGAAAGGAGGGGAGGGGGAAGAGTAAACTTATCATTGAGAAACCTGACAAACTACCTCAGCCAGACAATTAAGGTCAATATCCATATTATGTACCCTTAATATGATATAAAATGGCACTTTGTTGCTAATATGTACTCTTGCTCTGATGTGATAAAATAGTACTTTACCTCTTTAGCCTTCCTTTCAAAAACACATATGGGAAGTTTAATGATAAAAGCATTAGGACATCAGAAGTGTGAGATATTCTACAAAATACTTGACTAATACTCCTCAGAACTGCCAAGGTCATCAAGAACAAAGATAACCTGAAAAACTGTCACAGCCAAGAGTAGCCTAAGCAGACATGATAATCAAATGTAATGTGATAGCCCTAAGAGAGATCCTAGAACAGAAAAAGAACATTGGGCAAAAACTAAGGAAATCTGAATAAACTATTGACATTTTTAATAATAGCATATCTATATTGCTTCATTATGTGTTATAAATGTACCACACTATTATAAGATATTAGTAATCAGGGAAACTGGGTATGAGGTATACTCTCTGTACTATCTTTACAATTTTTTTCTGAATGCAAAGCTATTAAAAACTAAAATTTTTATCAAAAAAAAAAAAAAAAGATTCTAAGGATACAGGGATATCTTACTAAAGGCAAGGAAGACATGTGAGCAACCAGACCTGAAAAAAAGCACAAAGAAGAAGATCTCTGGAGACATCAGGAGAGGTGCTCCTGTGTCTTCACTGGTTTTACTTCCAGGAACATGAATCCACCCCCAGCCTCTGCCTTTCTTTTAGCCAAATTCCTAATTCCCAAAAGAGGATGTTTGCTCATTTTGCATAGGTCAAACATATAACATGAAGAGTAGTTTAATGACATGCCTGTAGTCTGTGTATTTTGAACAGATCCTAGAAATAGGGGATGCACAGTTTCAGTTATCCAGGAGTCCATTCTCTAAAGGGGCTTCAAAGAGAATGGAGCTGAGCTACACCAGGTACCTGGTGGGGAGATAAGTGAAAGTAATAAGCATGTCAGTTCTGCTTTACTGTTTTCAGTTAGTGTATCACTTAAGGTTTAGGTTAAGTGCTACAACAATGAGAGCCAAGAATGTAACCACTCAATAAAATGGAAGTTTATTTTTCTTACACACAAAAATCCAAATGTGAGTAGTCCAAATCTGGTGGGTGGTTGGCTCTGGCACTCTAGTTCCCAATTTAATGACAAATTACGTGCATAGGGCATTTGAAGAGCAAAGGAAGCAGTTCTCTAACCAATCACACCATGGAAGGAAGAAGGAATGAGAAAGAAGTGGTGTCTGGGAAAGCCTAATAGAAGAGAGACATGTTACAGGTAGGAGTTAGTAGGAGATAGGCATTGAGGAAGAAAGAATATTCCAAGCAGAGGAGCCCATTCTAGAGGACAAAGAGGTAAGAAGCAGGATAGCATAGGCAGTGAGCCACAATCCTGAGTTAGTGACAAAGTAAAGGTGAATCAGAAAGCCAAGAAATGAGGCTTTTTATAGTCACTGAAATCAGCGAGTGTAACTGAGGGTCTAATGAAGGGGCATTATTGGAGGGTTTTGAGCCAAACATTACATGATAAAATTTGTGTTTTGCAAGATCACCCTGGATGCTCTGTGAAGAAAGACTACAGAGGGGTATGGGCTAAAGCAGGGAAATCAGAAGTCTAAGGGAAAACCAATGTTTTTGGTTTTCACCCTTGGACAAGTGTGACTATAATCAGAAATGTTTTGAAGACCAAGCTAATAGGGTTGGTTAATGGACTAGACATATAAAGGAGAGGAAAACAGAAGGACACATACATTTTTGGCCTGGGCAACTGAGGAAATGGAAATACAATTTGTTAAGATAAACAAGACTGGGATAGAAATTGTTTTTGAGAAAAAACAAAGACATTGTTTATAAACATGGTGTGATAGAGATAAAAATTAGACATTTAAATACAGACATCATGTAGGCAGATGGATACAGAAGTCTGGATTAAAAGGACTGGTCAGGATTGAAGATATAAAGTTGGAATGCTCTAGCATATATACATTATTTCAAAATATGAAACTGTGTAAGATCATTTACACATGACTGTAAAGAGGAACTAGGTTTTAGGATGCAAAGGTGTTTTAACATGACATTTAGAGGATGGAGAGGAAGAGCTAGCCAAGGAAATGGAGGTAAAAGAGCTGCCAATGAGATACAAAAAGTATCAGAAAAGAATATGTGATGTTTCTAGGAGGATGGAAGAATCAAATGCTGCTGAGAACTTTATTTTCAAATTTAGGGTTGAACAATGTTTTCAGGAATTTCATTCTATCATTGTTCTGTATCTCCCTGGCTTTCTTACTCTGTCTCCAGTGTGGTCCTGCCAATTGACAAGAGCTGTTTCTTTTCAAGCAACCAGGAAAGTAACCCTTTTAAGTTTTAACATCTCTTCCCAAAGATCAGGTAACTAAATCACATGTAATGTGTATCAGGGGGCAATGGTTTAATAGTGCAAGAGATAGCAGAGGCAAAGAAAAACAGATTCAAAAAGCAATTACCTTGGACATAAAATTAGAAGTTGTTTAAATCAGGTGAAAAATCTTACAATCTCTATACTTTTGTAATTTTCTTGTCTTCACAATTCACTGCGGCAGCATTACGTACAGCTCAGGGACTACCCCAATTTGGGAGCTTCGTTTTTCCCATTTTGAAAGTAATCCTGATTGATAGCATTAATATTATAATATTGCATCAGATAAGCTATCAAATATGCAATTTTTAAGTATTTACGACATCATTTTTCATTGCATGGAATGACAATGAAGATTGCCTAGGGCAGTACAGGAAATTTTACAAACAAATTCTAACACTGATCTCAAGTTTTGTTGCTTTAACATTGGAAGCAGAAACCAGGTCATTGATGTCAGTTAAAGAAGTTCTTCTTAATGTATGGTCCCTGGACCAGAAGCAGCACCACCTGGGAAATTGTTAGTAGAAACATAAATTCTCAGCCCTCACCCAGACATACTAAACCAGACACTCTGGATAGAGGCCAGCAACTGGTGTTTTTAACAAGCTCTCCAAGTGATTACAATGTACAGAAAAGCTTGAAAAGCACTGAGTTAAAGGATGGAAAGTTGGGGGAGGAATACAGGGGAAGAAGAAGGGGAAGAAAGGGGTGGGAAGGAGAGAAAAAGAGAGAAGGAGGAGAAAAACAGAAGAGAAAGAAGAGATAGGGAAACAAGACGAGGACAAGAGATAGGGAAAGTGAGAGAGAGACCAAAAAGAAGAAAGAAAAGAACAGCAAAGAAAGGGAGAATCATAGGTATGCTTTAACAGTAATACTAAGCAATTGTCTACCAATTAGAAGTGTATAATCACCTCCCAGCATTGTTGTAAGAATTAACTGAGAAAATTAAAGTAAAACACTTTGCAAGTCCAAGCACATTCTCTGATCACAAGGCTTTAAAATTGGATATTAATTGCAAAAAGAAAGCAGGACAAACAACAAATATGTAGAGATTAAACAACATACTTTTAAAGAATGACCAGGTCAAAGAAGAAATAAGAGGAGAGATCAAAAGATACATAGAAACAAATGAGAATGAAACTACATCCTACCAAAATTGTGGGGGTTCAGCAAAAGCAATTTTAAGAGGGAAATGTCTATCATTACAGGCGTATCTCAAGAAACAAACAAACAACAACAAAAAAAACCCAGATAAATAACCACACATTACACCTTAAAGAACTAGAAAAAGAAAAACAAATGAAACCCAACATCAGCAGAAGAAAGGAAGTAATAGAAATCAGAGCAGAACTAAATGAAATAGAGAACAAAAAGACAATAGAAAAAATTAATGTGACAAAGAGCTGGTTCTTTGAAAAGATTAATAAAACTGACAAGTCTTTGGCTAGACTCACTAAGCTAAAAGAGAAAAGACACTAAAAACAAAATCAGAAATGAAAGAGGGGAAATTATCACAGATGCCACAGAAATACAAAGGATCATCCAAGGATACTATGAAGGACTATATGCCACCAAATTCAATAACCTAGAAGAAATGGACAAGTTCTTAGAAACATGCAACCTGTCTAGTCTGAATCACAAAGAACTGGAAAGTCTAAATAGACTGATCACCAGTAACACAACTGAATCAGTCATCAGAAACCTTCCTAAAAGCAAAAGTCCGGGACCAGATGGCTTTACTAGTGAATTCTACCAAACCTTCAATGAGGATCTAATACCTCTCCTACTCAAACTGTTCCAAAAAATTGAAGAAGAGACAGTACTCCCTAACTCATATTATGAGGCCAACATTACCCTGATGCAAAAACTTGGTAAGGATAACAAAAAAAAGAAAATTACAGACCAATATCTCTGATGAATACAGACACAAAAATCCTAAACGAAATTCTATCAAATAGAATGCAACAATGCACTAAAAAGATTATTCATCATAACTAAGTGGGGTTCATCCCAGAGGCACAAGGATGGTTCAACATATGCAAATTGATTAATGTGATACACTACATAAACAAAATAAAGGACAAAAATCATGTATCAATTGATGCAGTAAAAGCGTTTGACAAGATACAATGTCCGTTTATGATTAAAACACTTAATAAAATAGATATAGAAGGAAAATACCTTAACATAATAAAGACCATATATGACAAACCCTCAGCTAATATCATAATTAATGGTGTAGAACTGAAGCCCTTTGCTCTGCATTCAGGAACATGACAGAGCTTTCCTCTATCACCTCTGCTTTTCAACATAGTGTTGGAAGTCCTCGCCAGAGCAATCAGGCAAGAGAAAGAAATAAAAGGATACAGATTCAGAATAAAGAAGTTAAACTGTCACTCTTTGCAGATGACATGATGCTATATATAGAAAACCCTAAAGACTCCACCAAAAAGCTGTTAGACACAATCAACGAATACAGTAAAGTTGCCGGCTACAAAATCAACGTACAAAAGTCCGGTGCATTCTTATATGTTAACAATGAAATCTTAGAAAAATTAAAGAAAAAAAACACAATTCCTTTTGCAATTGCAACAAAAAGAATAAAATATCCAGTAATAAACTTAACCAAGGATGCGAAAGACCTATATGCTGAATACTATAAGACATTTTTGAAAGACATTGAAGAAGACACAAAGAAACAGAAAGACATTCCGTGCTCATGGATTGGAAGAATCAACATAGTTAAAATGGCCATGTTACCCAAAGCAATATACAGATTTAATGCAATCCACATCAAAATCCCAAGGGCATTTTTTAAAGAAATAGAACCAAAAATCATCAGATTTGTTTGGAACCACAAAAGAGTCTGAATAGCCAAAGCAATCCTAAGAAAAAAGAACAATGCTATAGGTATCACACTCCCTGACTTTAGCTTGTACTACAGGACAACAATAATCAAAACAGCATGGTACTGGCAGAAAAATAGATGCACGGACCAATGGAATAGAATTGAGAATCCAGAAATAAACCCACATAAATATGGACAGATAATTTTTGATAAAGAAGCAAAAAACATACAATGGAGAAAAGACAGCCTCTTCAATAAATGGTGCTGGCAGAATTGGAAAGCCACGTGCAAAAGAATGAAACTGGACTGCTATCTGTCACCATGTACCAAAATTAATTCAAAATGGATCAAATACCTAAGCCTAAGCCCTGAAACAATAGACTGCATAGAAGAAAACATAGGTGTTAACCTTTCGGACCTTGGGTTCAAAGAGCATTTTATGAATTTGACTCCAAAGGCAAGAGAAGTAAAAGGTAAAATAAGTGAATGGGACTATATCAAACTTAAAAGTTTCTACACAGCAGAAGAAACCATTGACAAAATAAAGAGGCAACCAACTGAACGGAAGAATATTTTGCTAATTTTTGCATATTAGCCTCCGATAAGGGGCTAATATCCAAAATATACAAGGAACTCATACAACTCAACAACAAAAGCAAACAACCCAATTGAAATCGAAAAATGGGCAGAGGACCTGAAGAGACATTTTTCCAAAGAGGACATACAAATGGCAAATAGACATATGAAAATGTTCAACATCACTAATCATCAGACAAATGCAAATAAAAACCACAATGAGATATCACCTCACCCCAGTTAGAATGGCTATCATCAGCAAGACAAATAGTAACAAGTGTGGGAGAGGCTGTGGAGAAAAAGGAACCCTCATACACTCTTGGTGGGAATGCAGACTGGTGCAGCCGCTATGGAAGGCAGTGTGGAGGTTCCTCAGAAAACTAAGAATAGAATAACCCTATGACCCAGCAATCCCTATCCTAGGTATCTACCCAAAAAATTTAAAAACATTTATCCATAAAGACATGTGTGCTCCAATGTTCATTGCAGCTTTATTTACAGTGGCCAAGACATGGAAACAACCAAAATGTCCTTCTATAGACGAATGGATAAAGAAGTTGTGGTATATATGCACAATGGAATACTATTCAGTGGTAAGAAATTATGAAATAGTGCCATTTGTGACAACATGGGTGGATCTTGAAATTATAATGCTAAGAGAAATTAAGTCAGACAGAAAAAGTAGAGAGCCATAAGATTTCACTGATATGTGGTATATAAAACTGAAAACAACAAAATAACAAGACAAACAAATGAAGAAAAAAAAACAAAACTCATAGACATAGAGAATAGTTTAGGGACTACCAGAGGGTAAAGGGGAAGGGGCTCTAGAAGAGGGTAAATGGTGTCTAATATATGGTGATGGAAAGAGAACTGACTCTGGGTGGTGAACACACAATGCAAGATATAGATAATGTATTACAGAATTGTACAGCTGAAATCTATGTAACTTTACTAACAATTGTCACCCCAATAAACTTTATTTAAAAAAATATATAAATGAGAATAGCTAACATTCGATTATATAGAGTAAAAAAAAAAACAAAAATAAAACAAACAAACAAAAAACACTTTGCAAGTGCCCTGGCACCTAATATTGGTAATATCTGTATAAAATTACTGATTACAAAATAGCTCAATATGAAAAGCTCAACACATCCATTTCCATAATCCTTATTTCGCTCCATTATTAACAATTATTTATTTATTTTCGCCAAGGCAAATACCTCGTAGGAGTCCTATTCTCCATCTAATTCAACTCCTGGCTTACTTTAGTTCTGCTTTCATTCTAGATCCTTCACTATTTCCTTGAAACCTTTTTCACTGTGTATGTTCAAACTCATCCAGTTGACTTCCAACTAGTAGAAAACATGGAAAAGTCACCAGATGAGGAGTGGTGAGATTGCCACCACGTAAGGTTCACCAGTAAAACACAGTCATGGCAAAGAATAATAGATGAGACTAATACTTGTTCAAACTGAGACAGGAACATATTTTGTTTAAAAGAGAGCCAAAGAGAAGCAAACTTATTTTTAAGTATTATTTGACTTCCTTATGGAGACTTGAAGATTTCCTGGAGTTTTATTACCAACAAAAAAAAATACCAGAGAGGCCAATTCCAAAGATTCAGCTCTTATTCATCGTTTAATAAAAATCATAAAATCCACCTGGCTAGGAAATTTAAAGATAAAAAAAACAACTAATTAAACTTAATTGGGTCAGTCTGGGCAAGCTGATTACCCTGTTTGATTGGCCTCGGGAGAATCTGATCATGGCTTCACCAAGTGCAACTTGGCAACGGAAAGCCTGAAGTCAGGACAGGTGCTATGTTTCTGTCTAACTGGAGATGTAATTTTTAGTGAGAAATAAGGAAAAGAGGTTAAAAAAGGAAACTACGTACTGGGGTATCGCACAATCAACCACAAACAAGTCATTCCAGACCCATTCTATTCTCTCAGAGGGGAGCAGAGGGAACTATTATAATAATAACAACACAACAGGCTTATTTTATAGGAGGCCCTAGATTTCCTTCCCCTGACTTAACCAAATATGCTTTATCAGGTTTTTGTTGTAAGTTCTTTCTGGCTTGCAACATAGAAAAGAAACTGAAAGAGAGCTATGTGGAGTCAATCGAGCACATGGAGGAGTGAAGTTTGTATGAGGGACCCAAATCACAATATAGCACATAGAAGAGTGTTGACCTAGAATTTGACGACAATCTTATCCCACCAGCGTACATACTTAAGATAATCATTCATTCTGGAACTCCTGATTTTGAAGGTATTAAGTTAATCTGATTAATATTGATTTAAAGTACATCAAGAACCATGGGTTAAAAATACAGATTTCTAAGCCTCAACTCAAGCTACCAAATCAAGAGTCTCTGGTAGTAAGTCCAGGAAAAATTTCTTTTAAAAAAAATGTTTGGGGGCAGCCGGATGGCCCCGTTGGTTAGAGTGCAAACTCTGAACCATAGGGTTGCTGTTTCGATTCCCACATGGGCCAGTGAGCTGTGCCCTCCACAACCAGATTGAAGACAAGGAGCTGCCACTGAACTTCTGGAGGGGCGGCCAGATTGGCTCAGTTGGTTAGAGCGTGAGCTCTCAACAACAAGGTTGTAGGTTCAATTCCCACATGGGATGGTGGGCTGTGCCCCCTGTAATTAAAGATTGAAAGAAAACAGTGACTGGACTTGGAGCTGAGCTGCACCCTCCACAACTAGATCAGAGGATAACAACTTGGAGCTGATGGGCCCTGGAGAAACACACTGTTCCCCAATATTCCCCGATTAAAAAAAAAAAATGCTTCCCTGGTGGCTCTTAGTTATTGTAAAACATGTGAAATGTACTTTCAGTGTCTTGCTTAGTGGCATAATAGTTAAGAGTTTTAATGTCATGTCCATCATACCATATGATGGATGATATGACTTACCTTGAATCATTTTACCTCTTTTTATTCCTTGTTATAAAATGAAGATATTAAGAGTCCCTAACCCAAAATGTTGTTACAAAGATTAATACATAAAAAATGTTTAGTACAGTGCATGGCTAAACAAATTTTACTGTTTTTAACAGTGACATTATCTAGACAAAAATAGTAAGTCAACAACAACAAAAAAAGTGGCATCTAAGTGAAATCCGTGTGGCAACCCTGTTCTACTACTGTGTTTTTGCAATTCCTGTAGCATGCTAAATCTTCCTCATTAAAAGCTAAAATTTACCATTTCTTGAACCTCCTTTTTTTGTTTTTTATTCTACTTCTCTCTCTTGAAAGAGTGAAAAGTAGAATAAACAGACAAGGGAAGTTTCTATGGCACATGACATAAGGATAACATGAGAGGCCTAACTTTTAGTAAGTGCCAACCATGTGTGTCGTGCAGGGCAGCCTGCGGGGTCTCTGCTCCTGCTCCCCACATAAGAATGCAAGATATGGCTAGGCCAAAAAGCAACACCCACGGAGCCATATGTAGGGGAGTCATACCACTATGGTCTCACTGGAGGCTGGGTTCACAGGACATGCGACCTGCTGTCCACTTTGCTGCCAACCGACCGACTCTCCTCGACTCTCCTCGACTCTCCTCGACTCTCCTCCATAGCCGCGGCAGTTATATTAGTGGCCAATGGCTCAATGGTTACAGCTGATGGCCAACTAGCCACAGCTGATGGCCATCCAATCACAGTTGATGGCCATTTACTACCTGAGCCAGTACCTTTCTATGTGAGGCCGAGAGCCTGGAAACTGTTCTTTGGGGCTCTGTCCCCACAATGTGTCAGGAAGGTCTACACGTGACTACAGGAGGAAGCAGGTGTAGCTCTTATGACCTTCAATTACTCGACATAAAGGCTGATGACTCAGAAAGGAAAAAAGAAACTCAGACATGAGACACAACTGTCAAAAATGAATTAAATTAGTTACATATATTGTGAAATATGTTATGATTCACATTAATATAGGACATGTAGAGTCCATTTTCATCCAGAAAGGAAGTGAAAATGAAGGAAGATAATGAGTTCCATATCATGTGAAGGCCACATCCAAATTATCTGTGCTTTATCAACCATAGTATTAGTATTGTTCCTACAGATTGATATGCATGATCTCATTTAATTCTCAGAAAACTGTGCAAAGAAGGCTATTCCTTTTCACATGGAAGGAAAATAGATTAGTGAGATTAAATAATTGCCCATGGTGACACTCTGCACCACAGTGGCTGGCTGTTTCTGGCTCCATAGCCAGTTCTCAATCACTTCACCTGGGTAAGAGATACAAAGGAGCATACGAAGGTGTCCAACACTGAACTAGTGGCTGAGGACACAGCAGTGGCAGGCCCTCATGGAGCTTTCAGTCTAGCACAGAGAAGATAGGTGGAAAAAGAATACATCTTATAATGTGATGAACCATAGGAGGTATGAAGAATTCTAAGCACATAACAAGGCGACTAATTTTACTGTGAGGATAAGGGAAAGCATCCTCACAGTTGCATTTAACCTGAGAGGGGAACAACAAGTGGGTCAATAAGGGAAAGGAAAAGGGAGAGTATTGGTAATGGAAGGAGCCATATGTGTGGAAAAATTTGATGCAAGAATGAGTCACACACTTTGAAAGAAAATAATATCCAGGAAGTCTGGAGCACATGAAGCAAAGGCTGGAAAGGGGCCAAGGATGCAATAATGGGAAGTCTTGTAGATCACGTAAAGTTTTGGGATTTCATCTTTTAAAAAAGAAACAAATCAACAAAGACATTAAGCAGATGAAAGGTCTGGGCAGATTTTCTGATTTGTAAAGTTCTCCCACATCAGTGACTGGCATAGACATATTAGAGGGTTGGCTAGAGTTAGGAGTTTTCAGCCTCTATTCAACATGCTTTTGAGCATTAGAGGCATGATTCTTTTAATACTATACTCTTGCCAATTTGACTACTGCACCACAAATACAATAAGTGCTGTAAATACTCTGCAATTTCTATTAAACTATAGCTTCAAGCACCACCTCTTATCTTGATCTCAAGATGTACATCAGCTGTTCCTCTCTTGGCGTATTGTCTGCATCTGTGTACTAACAATACCCCAAGCACCCATTAGAGTCAATTTTATTGGTAACTTCTGCTTACTTAGGAAGACCGTCATTAATCAGCTTCTGGAAATCAAAGCCAACTGCAGCTTCTGTGCTGACATATACTTGCAGTCCACCAAGTACTAAAACCATGTGGAAAGACAGAACAATTAAAACAAAAATCTTTACAGAGAAATAGCCTTTTTGTGTTGCATTGATAAGTCACTGGCTGCCTGAATAGTTCTTAGCCGGAATCACTGCTGACTCATTGTGTTCACCTTGAGTAATGCCTTATCCTTGAAAAGTTCTCAGACCTAAACTTTTGTGTTGTTTTGTTTTGGTTTGGTTTTTTTTTAACATTTCATTAATTGATTAGTTGGAGGTTCAAAAAAATAGGTGTGTGAACAAACAACTGAGCTGATTTTATTCCTCTTCTGATTTGCTACTGAGCTATAAACAAGATTACAAAGTCTGCTCTTTTGTTCCATTGCTATTCCTATTTTTTCTTTTTCTCGTGTATGCATCGATCTCCTCAAATCTTCCCCTTGGCTAACCCAGTCCTACTTCTTCACACCTTCTCCCAAAGTTTCTCCTCTACATTTTAAAGATAGAGTTTAGAACTACCAATTTGCAAGGATGTACCCTATCTGCTCCTTGGAAGCTGAAGCCACAGAACGTAAAGTAGAAATAGGAAATAAATAATGTATATTGTAATTTGATGTTATGATTTCCATCAGAGGCTACAGAGCAAATACCTAAAGGTCGGGGCACTTCCCTGAGAGAAGAGAGTCTGCATCAGGATGGTTTGGAAGGAAAATGTTTAGTTGGCTCTTCTTCTAAACTGATTGTCCCACTAGTAACCCTCCACTGACTATTCTGAAATTAAACAAAAACTTTGTATACTGGTGTTTATTTAATATTCTATTAAACTGTTCCTAGAATGGAAAGATATGATGGACACACCCTAAGGTGACCCCAGTGAGTCATGCTGTCATATAATTACCTCCCCTTCAGTGTGAGTGGAACCTGCAAGCACTTCTAAAGGATAGATTATGGTCAAGGTGATAGGATGCCATGTCTTTGATTAGATTACTTTACATAGCAAAAGTGATGCAAAGTCACTCCCCTGATGATGTTACATTATATAAACTCTGACTCAGAAGACTGGAAAAAGAAATTCTCCTGCTGGCCCTGAAGTAAGCTGCCATGTTGTGAGAAGACCTATGAGGAAGCTCACACAGCAAAGAATTGTGGGAGGCCTCTGGCAGTTGAGAGCTGCCTCCAGCCAACAGTCAGTGACAAAATGAGTTTGGGCTAAACCTTGATTGCAGTCTGTGAAATCCTGAGCAGAAACCCCAGCTAAGTTCCTGCCCCATAGAAACTGTGAGATAATAAATAACGGGTTTATTTTCTTTTTTCCTTCAATACTTCAGTAATATTCCATTACCTTCTCACAATCAGATTTCTATTGCAAAACATGTGACATAAAATTGTTTTGGGGTCCTTTCTAGGTGAACTACTCTTGCCTTTTTGTAGTTGTTGGAATTTTCTTTTCGACTTAACCAAATTGATGTATAAACAGATTCCACATTCTTCTCAAGAGAACATGGCTAGAGACACTTTTAGAATGGCAACATGAGGAGTTCTGGTGGAGTGAAAAGTTTTTACTTTGCAGATTTTTTTTCAATAATAAAGGCTATGTTGCTATAAATGAACACATGGCCAGGAATTGAGAGGTTCAATATTGCTCAGTGATTTGAGGTTTGCCTCAGAAGATTCTGAGCCTTAGTAAATAGAATCCATATTGTTTATTCTGTTCCCAAAATCAGTGGGTTGTTTAATACATTATTAGTGATTCTATTCAGGCATACAACGTGCTTCTATGCTGTGTTTTCAGTTTAGGAGAGCCAATCTATAAAATTAGACTTATTCACCACTTGAAAACACCAGACCTGCAATTTTAGCTCACTGTATCACATCTGTGCTTTTTCAGAAGGCAGAGTTTAGTCATTTATATTTTAAGAGATTAAAATATATCCTTTGGTACTGAAACATAACGCTTTATTAAAGAAAGTGTATATAAGTAATATAAGTAATATTAGCCAATGAAACAATCCTTCTTCTAGAGAAAGATTTCTTTCAGAAATAAAGACTTAAGATGTATTTCTTAGTAATTACTTAAAAAAAACAAAAACCTCAGACATTTCTCTTTTAACACACATTACACATCTCAGCTTGTGGTTAAACGCCTCTATAGTAGCTCATTCTCCATTGTCATCAGCATTATTCAGTAAAAGAGTGTTAACTTCTCTCTCACAGTCATAGATTATTAATCAGAGTGCCCACATTAATTAGGAAAAAAGCTGGTCACCTTTGTAACCTACTTGCTTTTGGAAGTTCTAAATCCTCCCCTGCATGTAGTAGAAAAGAGAAACTTCCACACCTTTCCTTCTGTCTCCCACGGGTACTCGGCAAGCCCACTTCCTAGGCTCCAGTGCTGCCCTTTTCTTTATATACTCTTTTTAACTCCTCCCTTCAAGCGGTGATTTGACTCCTAAATTGTAGCCAGGTGTAACCTAAGTGATATAGACCTGTTTATATTTTGAATATACAGTAGCCCCATCAATTAAAAAAAATCATAGAAACGATTCTATAGCACCAATCTTTTCTAAACGATTACAATATTGTCAGAACTTCAACAGAACTTTTAAACAGAAATAATATTGTTGAGTATGGCAACATGCTGCACCATGCTGGGTATTAGTGAGAAGCCTGCTTTTACTCAACCACATCCAATTCAGGAATTAGGCCCTCTTCTAGCTCAAGGCAGAAACAATAATTTGATGGCAAAGATGGATCATTAAATTCTGGTAATTAGTGGGCTATTACTCCGTCTATCAAATTTGAAATATAATGGATTAGTCCTTTAACTTTGAGATATGTCACATCAATTTCTTTTGCTTGTCTCAATAGCAATCTTTCCATGTTCTTAACACAGTTATTTCAAAATTATAGATCGAGCAATCGATACATATTTACAAGTGCCAAAAAGGTGTGAGTTATTGTGCTGGACTTTATGGGCATATAAGGATAGATAAAATCTCTTTTGGGAACTAAATAAATTAAAGATTATTATTTTTTTTAAGCAGAGAGAGTGGGTGGGGAGAGAAAGAGAGAGAGACAAACTATAACAAATGAGTGGCTTGAATGTCTTTTATGCAATGACGATCATATTGGTCTTGAGATTATCTCTCACTGAGTTTCTTATTCATAGTGCTCACAGAGACTGTCCAAATCCTTACACTCAGTTATAGAAATAAGAATACTCTCATTTTCTTCAAAAATGAAAACTACAAAACAGTCCAATTTCTGTTGAAAATGCATTTTTGTTTTGACTTGGTATTATAAAATATTGTCCTTTAAATTTATGAGACTATTTCTTAAAGCATTTTGGTAACCAATTATCGCTTTTGGCATTAGGGTATTTTTTTCATTAGTGAACAGTCTGATGACTATGGCATTAGACACATTTTTAAAAAGTTAATCTGCTAAAACAGCTAATCTACAAGCTGTAGAGCTGCCTGTACTTCATAGGCCCGGGAAGCAAAACAGTGACAATTTGGAAGACGATTTTTTAAAATATCAGGCCAAGCATTAACTGTATGTTCATGGCTTGAGTATTTTCATTTTTACTGTTCTTTTTTAAAAAAGAGAACCTGTCACACCACATTATTTAATTAATGATGGATGTGTGACTCTGTATACATTTCAGTCCACTGTGACCCCTGGCTTCACAAACCATTCATATCAAGGAAACTGCTCATATACAGGAAAGTGAAGCACTGATCTACAGATCGATTATCAGTTTCATCTCTAGTAGGTGTCATGTCATCATTTCTTTTTCCATCTCCTTTTAAATTTGATTAAACAAAGAGCAAATATGTTACTGTTATGCAAGGGTGACACATTCATTAATCACAATACAATTTACAATTATGAGCTACATTTGTTTAGTACATTAAAATAATAGCTGCTATATGAGTAACTAATCTGATATTAAAATTCTATTAAGAGAATTCAACATTGCATTATAAATCTAAACTAGAAAGAGGATTCAGAGGAGTTGGAGTGTTATATTCTTCCAAAATTGAAGGTGTCATATTAACTATTGTCATGAGATGATCAATAAAAAATATATAAGCCACCAATTCCATTGTAAAGATACCTGTAAATAAACACAGAAATCTTTTCTTTTATCCTTATGGCATCTTACTTTCTGTTATAAAAAGAGTTATTTGAAAAGTAGATGAAGGCTTGGGGTTATTAAAGCAATATGTTTTATGATATGTGCACAAAGATAAAAGTAACTACACATGTCTGACTTCTAACTTATGTTGATAGCTAGGAATTTTCTCTTTCTCGTGAAATCATGTTTCGTGTAGATAACAAGCCACCCTGGGGGAAAGGGCCCTGGAGAGAAAAAGGTAGTAGCTGTTACTGGGAGTTTACAAAGTGCTGTACTCTCTTAACATTTCTCATTTCCTGGGTGCCTCTATCTGACAGTTCCCAAAGTTCAGTACTAACAGGTACATGATGGAAGGTTGTACAGGCACTGTGGCATGCTGAAAATCACGTAAGTTTGGAATCAGATCTGAGTTCAGATTATGGTTGCTAACTACTGGCTACGTCGCCTTGGGCAGATGACAACTCCTCAGTTTCAAGTTTCTCTTACGCAAAATAAACAGAATATTATCTGCCGTCAACATACAATGATGTAATGCATATAAATATCTGGTAAATCACAGGTTTTCAATTGATTATAGGTAGTGTTTATTTGAAATATTTAAGGTCTACCATGGGGCAGACACTATGCTTGGAGACAGTGACGTATGAGACAGGCGACTAATAGTGGTCAACTGTCCTAGTTTGTCCACGACTTTGCCGGTTTCAGCAAAGTCCAACAGCACGGAAACTTTTAAGCCACAGGCAAACCAAGATAGCTCATCCTCCTACCAGAATATTCAACCTAACAAACTATATCTAGATGCCAGCAAGGATATGACCACAGTGTGAAACTGTCGTTTCAGAGAGTGGTCAAAGGGGAGAGCAAAATTATCATCCCACTTGCTGAATTGAAGTGAACATGAGAATTACAGGATTCTGAAGCGGTTTGTGAGTAGATGAAGAACACGATTACAAACAGGGAGTGCTAGGTGAATCAAGAGAGTAAACAGCTGATAGAGCCATACAAGTTTCCTTTAAACTCTAAACTGTCCTTGAAGAAACCTTGTATAGAGTGTTTGTGACCTGCATGTAGACCTCCAATCAGGCAATATAAATAAATAAAAGGCATTGAAATAAGACAAAAAAGAAGTACAATTATCTCTGCAGATGACATGCTCTTATATGTAGAAAATCTTAAAGACTGCACCAAAAATCGGTTAGAAATAATAAACAAATTCAACAAAGTTCCAGGATACAAAATCTATGTACAAAAATTAGTTGCATTTTTGTACACCACAATGTATTTTCTAAAAATAAAATTAAGAAAACAATTCCATTTACAAGTAGCATCACAATCAATAAACTGTTTAGTTATAAAGTTATTCAACAACGTGAAAGATTTGTGCACTATAAAACACTAATGAAAGAAATTAAAGCAAACGCAAATAAATGGAAAGACCTTGCAAGTTCATAGAGTAGAAGAATTAATATTGTTAAAAATGTCCATATTACCCCAAGCAATATACAGATTCAATGCAATTTCTATCACAATGGCATTTTTTTACAGAAATAGAAAAAACAAGTCTAAAATTTATATGGAACCACAGAAGACCGCAAATAACCAAAGCAATTTGAAGCAAGAAGAACATACCCGGACACATCACACTTACTATTATAATACAAATGTACAATAATCAAAACAGTATGATACTGGCATAAAAACAGACATCTAGACAAACAAAACAGAATAGAGAGCCCAGAAATAAACCCACACATATACAGTCAACTGATCCTTGACAAATTTCCCGAGACTACACAATGGGAAAAAGGATAGTCTGTTCAGTAATTGTTGCTGGGAAAACTAGGATATCCACATGCAAAAGAATGAAATGGGGCTCTTAGCTCACTTCATGCACAAAAATCAACTCGAAGTAGATTAAAGATTTAAATATAAGACCTGAAACTAAAACTGCTAGAAGAAAACAGGATAAAATCTTCCACATATTGGCCTTGGTGATGATTTCTTGGATATGACACCAAAAGCACAGGCAACAGAAACAAAAATAGACAAATGGGATTATGTCAAACTACGAATCTACTGCACAGCAAAAGAAACCATCAACAAAAAGAAAAGTGAACATATAGAATGAGGCAAAATATTTGCAAACTACTTATCTGGCGAAGAATTAAATACAATATACATAAGAAACTCTACAATACAATAGCAAAAACCAAATAGCCAAATTAAACATGGGTTAAGGACTTGAATAAATATTTTCCTAAACAAGACATATAAATGACCGACAGGCATATTAAAAAGTGCTCAACATCACTAATTATCAGAGAAATTCAAATCAAACCCATAAATAGTAAGATATCACCTTACCCATGTTAAGACGGCTTTTATCAAAAGAACAAAACAAACAAACAAACAAAAATCCCACAGAGAGCAAATGCTGGACAGGATGTTGAGTAAAGTGACTCCTTGTAAACAGTTGGTGGAAATATAAATTGGTGTAACCACCATGAAAAAAAGAATAAAAGCTCCTCAAAAAGTTAAAAATACAATTACCATATGATCCAGCAATCCCACTTCTGGGTATATATTTAAAGGAATTGAGATAAGAATCTGGAAGAGATGTATCTACTCCCATAATCATTGAAATCTTATTCAGTGTAGACATAGCAATAACTTAAATATCCATCAATGGAGAAATGGATAAAGAAAATGTAATATATATATATATATATATATATATATATATATACACACACAGAGGGTATAATTTGGGGATATATATATATATATATATATATATATACACACACAGTGGAATATTTTTAAGCCTAACAAAGGAAATCATATTTGCGACAACATGGATGAACTCAGAGTATATTATGTATGCTAAGTGAAATATGCCAGATGCAGAAGAACAAATTATAAATGCATGATACCACTTATATGATGAATTTAAAATAGTCCAACTCATAGAAACAGAGGGTGGAAAGGTGGTTGACAGAAGCTGAGGGGAAGAATAAATGGGAGGGTGTTAGGTAAAGGGTACAATGTGTCAGTTATACAAAATGAGTAAATCCTAGAGATTTACTGTATAGCATAGTTAACTATTATACACTTAAAAATTTGCTAAGAAGATAGATCTTACATAAAGTGTTATTACACACACGCACATACACAAATAATAAAAGAGTGGCGGGAAACTTTTGGAAGTCTTGGATAGGTTTGTGGCATAGATTGTGGTGACAATTTCAAAGGGTATACACATCTCCAAACTCATCAAGTTATGTTAATTATGCACAGCTTTTCATGTCAAAAATAGAACTTTTTTAAATTAAAAAAGCTTTAGAAGTTTACCAGCAGAATCACACAAGAGAAAAATGTAAAGGAAGTATTTTAGATTAAAAAAATATGATTCTACATAAAAAGACTAATATGCAAGAAATAATAATAAACTATATTGCTAAATGTGCTGGGTTAATTAAAAAAAAAAAAATCGTTCAACTGTCCCTCAGTGTGTTCAGGATAAAGGCTGAAGTTCTTGGTTTGGCTTATAAACCAAACCATCATGGCCTTTTCTCCCGTGTTACTTCCACGTTTCCCAAAGTTGCACAATTTCTGTATAGTGTAAGTATTGTGTTAAAACAAGAAATGCTTTGCTACAGCAAGTTTGGTACAAAATAAAGTTTAATACTACAGTATTTTTTTAAATGATACTATAATTATATCTTTATGAATCTCCATGAGAAGGATATAATTTACTTTGTTTCTCCAAATCAACGGAGTCTGGAAATATTTTTGCAGTGCTTCTATATTAGGACTAATACTCCTCAAAAGCTATTTTGGAAAAGGTTGCTGTAGCCTCACGTCTTACCATCCCCCTACCTGGAGTTGCCGGTGCATATGGAACTCCTGTAACCCATCACACTCTTGACACCCTCTCATCTTTCATGTGATCTTTCCTCCTTCTGAAATACTCGGCTTTTACTTTTACTCCTAGTTAATTTATACCACACCTTCAAGATGAAGTTCCCATGCACCTTCTTTGGCCCCCTCCATCTGGTTTAAGTGTCTTTCCCCAAACTCCCAGGGCACCCACTTCACTTCGCTTAGCACTCTGTATTTTCACAAGGAGACAAGCCCTCTTATTTACCTTCGTGCCTTCAGTGATTAGTACAGTATCTGACGTATACTAGATATTTGCTAACGGTCAAATAAATGGGACATTGAAGGTAATAGAGAAGAAATCACTGAACCAAAATGCAATGGGGTAAATTGGGCCAGCAGTATTCCAACTGCTTGTATGCAAAGTTAATACAAAGAAACAAAGCTGTCTTTGTAGAGTTCTCTAAGTACAGGAAAATGAACTGCACAACCTCTGAGGTCCTCTACTTGCCTTGGAATCTGTGAAGTTCTGGGAGAATAATACATATTTCTACCAGTTTGATCTACCGCCTTCAAATGGATTTGCTGTGCTTTATTTAAATAATGTATGACTTACCCTTCCAGCTGAATATCAATAGGAAAAACAAATCTGATCTTAGATTTCCTAATGTGTCCAAGTTAGAATCACATTCATATTCAATAAGATTAAAAAATCTTAGATAAAAATTATTAGGGATTTCTCCCCACTCTTTTAACTGTCTCTCATGGTCTTTTTCATGTCTATTTTGACTTTCTAAATCCTCTTGTGGAGATTTTAAATTATCCTTTCTTGACTTGTTTAGTGAAAACACTAGACTCTACAGAAACAATTTGTTGCATTTATAACCATCTCCTTTTCTCTGTCAAAATTTTTTCCTTGTTCTTTTATGGCTTCTTTTTTCACTAATCCAGTCTGTTTAGGATTTTGACAGCTAAAATATGTGATTAGTACCCTTTTGTAGCTCAATGTATGGACTTAAATTTAGTCACAATGGCTCTAGTTGAAGTTTTGATTGGTCAAAATATTTTCGTCTTAAAGAAATGCTACCCACGCATGACTTTTATAAAAACAGTTCTTGCCCAAAAAAGATTTCCTGTGTTCCTCCTTCTTAGTAATTCTGAATAGGTCACCAAAAGTAGCTGAAAATGGCGGGTTTCATTTCATTCTCTGTGTTTTGGGTTTGAATAAGCACAGGAAAATTTTTCATGCTTCCCAATACTTAAGACTCAATAAAGAAGTTAACTTTCTTGCGTCCTGGAAAACAGTGTCCACTAACTTTACTGCCTTCACTTCCTTTTTCATCCTTCAGTACACTCAAGTGTGGCTTGCAGTGTACGACCTCATGAGAACATGATTTTAAGTGTTTTGTTTTGTTTTGTTTTGTTTTTACCCTGACACTCCTCAGCATTGCTTGAGAGGTAGGGAAACATAAAGTACTTTTAATTTGACACAGATAAGAAAAAGAATTTTGGAAAATTGGAATTTGGTCTCTAATGAAATATATATATATATATATATATATATATATATATATATATATATATATATATTTCCACATGTTAACCCCTTTATTTATGTTCTACAATTTGTTGCTTTTTTTTTAAGGAGAAATGTCACAAAACTACCAGCAAAACCAGACATTTGTAAGTCTGGTTTGTTAATACAGACAATGTATTATAAAACGTATTGCCCTGTAAATGATTTGTTTCTAGTCTAAACACAGCTTTTATACATGTAAATTTAATATTTGAAGAATTAACACATTTTAAAAATTTTCCTAAGAATATTAATAAAATAGCCTCTTAGAACTGTACTTAGAACACCATGAGTTATTTTTGAAGGAAGGTCTAGGTTCCATGCTGCTTGCTCTCTTATGTCTGCTACACAGCTAGGCGCATGTTAGGATTTAAAAAACACTTTACATTGAATTTGAAATGGAGAATTGAGGCAAATGACTACACAATCAATGAAAGGCAGATTTTAATTTCTTTCTTCAAAATCTACCTGTTGGCCTTTCCAATCACTTATCCAGAAGAGATTTTATTTAAGAGAATAGAATTACCTTAGATGGTGTACGTAGCAGAAAAATTTCCTCAGTTAAGCAACATAGGGAGTTATTCTACAGTAATCGAATGATCTTCCCTGTGGTCAAACATTCAGTACATAGGAGAGAGACAACAGAGAAACTCTTTCTGCCAGGCTGAGATACCAGAGTTATACCTTTAGTCTTTCTTTTCTAGATAGTTCTAAATTGCTGGAGAAAAATAATACGGTGTGGCACATTTATGGTTTTTCAATGTATGGAGGAATTCAAGATTACCTGGCTTGCTTTCCAACTCTCCACAAGGATCATTTCAAGACTTTTGCATGATCCTTAAATCCTGACCCTTCTCTAGCCTCTAGAATTTCAGTGAATAATACTCTCTCTGGTGGAGATAATAATTAGAACAATCATAAGGTAACACGTATAATTGTCATCACCAAATACACAGACCTACTCACATAGGCACCTAAACACATCTTTTTCTAATTTGAAAATGGAGGCTATATCCTTCCTCCTAAAAAGGGCCTTACCTGCCATCTTCTCATAACTCCATGGGTAGAGGTTATCTTCTTGGCCTCTACGCTAGATATTTCCCTCTATGAGATCCTATCCTTTAGTACTTAAACATTCCTTTAGTCATTTCCTTAAAATAAATAAATAAATAAATAAATAAATAAATAAATAAGCCTTACCTTGGACTCCACATTCTCCTAAGTTATTCTTCTACCTCTTTTTTTTTTTCCTTATCTATAAGAGTTCTTTACCTTCACTATCTATATTGTCTATCTATTGGCTCTTCAACCCATTCCAGCGTGGCTTCTACTATAACACCAATGAAAACATATCTAATAAAACTAGCACTCTTTGTGACTCAAAAGAAAATTTTGATTATTCATTTTACAGAACTTCTTAACAGTATTTGACATAATTGACCTCTCTCTCCTTTTTAAAATATTTTCTTCCTTGGGTTCTGTGACATCAGATACTCCGTGGTTTATTTCTACTTGCCTATGAACCAGCCCATCTCAATTTCCTTTGACAATTCAGTCCCCTCAACCCAGTCTTTAAATGCAAGTGCAGGATCGAGAACCCCAGGTTCTCCAGAGCCGGTCTCAATTTATACCTATTCCTAGCCAATCTCATCCAATTCCTACAGCTTCAATTGTCTTATATATGCTAATAACATCCAAAATTATGTCTCCAACTCAGACATTCCTTCTAAGCCTCAAATTGCCTATCCTACTTCATAAATGACTCTCTATTTGGATATCTCATAGGTACTGAAACCTCAATGCCAACACTGAATGTATGGTTTCCACTCCCAAACCTGATCCTCATCAAATATTCTCTGTTCAACATGAGCACTGTATCCTTCATCTTACAGAGAAATGGTAGGATAGTCAAAGACAGGAAACATTTTTACTGGAAAATTAATTTTCCCTACCTAACAAAATATACATATGCCCTGATGTTAAGAGAGAGGGAAGTGATGAAGTATAAAGTACCTTTTTCAGGGACTGTCAAATAGAGAGACAGAGAGAGAAAGAGAGAGAGAGAATCCGAAACACACACACACACACACACACACACACACAAAGAGCTCCCATATTTCAAATAAGTTTCCAACTTCAGCTTCAAGTAAGGATTGAGGAATGGTGTGCTTAGTCTATCTTTTCCAAACACTGTGGAGGACATCACATGCATAGTCTTAGGGGTGACCAACAAAACCATACCCTTTCATATGCATAAAGAACATATCTCCTACCCTCTCTTGGAGGCATCAGTGCTTTTTAAGCTCTACTCACTCTCAAAGTCACATTATCTTTTTATGCTACATGCTCTAGCAAGGTTGAGTCATTCCCTATCCATTTCCACTGCTACATGAAGGAAGGATATTTAGATCACCAAGTAGAAGGACATTGGGGAAGATTACATCGACTTGTTTATACTTTAGGAGGAAAATATACACATTTTTTGCATGTCCTATTAAGGTTATAATCTTGTTGACTGACCTCCTTAATGAGTAAAATATGTGTCAATTTTACATTATAAAAGAAGCAAGGTGAAGATAAATTAATTGTTGTAGAACCACTTCCTTAGCAGATAGAATCAGCATTCATATATATGCTCATGCCAGAAATATGGGAAACATCCATATCTCTCTCTTTCCTCACCATGTCCAATCAACCAACCAAGTCCTGCTAAGCCAGCTACATATTTTTGGAATTGATACACTTCTCAACATTTCTACAATTACCATCCAAATATAAGCCGTCATCATCTATCATCTGGAATACTGCAATGGCCTCCTAAAAGGCATTTTCATATCGAGTCTTGTTCTTGCAAACCTGTTGTCATACTGCATCCAAAATGATAACTGAAATAATCTCTTCCTTTTTATCGTGGAATCACCCAATATAATATGAGATAGGTTACACCTAATAGGATGCTAGCAAACATGATACACACAGAGGCCTAAACATTAGGGCTTCTGTTTTTTTGTTTGTTTTTTTTTTGGTCTTTTTGAAACCTAGTCACCATATGGAAAAACACAGGCCAGCCTGCACACTGCTAGAGACTAATGTCTCCATCATTTCCATTGACCCACCAACCTCCAAACATCTGAGTGAGGCCATCTAGGACCAAATAGCCATCAGCTGACTGCAGTCATGTGGAGAGACCCAGGCAAAACCAGCAGAACTGCCCAGCTGAGCCTATCCCAATTGTCAACCTATAGAATCTTGAATTAATAAATGACTATTGTTTTATCCATTGATTTGATGGATGGCTTGTTACACAGCGAAGGCTAACTGATACAAATGGAAATTGGTACAGAGAGAAATGTGTCTATAGCTATCAGAAATAACCTACAAATTCATTAATAAGGAATAATTAAACATAATATAGCTTTTTAAAATATTAGTATTTTATGAAATCATTAAAAAGAATGGGGCAACTCTCAATGTACAGATATGAAACAATATCTAAAATATATTCTTGAATGAAATAAAGCAAGGAATAGGACAGTAGACTGAGTTTAAAAGTGTGTTGTGGTTACATGTGTACCTTTGAACATTATCACACAAAAAACTGATCTGCAGAAGAGAAATGACTATCCTGGGGGACAGTTATTGTAGGATGACATTCTATTCCATCATATTCTCTGGTGGCATTTTAAATTTTGCACCATGTGCATAAATTACTGATCTTAAATCAATCCATTTTTAAAATCATGATTCTTTGTTTAAAACAGTATCTTCCCGTTGCTCTTGAGATATAATCTAAAACTTTATTATTGCCTGGCCTGATCTTCCTCTCAGCTAGCTTGGTGAAGCTGTCAGTAGCTGGAGTCCTCTTATTTGCTGAAAACCTTTAGCTAGACTAGAATAATTATCTAACTCTTACTCCCAAGGCAGCCCTCTTTATCAAGAAGGCCTGACGACCCAGGTTATAGAAAGCAGATTTGTCTACTGACTGACTTAACTCGTGAGAAAAATCAGTTTTCTCTCTACCCTAAGGAAAAGACCAAAAGTGTGTGTGTGTGTTGGGGGTGAAGGGGAGAATGTCTATATATGCTGATCATGTGTTTTATTGTCATCAACTAAGAGTGGCCTCCATGGGTAACTGACCCTGTCACCTAATTACTTTCAGAAAGTATGGCTTAATAACATCTATTCAAAAGCTTTAATAATCATTTGGCAGACTTCCAAAGCTTAATTGGCTTATAGTTAACAACTTTATATCATAGGTCAATTCATTTAGTTACCTAAGAGTATATTTTTGTAACCAGTTTATGTTGGAGATGTACCAGAAAATGCCTTCAATTAATATTAGGCATTCTGTTGTTTCCTTATTGATATGTTTATGACTACCATGAAGAATTGGGAACACCTGCTCTGATTTTTTCTTTTTCATTATAAAATTATTATCACCATGTTATATACTTGTCTGGCATAAAATTTTGGGAAGTTGAGTGCCACTTTATTCATTTGTTGGAATAGACCTAACACTAAAAAATACTTTGGAATCATGGGGCTTGTCAAATATTCTACCCGAATTCAAGGAACACCCCTGACCTTAACTGAATTTCTGATTTCCAATATTGTCAAATCATCTAATGTTCAATTTCTTGTTTAAATTGATGGATGAGAAATAAAACTCAAAGAGAATTTTAATTACCCATTTCTTTAGATACTCCAAATCATATCACCTATTTACCATTGCCCTTGGAATAAAATCTATGCACCATAAATGAGGATGCCTACTTCTCATTTAACTCCTCTTCCTCTCATTCACTATATATATTCCACCCACACCAGCATTCCTGTTCTCTCTCCAACTCACCAAGATTCTTTTTACCTGTGGGACCTTGCAACGATTGTCCTCTCTGCCAGTAATATCTTTCCTCTTAATCTTGTCATGACTGGTTCTTTCTCATTTAAATGTGCCATAATTATCATCTTTCAGAGAGGACTTCCTCATTCTCTTAGTTACTCTCCATCACTTAATCCTATTGTGTAATTTCATAACATTTATCACTGCCTGAAATGAGGAGTGATTCGTTTGTCACCTATTTTCCAAGCAATATGTCACCTGTGAGACCCTATCCATCTTGTTCACCAGTCTATCTCCAGTGCTCAGAACAGTGTCATAGCAAGTGATCAATAAATATTTTAAATTTCTTAATTGACTACATAAATATGTGGAGCTAGATTAGCAGAGTAGTAACCTACATTGAGGGACAAGTAGCCATAAAATCTACCTTTTATATTACAATAAAATTTTGAAGATTTAATCCACCATGTCCCTCAGCATTTCTCTAAAGGACTCACAGGAGATAATCTTGCATATTTATATACAAGAGCAACTAACAATTTGTGTGCTCTGATGTGGGATCGTATATCTCTTATACTCTGTCTTGTTTCTACTCCTGGCGGACAAAATGCACAGGACCAAATCTGAGACCCATCTCCAAAAGCTAGACAGAAGCTCATGGTGCACATTTGGAGACCTGAGCTCACTCTGAGTCCTTGCATAGTATCATTTTTATCCATCTCTTTATTTTATTTACCGTGTTGAACTGTGTGCGTTTCTGTAACTTGTCTCAAATCCTATTTGGAAGGAGATAACTTTGGGGAGTTATATATGTAGTGCATGCCTGCAGGCAGCCTCACTCTGGATCTTCTCTAGAAATCCTTCAAGTATTTACCCTCCTCAGAACTAAGGTGGTTCTTAAAGTCCACTGGTTATAATTCAGCATTCGATCAAATACTCGCTTATAATATGCTCTAGTTGTTTCTTAATATAGACCCCATAAGAATTTCAAGTCCCTATGTATTTATATATGTTCTCTACAGCACCTGAAATAGTACCTGTCACATAATAAAACCTTTATTAAATTCAATAAAACTTTATTAAATTAATGAACCAACAGCTCAATATAAAGTGTCACATGGCTCAATAAAAAGGGAATTTTGTTTGTAAAACCGCTAAAAAACATAAAATCAGTTCAGTCTTCCTAATATTCTGGAATCATACCTATCAAAGCAACGGGAAATTGGAGCATTTTTGTCTAGTAGGTTTACTACAAGACCAAAGAAAGTACTGATGATTTTCAACTACATAAATATTAAGAGACACAGTCTATGCCATGCTTTCAGGATACAGAATTTTACTAGACACAAATTCATCAACTATGCGGTGGTTTTGTATTGATTCTATGGTGCTTTTTGGATGAACTTTGAAAGCCATTTGCTGAGTGTGAGATTTTGTAGGCTTGGGGTTGTCAATAAATGTGTTTTGCTGTAATTAATAACTATATGTTCTTGCACCTGTGGGGAAGATGAAGCATCTTTCTAATTTCATGTTCAGCAATAAACATGAGCAACTGTCTGCATGATTCCTCTTTTGATTCCAGCTGCCAACAGCTTGGAATGCTTTGAGTCCAGCTAACTCTACATTCCCTCATTATCTGGTGTCCCCATTTATTTTTCTGCCTAAATGGGTAGAGATGTCATTTTGTTTAGCTCATTCGGATCTGTTGAGAAAGATACCAGCATATCAACACCTGTCACTTTTCAGTAAATCCTTAGAGGAACTGAAGTTTTATTGCAGATTTGCCTTGGCAGGAAACAAAACACTGAAGAATTGCAATAAATGACTGGATTCTATGAAACGGCCATCTCCTCCCTTAAACAGGGGAATAAGCAACAGTGTATCATGGACATAATTAATCCAAATCACTTATAAGACAATAAAATTTAATTATGAATTCTTAAAAACTAAGAATCCACCAATTATTGTTAATTGGCTTTTCCTTGATCATAGCTAGTGAGTTAAATTTGGTGAGGCTATTTTTCCAACAGTTAAAAATATTATTTTAATTTTAACTAGGTAGTTTTGGTATAACAGTATTTTGTAGTGATAGATTAAATACATCCATGACTTATTTCAGTTCAGTTCCTATATTTTGGAAAACAATTATTTAAGAAATAAATTCTTGGATGTGTCTTTATATAATTGGCCTTCTCTTTACCTCGGAGACCTTCTATCTTTATTATCTGTTACTGTAAAAGAAGTATTTTCCTCTCATCTCTGAACAGCTGGATATTTGTCTCTACATTGATTTTTTTGGCACCTCTGTGCTTGATAGTGCAAACAGGGCAACACATTTCAAAATTCATTCTGATTTTGTCAGAGTCTATAGGGGGTCAAATGTTGTTTGTAAATGAGAACTTCATCCATTAAAAGTGTATTAACAGGACATTATGGATTTAATGACCCTTCTATCCACAAAGGATTAAGCTGTTCCCAGAAATCAGCAGTTTATTCTTTAAAAAGTAGTTATAAGAACTAATATTTAGTGAATGTTTGCTATGTACCAGGTGCTTTTCTAT
Organism: Rhinolophus sinicus; assembly: GCF_036562045.2. Lineage (NCBI taxonomy): Eukaryota > Metazoa > Chordata > Mammalia > Chiroptera > Rhinolophidae > Rhinolophus > Rhinolophus sinicus. Next base: position 186,731,734 of record NC_133751.1, on the reverse strand, counting down.
AGCAGTCTTCAGGGATTATTTTATATCCCTGTACTACAATTCATAAACTAGGTACTGTTAGTGCCCCATTTATTAACACAAGGAAACTGAGGCACAAGAAGTTTAGATAACTTGCCCAAAGTCACACAGCAAGTCAGTGGTGGAGACACACTGTAAACCCAAGAAATCCTGATTTTAATCATTATACTCCAGTACGCCCACTTAACTAGAGGGTAGAAAAGAGTGTACACATATATGTGAGCTCATTTTTTAAAAGTTTACCGTGTGCTTACTGTTGCAAAACATTGTGATCAATACCATAAAATCTTATATGTGTATATACATAGGTAGGTGCCCCTTTGGTAGATTATGTCCAGATAGTTTTTGCCAAGCAGACATAGTCTGTTCCTAGTTGTAGCTATGCAACTGCATCGGGACTTCCTACCTGTCTGTTTTCTAAACCTCATCCAAATAGGTCTTTCCAGCAGATTCTGTTTCTCTATAGAGTCAGTCAAAATTACTATTATTACAGATCTTGACCCCAGTTAACTTTAAAGTACCACCTAGCCTTTAGCAGCAAAATGCTATTTTGTGCTGTGGGAGATCTAGGTACCTGTCCAAAGAAGAAAATATTCCTACACTGCTGATGAGATTTGCACTGTGAATGGTGATTACAGCTGTGACAGTGACTGCACAGAAATCTTCAGACTTTTGGATCAATTGAAATATTTAACAAGTTATCTACTTAAAGTTAGGGGGCATGATTAGTTAAATATGGCTGCAAATTCTTTGCTACTCCTTCCATTGAGAAGTGGAGTTTAATTTCTCTCCCCTTGAGTCTGTGCTGGCTTTAGTGATCCATTTGACCAATTTCAATGCAGAAGAAGTGGCATTCTAGGAATCCCAAGGAAAGGTCATAAGAAGACTTGAAGCTTCCACTTAGGTCTTTGTCATGCCGGGTATTGGGTGGGGTCTCTCTTCCCGTTCCCCACTTAAGAATGCAGGATATGGTGAGGCCAAAAAGGAACACCCACGGAGCCATAGATAGAGGAGTCGTACCACTATATTCTTGCTGGCTCTGGCGGCTGGGTTGGAGACACGGGAAACAGGAGCCACACTATCTGCAACCTGCTGTCCACTTCTCTCTGCCAACCAACCTCACTTGATAACTGCAATCCGCTCTTGCTAGCTCAGCCACCATCTTCTTGTTAGCCTCCATTTGCTGCTAACGTAGCCACGGCAGTTATATTAGTGGCCAATGGCCCACTGGTTACAGCCCACAGCCAGCTAGCAACAGCTGATGGCCATCCAATCACAGTTGATGGCCATTTACTACCCTAGTGAGCACCTTTCCACGTGAGGGCGAGAGCTTGGAAACTGTACTCCTGGCTCCGTCCCCACAGTCTTTCAAAATGCCAACTACCATGTTAGAAGTTTGATTGCCCTGAGACCACCATGTTGGAGAGGCCAAATGTAGGCACTTTGGTCAACAGTCTCAGCTGGGTCCATTCCTTCACTCATCCTTCCCAAGGTACTACACATGGGAGTGAAGCCATCTTGGACCTTTGAAACCAGTCCAACTACCAGCTGAGTACACAAAATGACCTCAACCAATACCACAAAAGCAGAAGAATTATGCAGCCAAGTCTGATCCAAAGTTTTAACCTATATAACTTTGCGACATAATAAAATAGTTACTTTAAGCCACTATGTTTTGGGGTCATTTTTCATGCAGCATGTGTAACCACACAGAGTATGATACATGGCTCTACCACAAGGGACTCAAAGCTGACATTCTAGTTTCTATCATCATATAATCCTAAAGTCCCCAGGTTCTAAAGAAGTCATTTCATAATTATAAGCAGATTTCACTTACATATTGGGATCCAGCTAAGCAAGGACCTCTGACCCTTCCCTATAAATTGCCCCTCAGAATGCATCTCCAGCGTATTCAGGAATGAGTCCATGAAAGCTGGCTGCTCTCCAGGCAGACGTCTTTATCCTCTGGGTTCACTGAAAAGCCAACAGCTCCCACTGTTTTTGACTATAACTCATGTTTTCATTAATAGCTTCACAACAATCCAAAAATCAGTTCATGTGACCAAACACATATGCAGACAACATCCAACTCTTCCTTTATCTGTTTGTCCATTCCTCCTGCCCTCCTCTCTCAACTCCTTTGATCTGCCCCTTGCTCTTGTTTACTGTCTCCCCTGCAACTCCATCTCTTCTGAGACCTAATGCTTCTCTTATACCTCCTACCTCTATATGACCTTGGGCAGTAACTTTACCCCTCTCCATACCTGTAAATTAGGAATGGCATGAACATTAAAATGAGATCACATAATGTAAATGTTAGCATAACATGGGATACAGAGTAATGGCTCAAAATATGTTCACTATTATAATAATAACATTACTATTATCCTTTAGCCTAAAGCAATAGTGGCCCTAAGAGGCAACTCATACCAATAAATACCTGTCTGACCACCAACTACAACATGCCATCAGTCCTTCCCATAAATATCTAAATTATATTTGGGCCACTGCTACGATAATCAAAATCTCCAAATGAAAATTATAGCACATCATGTTGTCAAGAAATATAACATCCAATCCCGTCACACAGAGAAACTGTCTGCCAAACTACCAATGAGGCCATTCCAGAAATCAAAATTTTGCAACTAAATTACTCTTTATAATTTTTTCAGTATAATTATATTATTTCTGATGGACATATCATATTTATTTTAAAGTGGATTAATCTTATCCTGCTATTAGAATATTAAAACTTTGTATCTTAATCCAAGTAGTAATACATTTTCTAACATATCAACCAAAAGAAATACAACACACAATTTTGTCTGTGTCGTGCGGGAGGCCCTGCTCGCTCTGCCATTTTTCAGGTGGGGCGGCCTGCGGGGTCTCTGCTCCCGCTCCCCACACAAGAACGCAGGATATGGTGAGGCCAAAAAGGAACACCCATGGAGCCATAGGTAGGGGAGTCATACCACTATGGTCTCACTGGAGGCTGGGCCCACCGGACGCGCGACCTGCCGTCCGCCTTTCCGCCAACCGACCGACGACTCTCCTCCACTCTCCTCGACTCTGTTCCTCTACTCTCTTCCGCTCTCCTTGGCTATCCTCGGCAGTCTTCGGCTCTCCTCCGTAGCCGCAGCAGTTATACCAGCGGCCAATTGGCTAACCGGCCACAGCCGACGGCCATCCACCACCCGAGCCAGCACCCTTCCACGTGAGGCCGAGAACCTGTAAACTACTTTCTGGGGCTCTGTCCCCACAGTCTGCCTAGAATATATTTTATTCAGCGATCTTTAAACATTTTAACAGTGCATAAATTTCACTTTTACATTGCTAAGAGGTCAATAATGACTATTAGAACTTCCCTTTTTAGTGCTAACTATTTTTTCCAGAATATAATAGATATTTAAAAAGACATGCACTTCTGATAATTTATCTCTTTCCAATCTTTAAAAATGAGTATACACTTGCCTACTAGAAATCTCTATTTGGATGTTCCATAACAATATAACAAAAACAGCAACAATGGCTAACGCTTAGCACTTGCTCTGTACCCAGCACTATTCCAAGTGCGTAATTCACATTTTCTCAGTCTAACCTTCACAACAATCCTGTAAGTAGATATTATTATTCCCATTTTACAGAAGAAATTGAGATCTGGAAAATTTAAATAACCTACTCAAAATCACACAGCTACTGAGTGTCAGAGCCTGGACTCAAACCCAAGAAGACTGGCTCTAGAGTCTGGATTTTAACCACTGATTACATACCATTTCCATTCTGCCTCTTACAGATACCTGAAACTAACATGCCTAAAAAAAATTTACCATTTTCCGCCATAAACCTGCTGTAATTCCTGGGTCATCAAGCACCAAGAAATATCATGTGACAGCTCACCTATTTGTCTAGGTTACTAGAACGTGGAGCTCTGAATGTCGGTATCCCTTTTCACTCATCCAGAATATCATGTCTCTCTCTTTCTCTCTCTCTCTCTCTCTCTCTCTCAAGCTCTCTCTTTCACTTTCCCTCTGTCTTGGATCACTGTAGTATTTTAATATCTCCTAACTAGTGCCTCAGCTTCCATCCTCCAACCCTGGTTCAGTCAATTCATTCTGTAGTCAAGTGAGTTTTCCCAAAATGCAAAAGTAATTATGTCACCTTCTACCTTAAAACACTTCAACAGCTTCCTATTATCCTCAGCAAAGTGTTCACATTCCTTACAGGGCTTACAGGGCTCTTATGATTTAGTGTGTTTTTTTCCTTAGACTCTCCATCCACCCTGCACACATGGTGCTCCGGTCATACTCAACTTCCTTCACTTCTTCAAATACAGTATGTTTTCCTTGTCTTGCGACCTTCATGCATATTATTTCCAATGTGTGTACACATTTCAGAACACACCACAATTTCTTCACCCCGCAAAATTTTACTTATCCCTCAGGTTTCAGTTTAGATGTTACTTCCTTATGGAAGCCTTCCCTGATCTGCCCAGGCATGTGTTCATATAGCCCCTAAACTTCCCTTACTACAGCATTAATCACGCTCTATTATCATAATTAAAAAAAAAACAACAACTCTGCATTGACCGCTAAACTGTAAGCTTCATAAGTACAAAACTGCTCTATTTTATTCAAAGTAGCTACTCAATTAAATATTTGTGAAATTCGTTAATAAAGTTTAGGGCACAAAGGGGTTAAAGAAAAGTGATGCAGAGATATTATGTATACAAGAAACTGCATACTCTTAAATTGTCTATTTTCTATCAAAAATATATTTGCATTCATAGTCTGTGTGAAATATTCTATAATAAGAAATTAAAAGGAAGTAAAAGGAATGGTAAGTAGCCAAGAAAAAACTACAATGGAGAAAGAATAAATCAAGGTATAGATAAAATATAACTTTCAGAGGTTGATAAATAAACATGCTTATTTAATATAATGGGCATGGAGACATACACAAACATTCACAAAACAACTGAAACAATAACTAAGATGGAATATAGTTCTATTGACCTATGACAGTCTTGAAGAGAAAGTAGATTAAAGATTTGGCAAAATTAATGTTTATCAGTGTTTCCTTTACAAACCGCTCCAGCCTCCTGAATACATGAAGAGTGAAACTAAAACTGGAAGCCCTGTGTAAGCTGGGTCAAGTACCCTGTAGCCAAGAGAGAAAATAAAAACCTGTAATTAAAAGAGAGGACAGGAACATAATCATTCTGATCAAATACTTCTCATCCCGATCACTTCTTAGAATCAAAATTTTGAGGATTCACTAGTTCTGAACACCTACTATAATTAGGTTCCAGGAACACAAAAATCAATAGACCAAATATGTCTGTACATTCCGTAGACCTAAGTACCAGAGACCCGTGATTGGTTCTCAGCTCCAAGTTTCAGGTTGAAGAAAAGGAATACTGAATGATCTGGAATTATTTTTAGTGGGGTAACCTCCATAGATCAACAAAAACCATCACTGATTAAAACCAACCCCATCATATGGCCATTACAAGTACAGTGTCCCAAGAACATGTGTGTTTCATGTACTTCTGACAATGTCAGTTTGAAATCAGCCTTCCAGAGAGATTAGCATAGCAAAACTAAAATAGGGTAAGACAGGGACCATTCCCTAATGAGTCAGTCTACAAAGTATCATTTCTTTGCGTTCAGAAGTCCCTGGGGCCATACCCACCCACAGATTTCAACAAAACCAGGCACTAGAGTTAGTAAGTTACTTCTGAGGCTAATAGGATTTCACACAGTACCCTAAGGAGAGATAATAATAGATTTAGCACAAGGTGATTTTTTTCCTCTGGAGGCCCCCAATATTGGGAAAGTCAAGTCAGTGTTGCTTTATCTTATTCTGATACAATGAATAAAGCATAAGTCTAATTTACATACAATACTTATGCCTCATGGTTTTAAAAATCTCTAAAAACTGCGATTCACATTTTAACTGCAACTACCCCATCTTCCCCCTGCAGCTCCCTATATATTTTAATTATGACTGAGAAAGAAAGTACATCAAACCTGGCAAATGACATATTATGTCTTCAATTTAATTAGAAAACATTTTTAAAAGGATTTATATGTAAATCCTCTTGAATGGAGAGATTAAAATAAGTATTACAGTCAAATTAAATTATTCCATAGAAATTTCATTTGCAGCATTCTATGTGGAAATTTGTAGAGTCATGGAAAACATTTAGCAGAATATTTCTGTTATGCTAAAGACCTCAAAGCCCTGCCAATATTTCATCCTTCAGGATCTCCCATAGGCAGGTAGAAAACAGGCCATAAAAGATTCCTAAATACTCTTAGATTTCAGAAAGCAAAATATACTCATTTAGATGCTGGATATTAGAATACATCTTTATTAATAAAATACATACATCTTTCAAGTTACTTCTCTCCTTTAATAATATATTTTGAGTTTGTTGGATTATCTCCCCTTTCTAGATATTGATATTTTATTTTGCCTGTCTTCATTTTGGCTGCTACCATCACTGAACTTTGTGTGGCAAAGTGTTATTTGGAGATACAAGCATCTTTAACTTTTTTGTGAGACTCTTGGTGTTGCTTCCCTTGATGCACAAAAGCACTTTTCTGTGGTTTGTGTGTTTCTTGTAGGGAACACCTGAAAGAAATAATTAGCTAGGCTGACAATTTCAGGGCAGAGAAAGTGGACCTTTACTGCTACCAGAAAAGCCTGTTTTTTGTTTTGGTCAACAATCGATCATTTTCTTTGTGGATACAAGTCCTTTATAAAATGAAAGTTGTAAAGACTCAAAAATGATCGTTAAGCAACAAGAAACATGCACAAATGGTGCTAATTTTGACTTGCTGAGGTTTTTGCTTTTTGTGTGTGTGTTTTTTTTTCCATTACTGCATTGATCTCAACAGCTGTAGGTACTTAAACTCTCTTTCTGGAACCCTTGCACCCTACATTATGCACAAGAGAAGAAGGGACAATTATTACCAGTTTTTCAAAGAGCCTGGGAGCCACTCATGAGGACAGACATTCTTCCCCGTGCTACATTACCTTCACACTCACCGGTGGCAACAATGTCTTTGAAAATAGCATGGTAAAATTCATTAGGAAAAGCAGAATGTTTACATATAAAAACAAAGGGAATGCAACAGTAAGCGAAAGATGGGAAAGAAAGTTGAGCAAGTTTTTTCAAGCTAAGGGTGCCTCAAATTATATGTAATGGAAGGTCTTTGTGGATTTGCCTGGGTGTCTGTGAGCATTTATGGCACCTGTGCCTGCAGGGGGGCCGAACCAGCAGCCAAATGGTGATACTGGTGTGTAATTACAGAGCACTTAACTGAATTCAGCATGGTTTGTTTCTCTGATAATTTCCACTTTCATTGTTCAAGAGGCTGTGGACACTGCAGAAGCTGAGGTTCAAGTACCTGCAGCTGTTGAGATAAATGAATGTTGTAGCTGTTTTCAAAAGTTTCCAGTAGGAATGCTGTTTAAGAGGAAAGTTTGACAAAAGTACAGTTAAAATATTTGACTTACCTTTCCAAAGCCAGAAAAAAATCCTAAATCTATAGATGGATCATTCTTTATTCCTCTTCTACATTTCACAACCTGGCTGAGCTCCTTTTCACCCCACCCAGTGGAGCCAGGCCTCCTTGCCTGCTATTAAATTCTCAGTATGGAAAAAGCAACTTCGATTTTCTACTCAGTTCTACAAACATAGTCCTTATGTTGTCTTCACTAGTGATATATAACAAATTAAGACATTTAAATATGGGTTAGGCTGTTTATATGAAAGAATAAAAATGTTCCAAAAGGACAAAGTCATGCCAAATCTGAACACAAATCTGCTTCCATTTTCTTGCATTTCCCTTCTCCAACCAAAGCTCTTCAATACATTATTTACTTGTCTTTAAGTCTTCTTAAAGTTTGGAACGTTAGAAAACAAGACAGTCACAAAACCAAAAATTAATGTAATTTAATTTTCAGCACCATGGAGAGAGTGTATCTTTTCTGTTTTTCTAAAGACCCTTTATTTCAGCAACAAAAATGTAGGGTTTATTTAGAAACAGTGGTGCTTGATTCATTATTATAACTCTTGTCATTTTAGTATATTTTACAAATAGCCTGTTCAGATTAATATAAAAATTGAGAAATTTTATTAAATTTCCACTACATAAAACTTAATTATTGCTTTGAACTTTTGGTAATTTCAGCAAGAGATTCTGTTTGTTTCAAAGTATGAGTTACATTTCTAAATGGGTCATCTGCAGCCTGCTTACTTTCTGTCAATGTGTACTTTCCCTCTTCCTGTGTGTGTGTGTGTGTGTGTGTGTGTGTGTGTGTGTGTTTAGATAGCGAGATAGATGACAGATAGATGATATAGATTAGACAGATAGATAGGTGATAGGTAGATAGATAATGATTGATAGAGCAAGCAATAATAAATCACATAGAGTAAAATATTACCAAAAGGTAAATCTGGATAAAGGCTATACTATACTTTTTGTATTTTAAGTCAAAAATTATTTCCAAATAAAAAGTCTTAAAACTTCCATGTGCTTTAATCATGCAAAATTAAGAATGTAGTCTCAACTTCTGCCCCTAGAACTCTCTCTTCACATATACCCTGAGCTCCAGTTATACAAAACTACTAACACTTTCCTCAAACGAATGCCCTTATCGTTCAGTCTGCCCAGGGAACTATAACACACTGTTCAAAACAACGCACGAGGCCATTTCCTCAGAAAAGCCTTCGCTGGTCTCTTCAGACAAGTTAAATACTTTCTTCAATATGAGAAATTATTTTTCACATGTCTTTCTTCATTAGAATATAAGATGTAAAAAAAAAAAAAATGAGACTGCATTTTGTGTGCCCTTGGGCATGTTTCTTAACTTCTATATGCCTCAGTTTCTTTATTTATAATACGGAGATGACAGCACCTACTCAGAGGGATATATAAGGATTACATGGGTTAACTCGTATAAAGTACAGCATTTAGAACAGCCTGAGGAACAAACAGCAGGTGCCCCTAATGTTATGGTGGTGCTGGTATTGCGATGGTGACAAGTAGCAGAGTATCGGAAAAGTACTAGAAGAATAGGAGTAGGAGGGATAATGGTATATCCTATACCAAGTATTGCAGAAATTCATTGAATATTTTCAGGTGAATAAATGGATGATCAGGGAGTACATTATTATAATGCAGGAAAAAGTATGAAGGTCTCAACCACAGTGATAACAAGGGGGAGAGATGGAGCAACTGCATTTGAAAAGCCTTCATGCAGATTTATATCAAGTAGCAAGCCCTTAATTGTGGGGTGAGAGGGAAGGATATACGCGATTATGTCCTCATTGTCTTAGGACCTTCACCAAGTTGCATTTTCAGCAGTATTTCTAGGATATGGTAGCACTGTGGCCACTGGCACTATCTCCATTAGGCAATATGGATTATCCTCTGATTGGGTTCAAGTACTTTTCTCCGTATTAATCTAGATATTTGTTTAAAAGTTTATTATGTATGTTTGGCAATCATTAGTCAATATGTGATTGTAACTACATATCCGAAAGAATCCAAATCAAAGGTGGTACATAACCACATAATAAAAATTTTAATGAGACTTAAAAGCAATGGGGGGAGGGGCAAGAAAAAAAATGTAACAACCGAGGCTTCATTATTTGTAATATTAATTTCCTCATACCCTGTATGTCTTTGCATAGAAAAAAGAAACAGTGATGTCATACTGGCCCTAAACCTTGTTTTGTCAGAGAAGTAGACTGATTTTGTATATCCATGTAAAATAAATAAATAAATGCAAGAATACAACGGCATTACCTCTTAACAGGATTTTATTTAAAAGTTCACAATTAGAGCACTGGTAAGAACACAAAAAGTTTAAAGATACAAAGGCTACCCTGTAGAAAGGACTTTTCTTACATGCAGGAGGAATGAGGACCTTGAGCTTAAAATGTGTGGAACTCACAGGGCAGTGTGGGCCCCAGTAGATCATCAGAACTCATAATCTGAAGGAAATGAGCGTGACTTCCAAGTTATTCCAAAATTGGCAGGAAGGGGGCAGGGCAGGGAGACGGCATAAATCTGAAGATTTCACTTGGCTCAGGTTAAAAAATCCAAAGAACAACAGGAATAAAACCACCTCAGCGGTATCTACCATCTGCTGACATACTCCAAAACACAAAACTGCAAACCAGTGTCCTTTAAAGAAATCCATTCTTTAAAGACCTCTGTCACAATTCTCAAATTCACTACGGTGGTAAGGAATAATGATATTCCTGGATGAGCCAGATAGAATGACTATTAAAAAGAAGCAATAAACAAACATTATGCTGAAGGGCTTCATAAATTAAATTCATATTTCATTTTAACAAATCTTTATAGCATTCTGCCTTGTTAAAATGTCCTGAGTGTGGCAGACGCTATTTAAACATGATGGCAACAGTGTCTGTGAAGTATATATAGAAAGAGTCCAGAAGATAGAGCAGCAACTTTTTCTACTTCGATTATCATTAGTCAGCACCATAAAATGTTAGTTAGCTGCAAGTAAGCACGCGGGTAAGCTTCGTCCCCCAAATATAAGACACTAGTAAAGAGATGAATTCTCATGAAGAACAAGTTACTTTGGAAGGACTCCCTATGTACGGTTTTTAAAAGTGACTGACAAGAATTTAATTGTGAAAGAAGAGAACATTAAGGTGTGAGTAAACTGAAATAAGCTTTGGTATCAATATTCATCCCTGGGAAAGGAAGTTGAGATCCATTCCTTTAGATAAAACGTGGCTTAGGCTGGTTTAAGAATGGAGTTGGAGCATCCATCTCTCTACGCCGCTTTTCCAGCACTGTACTGCCTGTAGTGGAAAAGACTCTTGGAGTCCACAGTGCGAGATTTCTGCACAGCTTCAGCAAAAAGTTTGGTCACCTGAAAATATACAGGGAGGAATCTTAGCAACCCACATGATATGAAAGTGAATGTTCAATGTAGCAGGAGTGAAAAGTCACAGTTTCTGTTCCCAGCTTTCAAAGGGATATTGGATGAAGAAAAAAAAAAATTAATGGGGACTTTCTCATACATCTCAGAGCTCACCATGAAAAAGCTTGTCACACTCCTGCCACCCTCCCCACCCCATAGGGATTAAAACTGACTCAGGGACAAAATAGGATGGGCAGAAAGTTAATGAGTCTTGAACAATAGTTCTTCTCCCTGTGATAAAGAATTCGGTGAGTCATGTCCAAGTGGAACTGAACATATCTCACGTGATATTTTCTGGGAATTGGACAAATGCTTGCATCACATCTGATATTCCATTATCATTAACCTGTTGCTTTTATGTGGTGGCTTTTACTTAGGAACAATGGAATAAAAGTTTGTCTCTTCAATCCATGCCACACCACGCTTTTTATTTGAAGGAAAATTGTATGGGTAATGAAGGGCCGTGGCTATCCGTGGCTTTTGATTATCTCAATCGCTTGATCACCAACTGTCTCAGGCCATGACCTACCATAATGTCACAATTATTTTAGATTCTATCTAGAAACTCTTCTCCATTTTGAATGTTACAAGAGGGGGAGGAAAGAGATGTACATAGATCGATGAACATTCTTCAGGAAGGCAGAGAAATAAAACTCCTCATGCAGCCCGGACTTGAGAAAAAGAGCATACCTGGAAATTAGTGAGGAGAGCAATGCCACTGTCCACAGCTGTCCGCCGAATCACATAATTATCATGGACAAACTTAGTGTTGTTGTTGGGGAGATTAATCACCAGGTCAATGCTGCCGTCTCTAATCAGTCTGGAAGAATGAACAACATACACAAAAGCTTGCAGGCGGCCATGTATATGTTATTGTTAGTTTCTCAAATACAAACGTAAATGACTCTCATAGTCATTTAAGTCAACGCTATACTGAGTTGACTGCCATTTGCCCATCTCTCCCCCTAAGTAAATGTTCAAATTGCACTATTTGGGGCTTATTCTTTGTCTTGTGTTCTTGAAAGAATGCTGGTGAAAGTCCAATTGAATAAAAGGTTTGTTTTCTCTTTAACATGCTATCTATCCATAGGGAGAGTTGGTAATTTGATCGATTTTTACTTATTTTTACAAGGAGGTGGTTCCTCCAGCATTGAAGGCCATTCCACCCCAAACCCCCATCCCCAGATTAACTTTACTTCACTGCCCGCTTCCCAGGGCCTCTCATCTGATGGTAAGAGCATTCAGGTCACCTGATTTTGAATTAAAGTATTTCACATTCTTTGGCGAGGCTGCTACACACACTCGAAGACATTTAAGTGTCAAAAGCATGAAGTAATGCTAATTGTTTCACAGAACTCTAAGCAAGGGCTTACAGCATCATTGGAAGTTTACTAAGGTCTAAAAAATGTGCCCTTCTTTTATTAGTTTGCTAATGATTACAGGTTATCATCTTAAGAAATATAACAGTATGTTGCATAGAATTTGGTATGACTTAGCCATTCAATAAGCGGTAATATCGTGGAACAACCGAGAATTACCTCCTGTGTACCTATGCCACATAGTTCTGTGAGAGTTCCTGTAATGGTGTTCCTGAAGGTTCATGTAGTGTGCTAAAATGTTTCAGAAATCTAATGATGACATAGACTAAGGCATAATAATAACTAACCAGATCAAAGAATGGCAAATTAGTTAGCCCAATGGATGACATTATCATAGCTCTCACCATAGTTTCCTACACATAGCAAGTGCTCAATAAATCGATTCAGTGATGCATAACCTCAGTGAAAGGCAGCTGGTCAATCTTACACTTGATAGATACACATGCACACACAATATCAAGTGCTGCATTGCATTCTTCATACCCATGATTCTCACCACTGGGATCTTGGTGTCTGTCAAGGAAAACACCCTGGCTAGGAACTATTGTGACAGATGCTACCTATCACCATGTGCACATTTGGCATTATGTGTTCATAGTAATAGCAAAGTTCATCAGAATGAAACTTTACTAATCATCAATAAATGTACTCATTTTAAATTGTTTGACTAGGAGGACTTTTAGAGACTTACAATAGGTATGATGAAGTATTCATATCATCCTAATTCCCAAAGTTAATTTCCTATCTGTGCTGTTTAGCTCAGACAACTCTGCCCAGTTCTTACTTTCTGATGGAAGAGAGGCTGGGATTCTGTCCTTCCTGAGATGGCCATGCCACTGGGGTGGCAGGGACATTGTTCGCATTGAGCCAGTCCGATGTGGCTTCTGTGGCAAAGAGCTGTGTTTAAAATGGAAAAGTCAGTTACCGTATCACAGGGAAGGCTTTCCTGAAGCAAAGGAGTCTACTGGGACACACTTGGCATTTAAAACATAAAATAGAAGAAACTGGTGAATATGAGAAGCAATACAATGCCATGAACAGAGATCTGGACTGAGTATCTGGAGTCATGGGAGTCAATATTTTTAAATTACTTTCAGTGACAAAAATTTAATAACCTAGTTGTAACTGGTTCCATAGAGGAAGGGGAAAAAAGTTATTCATGACTGAGAATTCATTGTTATTACATCAACAAAGCCCCATCACCAAAGGCCCACCCTGGGCCTTGGGAGTTATTTTGTTTTACTGAACAAGGCTTTGTGTATAGGTTTCGTCGCAATGAAGTTTTCCATGAAACTGTAACAACTGGAAACTATGACTTCATATAGAAACATGAGAAAGAAAAAGGGAAAATATATGGAAGTGCACTGGAATTTTGCCTGTGTAAAATACACAGAAGTTTATCTGTGTAAGATAAACGTTCTAAGTTTTTAGCTGGCAACTTCTACTAAGTTTGTGATAACTATGTTAAAACTAGTCTTTCTAATTATTTTATTCCATAGAAGCTTTGAAACTATCAAGTTAGTTACATCTTTCAGGTTGAAAGGATGTATTTTGAGCTGTTTCATTCCCTAAGTTTCTTCAATATTTTCTTTTGTGGATAGATTTCAATGCTGACAGAAAACAACTTGAAAAAAAATTAATATCACATACCTTGAAACCTTCATTGTGTAATTGCTCAGCCACACCAAGGAATTTTGGACGGAATGATTGCTGAAATGAAGGAAATTTAAAAAGATTCACTTTCTAGATATACATGTTCTTTATTAAGTCATATGCAATGTGGTATTCTCTCATGCCATCATAAGAGGCAGTCAGTGAGAGGTGTCAGGTGTTTTATACTTAAAGATGACAAGTTTTATCCTTCTATAGTGAGAATGAGTTCTTATTTTCCGATATAGATGAAACTCTATCCACACTGTCTTACTCTCTGCTGTCTTACTTTTCATCTTCCCCTCAAATCCCTTCAGTCCGTACTTAATCCACTTAGTTTTTGTGTGTGGATGCAGACAGACCCCAGTTTTGCATGAACCCTGTTCCTGGTCAGGGAGTATTTAAAAACACCTGGGCTAGGAGCTCAACACCTAGTGAGCCTTGCTGGATGTTTTGCCTGTTCCACTTGTCCTACTTGCTGAATTCAAGCGTTGCACTGCCCTTCAGTAACTAGGCCCTGTCCTAGTAACTCATGCACAGTGCCCTGCAGGAAGTCAATCATTTAGAACTCAGTTTTGCATTTACTCTGAGGAAAAGAGGAAAAGAATGGGCTCTGGAGTCACTAAACTGGTTTTCCTGTTCAGGCTTCACCACTTGTTTGCAGTGTGTGCTCACAAAAGTTAATGTCTTTGAGCTTCCATTTCTTCATTTTTAAAACAGCAACAAGAATAATAGCGTATCTACTTCTTGGGGCTCCACAATAAACCATGACCTTGAGTAACTTACTTAACTGCTCTACAATGCTCTTTCCTCCCTGTTAAATGGGAATACCAGTACCAGTATCGGCGTCATAGGTCATTGTGAGTAGTCAAGGAATGAATTTAGAAGCACTACTTGCATATAATACAGCAACTTGCATAATTACTGCCCTGTTGATAGTTCTCATTAAATATTCATTATTATTAACAAAAATGATTGTTTTTTCATCCTCCCAATGACTAGATTCCTGCCCCGGCACCTTAGTTCCCATTCCTGGGTTCTTCCACTGGCTGTCACACTTACAACACAAACTAACTTACTCCTCACACATATTTGACTTCCAGACAGGCTTCCTTAATGTTCCATCTGACTGCTCAGATATTTCCTTAGAGTCCACTGCTGTGACCTCCGTAAAGCCCCAGCTGGATCCATCTACTTTCCAGGTCCTGCCTTCCCTGGACTCCTGCCCACTGCCATCAGGGTTCCCCAGTTCTGAACATACCTCCTTCCTGTGGCCAAACGCCAATATTTGCAAGACAGTGTTCAGGGTGGAAGAAAGCAAAGCTAAATGGCTAACCCAAAGATCAGCCCTGACCTTGACTTCATTAATGTGAGTATATGAGTCACTGAGCTGAATCAAATATGCACAACCATACAAAGTTAAAAACATCCATTCTGCTTTAAAGGAGAATATTTAGGCTGTTGTAAAAAGTTGCACACAGATGACAGAATGTTACTTTAGTAAATGTTTTGTAATCTAGTTAGAAACCATATTAGTAATGGTTGAAAAAAAATAATAGATATGATCTTATTTCAGTTTCAGAGAAATTACAAATCTTGATAAAACATATCAAGGTCCCTGCACAATTTGAATACTGTTCAGCCCATAAAACCTCCTAAAACTTACTTACAGGGGCTTTTTGAGAACAGATCTAAATCCTAGGAAAAGACCCCAAAGACTATGTTCAAATATAAAATCCTTTCAGATTCGGGCCTTCTCAATCCCAGAACTGCAGTTTTATGAGAGAAAACTGTTGGCAAATAGAAAAGATAAATGCAACTGGATGAGTCTTGGCTAACCCACGCACTCCGGAGTTATTAATGACAGTCTTCTAGAACACGAGTTGTAACCATGCCCAGGAAAGTAGCTTTCCATTCTTGCTTAGGACCAAACAGTGAGAAAGGGGCTTAGCTGCAAGAAGCTCATGGTCAGATATAAAAACTAAAATAAGTAAGTATAAAATCAGAGCGTAACTCAGAGACATTAGGGCAATTTAACGAGATATGTGCCAATCTTTTTAAGACTAACTTAGGCAAAAGAACAGGACAATCTTTGTTCAAGTTTGATTCTGCTTGGAAAGCAAGGGATTCAAGTAGACAGCATTTTCTTCATGTTTTAAGGTTTCTTAAATACAGTAAATATATGTGAAATAGTCTAAATGAACTTGTGAATTTTGTCAAACACCCCTAATATGGAACAGCACATTGCGATCTTCTGCTAAGCACAAAACAAACTTAAGTAAGCACCAAAGTACATTAGAAGTTTCAACATAAAGGTGCCCAATAAACACTTATTGACTAATTGATAAATTACCTACTCTTAAATTTTCCCCTAGAAAAAAATCATTGATAATATGTGGCCATGTGATAACAAAATGTTGAACTGGTTTTCTAAAATACCACTTCACAAGTACAGTGATTCTCAACATGTGGTCCTCTGGGAAATCAGCATTACATGGAAATTTGTTTAAATATGAAAATGTGGGCCCCGACTCAGATCTTATAGGATCAGGAATTCTGAGAGTGAATCCCAGTAATCTTCATTTTAGCAAAACCCCCTGAAGATTCTAACACACATGTGAGTCTAGAAATAGGAGGCAATAGTAGGAGATAGGAGGACCATCCGTCTCGCGTTTTATAATTTGAGGTGAAGGTGCACTAACCTTGGCTAAAGATAGTGAAAAATGTGGAGGGAGGAGTACTAGGATGTAATTTTTGTCTTTGCCATTTTAAAGTAAAATAAGTCAGCAAGTCCTCAAAGACCCGTAGACACCAGTCAGAACCTCATGATGGAGCTGTTTCAGGGCTGTCCCCCAAGTGGAAAAGATAAATATCTGACATGACAGTACTGGCAGTTCCCAGCCAGGGAACCGCTCCGCCTTCTGGTCTGGGGTGTTGGCTTTCACAGCCACATTATAAGTTTCTAACACACACGTATTGAACACTTGTGACACATAAAACAGCCTCTCTACAAAAAGAAATTACAGCTGTCAGCTTCCATCGGAGTAGCCTCAGATTTAATAGCTGATTGAAAATACCTGGGTAAGAAACCATTTGTAACGAGAGGTGAAAAGTACAAGCTGATTTATTTCCTGGAAAATGTTTATAGAAAGAAAGTCCTTTAAAAATGAAAAAAAAAATCTATATTTATTTCCTCCGATTATCATTTTCACATTACTCTGGCTTCTGGCTGCAGAACAGAGAGCCATCTTAATATTGTGTGATGCCTGTGGACTCTCCAGGGACGTCTAGATTGACAACTCTATGGTTGCTCCTAATGCTTCTGTATTGAAGATAAAAGGTTATTCATGTCACTAGGAGTTGTCTTTGTCAAATAAAATGCTTGCTTTGTGTTTCTGAGCAATGCTGAAGTGCAGATGTCAGGATGGCCCTCCTCTCCACCAGCATCCCTGAATAGCCCAATCAGAGGGGAACAAACAGTGCATGCTCTTGATCTACTCTAGAGTAAATCGTTCATTGTTAAAGGGTGTTCCAGAAAACTTCAAAATGAGGCAGATTGCCTACTCATAGCCACTAAAAATAAATGCTGATGGGATGAAAGGAGGCTGGAAACATTGCAGGAGAATCAATGATGATTTTGTTCCCATACAAACCTGCATTCAGCTTTCCTTATATTATTATAGTATCTACGTCTGTGGAAAGCCTCCTGGTAGACACAGTGTATGTAATACTGTGTTTCCCCGAAAATAACACCTAGCCAGACCAGAAGCTCTAATGTGTCTTTTAGAGCAAAAATTAATATTAAGACCCGGTCTTATTTTACTATAAGATAATATAATATAATACATAATATTATATAATACCCAGTCTAATATAATACGCAGTCTAATATAATATAATATAATATAATATAATATAATATAATATAATATAATATAATATAATATAAATAATATAATACCGGGTCTTATATTGATTTTTGCGCCAAAAGACACATTAGAGCTGATGGTCCGAGTAGGTCTTATTTTCGGGAAACACGGTAGTTAAGCTGACAAGCAAGGATCCTTTAGCAAAATCTAAATTTTGATTTTTGTTTTTCCTAAGTCCTAGTTACATACGAGATTGATGTT
Source organism: Rhinolophus sinicus (assembly GCF_036562045.2). Classification (NCBI taxonomy): domain Eukaryota; kingdom Metazoa; phylum Chordata; class Mammalia; order Chiroptera; family Rhinolophidae; genus Rhinolophus; species Rhinolophus sinicus. The sequence continues at coordinate 186,713,583 of NC_133751.1, read as the reverse complement.
AAGAATATTTCAAACTTCTCATGTAATTTGATCTATAGGATTTAACGTTGTAAGAGCAGACACAGAGGGTCTGTGTGAGTAAAGGATTAGGGTGGGAAAGAGAAATGAAAAGGAGACTGCAGTATAACCAATGAGTGCATGCATAGCCCCCCACACACACATGCACATATATGATATCTATTTACTAAATGTTGAAACATGGATGATATTTGCTAGTAATAATTGCTATTTAAAAATATGTGTTAAACTGCCAACAATAAGGAAAAATCTTTCCTGCCTCAGAGTCACTTTTACCTCTCCTCCATAGTTCGTTTTTCCCCCAAGTTTCTCTTGTAACTTGTTGTGAAAAATTAAGTTGAGGTATCTTCAATTAAATCCTACTCATACCAGGCAGATCAGTCAGGGTAGGAAAGTAAAGAGAAAAGAAGACCTACCGTGTTTACCCAAAAATAAGACCTAGCCACACAATCAGCTGTAATGCATGTTTTGGAGCAAAAATTAATAGAAGACCTTATATTATATTATATTATATTATATTATATTATATTATATTATATTATATTATATTATATTATATTACATTATATTATATTAATTATATTAATTATATTATATTATATTATATTATATTATATTATATTATATTATATTATATGACCTGGTCTTATAGTAAAATAAGACCGAGTCTCATATTAATATTTGCTCCAAAAGACGCATTAGAGCTAATTGTCTGGCTAGGTCTTATTTTCGGGGAAACATGGTATACCTTGAATAAATGGGATAGTTATTGACCATCTTCCCGATTTACAAACGAAGTAATAATAAGGCGAATTAACTGCAATAACACTAGCAACCAGGACTCTCCTGTGAGTAAATTCTACACAGCCTCATACTAAAGGAATGATTATGTTAATAAATAAAAATGAAATTCTGGACTCTCTTTCTTACAACTTTATTACATAACTCAACTAAATGCCTCCCCTTGTATTTACTGGATCTAACCCCCTTTTGTATATTAGCAGTGCTATTTTAGGTCCTTTTTCAGTTCTGATTCTATATAGTCAAATAAGTGTATATGAATTCTTCTGATCTAGTGGAATAATGTTAAATAAAATGATTTTTGAAAAGTACAATGTATCCTGAAATATGGGACCCTAATTACTTTGTCCACAGTTGCTATGAAGCTTGGGCAGAAAGTTAAGATGCCCAGTGAGTTTCACAGCTAGTAACTCTCTAGCTAGTATATTCTGTCATATTGTTCATTTAAATTTATGACTATATATTTTTAAAAATAGCTGTAAATGAAAAGTCTTCATATCGTAATGGCGAGACTACACATTAACTATTGGTGAAGGCAGCTTTTCCTTGCCTCCTGTATAAAGTAGGTCAGAAAATGATTCTTGTATTTCTCTGAAGGCTTGTAGTCATGCCGATCAAATTTACCACAGCTACAAATATGTTATTAAATATTATTTTATTAAATATTTATTTAAATATACTTTTTAAAACTTTATAATTACAATACGTATATGTTTAAACCCCTAAAATTATGCACCCATGCACAGGGAGAACATTCTTTGTCACAACTCCTGTAACTGCTAGAGCACTGCTTTCTTTAAAAAAGAATATATTGAAGAATAGAACCTCAGTGGACAGAACCTCACTGCTTTAAGAAAACTCTTTTCACCCCCAAAACCTTTTTTGTTCCTACAGAGCAAAACTTCTATTCACTAATGCCGAAATACACAAACATTTCGTGGGGATCAAATTAATTTTTGCTTCACATTTCCCTGCAGCACTGAAACCAAACAAAGCACAATTTTATACATCACTGCCTTTTTAAACTGGTATTTTACAATGTGAGCGCTAGTATGATTAGTTGTAAAGATGGGAACTAAGGGCATGGTCTCCTCTGAATGCCCCCAGGTCTCACATTAAACTTTAAGCCATAACTGGAAGTCAGGCAAATACTCTCATACTCGTGACTTAATAATACTTAATACCCATTTATAATGTAATGAGTCTCTCATATGGTGTGATGTGTCTCTAAACTGCCATTAAGCTTCGCAATTGCAAGTCATCTTGTTAGCCTCGGCTCTAACTGTTCACCATCACCCTTTTGGCACCTTTATAAAGACAAATCCCAAGTTACTCTTTGCAGAAACTTCTTCAAAGCCACTACCCACGCAGTCTCCAGAGTCTAATTTGCTGATATTAAGACACCCTAATGAGATGGCATCTATAATAATCACCCACTGGCTTGAGGATACCTGGTACTGTTCTAATTATGTTTTAATGATTTTTATGTAACCATGCAGGGTTAGAGTTTATTAAAAGTACGGCAGGGGTGATATATAACACCATCTATGGTTTTCATAGGAGCCAAGAATTACTAATCTCAAGTGAAAGTGAATGACCAGTTGGAAGCATCTAATATTTTTCAGGAAATTTATAAACAGAACAGTCTGACATTTTTGCAATAATTATTCCAACTAACAAATGTTTACTGGCTACCATTTTGCACTGATTTACATTTGACTTGCAATAATAAACCAATAACACCCTTTTCATTGTATGAAGATATTCACTTATAATTATTTCACCCTGTTTTGATTTAGAAGACTTACCAAATAATATTTCAAGAACCTGCACAGTATACTGTGGGATATACCGCCTCTGATAAGACCATTAAGTCACTGCCGTTCAAGAATTTTCAATTAGTCATAGAGTGTCAGACTGACCAAATTTCTCAAATAATGCCCATGTCTTCTTCAAGTTTGAATCTTCGACATTGAGTAGAAATTGAAATGTGAATGAATGAATGTAAGAAGGTCAGGAGGGGATAATATGACTTCAGTTTGCGATGTGTTGGGTTCGAGACATCCAGATAGAGGTAGCCAACAGATTGTTGGAAATATGAGATGGCTGAGAATTAAGATTTAAGAGTGATAGTTACAGATAGGAGAGTGGATACTATGACATAGATGAGCTGGTAAAGGGGAAAGTTGAAAGAGAGAGAGAGAGAGAGAGAGAGAGAGAGACAGAGAGACAGAGAGACAGAGAGACAGAGAGAAAACAAAGTAAGAGCAAAACATATAGAAAAGATGCAACCAAGGAATAGAAGAGATTCCTTTATAAGATACCCTAAATATCTTTCAGAACAAGTACCCTTTCAATAGAGATTTTTTCTTTCTTTTTTATTTATTCACTTACTCATATTGGCCACTGCAATGGAAAAAGGCAAAAATCAGGGAACATATAGAGAACAAATGATCGTTCTGTCTATAAGTTAGTGGATTCTTTAGAAGAAGTTAAAAAATTTCTCCTCTTATATACCACAGCTGAGGATCATCCCCACAACCATTCCAGCATGTACCCACAGGCGTGCACATAACCACACACCACGTACCTGTATTCCAATCAAGATGCCTTTCTGGGGTATCTTAAATCCTGTGGAAAGCATCGCCTTTAGGAAAGCTGTATGAATACCTTCACCAAAGCAAGCCACCTGTTTAGAATAAATGAAAAAAATAAAATAAAAGGAAGCAAATAATAGTCAACTACCCCTACCAAAAAAACAAATACAAATGGCAAGCACTTTACTCATTTACTCCTTTGCCAGATTTTATTGAGTCGCCCATGCAAGCTGAATCCAGGGATGAAAAGCCTGGCCAGGGCAGATGTATCTTATGTTTTTAATTAAGCATAATGAATGAATAAGCAATTCTTTCTCTATCCAACAACACTCCATGGGACAACATAACTGGATTCTACTGTGAGTTATTTGGATACAAATCACAGCTTCTGGTTCATAATGTGGTTAGTTACCAAATGTTAATATGACATAATGTTTAAATAACAGTGTATATCATGTATGCTATGCAGCAGTGCATGAATTCACAGGTCAGTAGCACAAATGCATAACTGCTGATCAATTGGTTAGGAGTCATTTCATATAGCTTATGGAAAGCCTTCTGCGAAATTCAATAAACCCATGAAAATCTCAAAGGAGCTTGTTTTCTTTTTATAATATTCATAAAATGAACAAAAATATACTGCTACTAGTTCTGAATACCACAGCCATCAGTAAAAAAGAAATTGCAAACTAATACATAATGTTAAGAAATACAGAAGCTTCACCGAGGGTAATGTGCTACAATATAACTACGAGTCAAATGGCCACCATAACTATAGAACAAGTGGTGGATGTGAGCGTGATGGGAGTAGATTCTGCCCTGCACACCATCATTTGGCACAGGTACAGAACCACCATTATAGTAAATAACACTGATGGTTAAATTCATTCTTCAAGCAAATGACTTTCTTACTGTGAAAGGAAAGTTGCCATCACAATGACCTTCAGTCCACCACCAGTTTATACTCCACAGTGAATGTTTTCTTTGGTCAAATACTGACCACCTAACTTAAGTAAAGTCAACCTTAGTTAAGGGGACCCAAATTCTAATTTGGAACTCTAATTCTAAGGGCCATCTCATCAAAAGTGCAGATACAACAACACATAGAGATTTCAGCAGTTTTATACCCCTCCCCCCAAAAAAAACAAACGAAAAAAATAAAATAACGTAGTCAGATATTCAAGTAAAATTTAGGACAAATACTCCCACCTCACCGCTAGGAAAATAAAATGCCCCATACCTGGATTAGGAGCTAATGGTTCATTCAGTCCCACCACAAGCCATTCAAATAATGAAAATGTCTTTTTGATGCATAATTGAGATTTCACTAAGCTAGATTATTATTCTGATTTCAGTTATAAAATAGACCTTGTAACATCACACTTAATGACACTTGGAAATATAACTCTAATAACGGAAGAAGCATTCTCTCTCTTTACATTTCTAAAACAGCTACAACAAAAGGGGAGTCAAATTTCTAAGTCTTTCATATTTCAACATCTCCAATAATGTATGCCTGGAGACAGAATAGACTTCGGCCCTGAAAATACGTTTGCCACACTAGAGCAAACAGTGTGAAGAAAATGAGCTCTTTCTCTGATCGGAACCTTGGACCAGCTGCAAACAGCCCCATTACTGAGTGATCATGGGACCAAGACGAACCCAGAGAGCACCTCCTTCAACAGCTGAGAAACACAACGGAGGTCACTCGTCTTAAAGTTGGGTGTTCTCACCTATTAAATTACAAGAAGCAGCAAAAAAGCTAGACAAGGTAATCATCAGTCCAAACACAAACAAGATAGCCATTTATTTCTCACTGCTTGCCTTCCTGTCTCACTTGGCTTCTTATCACAGATCTTGCTTGTAACCAGGCAACCATATAAAACCTCAGATCTTGGTTGCAATTAAACATTTTCCCCTTTCACGTTTTCCTTAATACCAAGAGGAAACAATGATGCCTCCCAGTCTGATGTTGACACTCCGTTGTGCACTGATGAGAATTTGAAGGTTGGAGCTAGTAAGTCTGTCAAGGGCTAGGTGATTCATAAAATGTCCTGACACTGACATGTAGGGAACTTTCTAGGATCTGACAGCTCTCTACAAGGAACACATTTCGCATTCTTAAAGAAACCTCCCGCTGACAAGAGTCCCAACACAAGTGAAGAGGGACATCCAGTGGCCAATCCCATTATAGTTTCTAGATAATCCCCAGGAAGTTAAAGCAGCTTTGAAAGGGGTTCTGGGATTCTGCATTTATTTGCATATTGCACAACGTTTAGGCCCATGAGCTTTCTAATGCTGTACATTCAGTCTACATATTGCTGGTAAAAATCCAATGATCTAATTGGAGGGTGCTATTGCAGAGGGACTGGAGAGCTTTAAAATAAAAAGAATGACCAGAAGATATTTACTTGTCTAGAGGAGTATCTGAAAGATGCTCCCAAATGTGTAATATGAAAATGAATTAGGAATACATGTGTTATAGTCACATGTTCAAATAAGTGAGAATTTAGACTCTGGTCCACAAATGACTTATACACACACACACACACACACACACACACACACACACACACATTCGTTTCAGGTGTACAAAACAATGTAATAGTTAGACATTTACACCCCTCACAAAGTGATAACCCTCCTTCCCCAATCTACTACCCCTCTGACATCGTATATAGCTGCAACTGTTCCACTGACTAAAACATTTTTCTTTAGCTCAAAATTCTTAAGCCCTTTCAGATTTACTCTGATAGCAGAAGCTTGTGTCTCCATTACTACTTACCAACTTACTTGACTATATTCAGATCATAAAACCATATATTTCAAAGTAGATTTAATGAAAGTGTTCATGGATCATTAACTAGTTACCTCTCCAGTGGAAGCCATCTCACATCGCAGAATGGGGTCAGCATCCCTCAACCGGGGCCAGGAAAACATTGGAGCCTGTCAGAAATAATGGGGGGGGAAGGGGATATGTGAGAAAAGTATAAAGGAACTAAGAGAGGACAAATATATGATGTGGTGAATTATCTCTCACATGATTTATTTAGTCTATGGTAGACATGTAAAAAATCTCTTTGGTCCAAGCATCTGATTTGAAAAACAGCCTTAAAACTCTGTTCCAAGAATCTCTTGAGTTCTTGGCCAAAAACTTGGGTTAAATAATCACAAATTATTTCTGTAAATAGGGCCCCTGTGACCAGTCTAGGCCAGTGTTTCTAATCTGGCCTATGCAGATTCTTACTGGAGTGATTTCAAACAAAGTTTGAAATTGGCCTCTCCAATCACAGATTTCAAACACATTTGTTCCTTGGTTGGCTTTTGAAACATTCCTCTTCTTGTTCTGATCATTTGAACTTGCAACAAACAAGCCACCTTGCCAGAAATTTCTGTCTGTAAGCTGACTTCTGAGACATTAAACTGTTGTTGACACCTCTTAAAAAGCTTTAAAAAAACATTCTACTTAGAGACACTTTTACTCAGAACTTTCATATGAACCAGAACATAGATAGGAATGCTTCTTTTTCATTTATTTTAATCAGTGGAACTCACTAAGAATCGAATTTTTGTTTCTTGCTTGTATACATTTATCTAGTCTAGACTGTTGCTCCTTTGATTTTTGGCATGCCTCTAAGTTTTCATGGGAATTCTAGCTTGGAGTCATTTCACTGGGTCCTTTTAGTCAAGTTATTATACATTCCTGAACTCCAGCTTCTCAATACCTTCATCTGTTGATATGTATCGACCTCACCAGAGCTATATTAAGATCGACTATGAATAAGTAATTTGAAAAATGTCAAGATTCATATACAATGATAACTAGGAAAGAGGTAAACTGAAAGATACAGTGTATTTTGAAAAATGTGTATTGTTTTTAGTTGGAAATTGTCTCATACACATGGCAGTGCATGTGTGCATGTATGTATATATTCCTCGATCTATGAACAAAGAAACATGAATTTGAAACTTATCTATAGAATCTCCAGGGGTAAAACGTTTTTTGGGCCCTTCTACTTGTTGGTCTCAAACAAACAAACAAACAAATAAACAAAAATTATGTATATATATCTCACTGAAAGCTTTAACAATTTATGTTTTGTCATAGTCTCCGGGAATAAAATGTCACCCTCCTCCCACATAAAAAGTGACATTCCATTTTAATGTGCTATAAAATCCAAGGCATCCTATATTACTAACTTAAATAAGATTAATACATATTTTTTGATTTATAGCTTCAACTAAAGCTTCCACTGCAAAAGTCAGAAGTCAGAGTCTCAGCTGTAACACAATTATGGTTGAGGTCACTAGTACATATAGGAATGGAAATCTTTTTAAGGCATCCAAAATACATAAATGTCACATAACTATATCACAAAATATAAATTAATTTCATTGTGTGCTTCATCTAAAATTTTAAATATATGTATATAATATCTCACTAATCACCATGCCTGTCCCATAAAGTAGTCATAATTATATATACTCTGTGCTTGGATACACTGAGCCAGCTAGAGGAGAACACTGGCTTTATTATAAGGTATTGTTAGAGATATACAAATATAGTATTGGAAATTAGTGAACAATCCCTTAAATTTTCCTGGTCACTTGTCATAAATGTGCTGGCAATTGCATCACCCTCACAACACCACTGTGAACAGCAACTGCTGTCTCAACTTCTCAAGTGGAAAAAATGTGCCAGTGAAGAAACAGAACTAAGTGAAGGTAGCCAACGTGGCAAGAATTTAACCAACATCCCAGGGTAAAAACTCTTCCAAGATTCATGCATTCCTGATGTCTTGGCACAATTCAAAAGTGGTATAATTTAAGTCTTACCCTAACAAAATGTGTCCACAATTTCTAATTACCAACTAAACTGGCACCAATTACATCAGTTGCATAAACTTAGTTTATGATTTACTCAGCTAGTTAGTTTTGAAGTTATACAATTCTAAATAATTAAGAACATTTTTTGAAATGTACACTAGTTCACATAAAGCTGACCGTAGTGCAACTGCATCACATTAGTCAAAAAAAATATCGTAAGTCCCCAGTTCAGCCCTTTAGTTGGAAGGTTCATAGAATATCAAGATTATTTGGATGAAAAATTGTTCCTTTAATTTCTTTGCAATTTACAATAATGACTAATAGAATTTTTTCAAACGTTACCTTGATTGCAACATAGTCAGCAGGAATGATGGGGTGCTCCAGTGTTGGAAGAGGTTTCTCATCAATGTTCTCTCCAATCATGACCTTCGTGGCCACATCAATGAAGTCTACCCCGAGTGTCTTGGAAACAAATGGGAATGATCGAGAAGCTCTCAGGTTACACTCAATCACCTGGAGAGAAGATTCAAAAGAGAAAGAATGGTGAGAGCCAATGACAACAATATTGATAGTCTCCCTGCCACTTGGAGTCCAGCTGTTATTGACTGGGGATTAGCTCTTGTTTTGTCGGCCTCTCCCTTTCCTCCCCACTGTTCTCACACTTTTGCTACCTGGTTTTCTTCAGTCAGTATCTTTGAACTCTGACTGTCTTCCATCCCCTTTCCATAATTCATCCCCATATACTACTGACAGGTTGATGTCAATGCAGACCTCAGGTAATGCCACATCCCTACCAGAAGCCTTCACTGGATTTCCACTGGCCATCAGATCACAGTCAGATCTTTGAAGGCCTGCTACCCTCCTGCCTCAACATGCCTCTCTGTGTCCTTGTATTACCTTGGGCCACGTTCCTGGCCCCAGTCTTATTTTCCATGTTATCTTCCACTATTTCCTGAGAAAAATGATCTTGCTAAACCAAAGTAGTCACTATCTCCTAAAATGTGCCAAGTTTTCTCATAGATCTTCCATGTGTAATGTACTCTTTACCTTCCTTCCAGCCAATCTTTAAGATACAGTTGAAAATACAAGATCTTCATTGGAATCTTTTATGATTCATCCCAATCTAGATAAGCAGACATATGACACACAAATGCATGCTCATGTACATATGTACGTGCATGTGTGCAGAAACACACACACATACAAACACTAGCAGATATGGTCACTCTATTCTATGACTCCAATATCGTTTTATTTGTGCATCCCTTCTAGCAGCTATTATACTCTAGCTTGTGTGATGCTTATCTACAAATTCCTTTCCAGTCCTCACCAAACTGAAGACCTTTGGGAGCAGTAACTGCTTTATAAATCTTTGTATTCACCATATTACTTTGCATAGCAGATGCCGAATCCATATTGGTTACTGATGGGTTAAATTACACAGACTAAATTAATTAAGACTAAACTAGCTGACTTAACACTTCTCTATTTTTTTGGTAAATAGTATACAAAATATATCTTCCTTCTCTCGGAAAGGACTAAAGCAACACTACAGTGCATGCAATTTATAACTGCTATACATGTTCAGATTACTTTATGATAGTCACTGTATCCATCTGTACTATACTGGAGATAGCAGACTGTGATCTCCTTTCCAGTAGATCGGAGTGTTTTACAAAGTTGTGATTATCAGTGCTGCTGAGCCCGTGCCTTCAAACAAGGCCGGCATTCTCCGCTGTGCAAAATCCCATACGCAGATACGAAGAGCTGCAGGGTCTCAGCCGCTCTGTATCTGTGCTCACAGAGATTACCAGAGGGACACAAAGCAACATGACCTAACACAGCAGTGGTGTCCTCTCAAACACCTTGGCATTTCTTACCAAGACATCATTTCCTTTGACAAGAAATTGGACGTTGAATGGACCAGAGATGGCAAAAGCCTTTGCGATCTTTCGGGTAGCATCCTTCACCTAGATCAAAAGGACAATGACATAATGCTAAAAAAAACATACCTTAGTTAAAAAACAAACAAAAAAGTTACAGAACCTTACATTTAGATTTCTGTAATTTCTCTTTACAGAGAGTTACATTTCTAATAACAACAACCACAACAACAATAATAATAAAAGCCACAGTTAGGCTTCTGTTAACAATATGATAAGCACTAAATATTTATAACAGGATTGCAGGGAAAAGAACAAATAATTTTATAGGATTAGCTCTGCCAGATGCCCCTATCTACCTACGATTATATATCCTGGTTTTACTTTGAGAGATAGAGTCCTTTCAGTTTAGTTCCTTCAGGACCAGAAACTGAAGACCAAACTCTGTATCAATCTAATGACCCACCTGCTGAGAGGTGCAGGCCCCCAAAATTACATGGTAGTGCAGAGACCAGGGAGATTACTTTTATGTGCTTTTCTGCTGCCCTGGACTCTACGTGAATAGATATTATGGTCAGAAAGAAATGGTGTTTCCTTGCAGGGAGGCTCCATATGTCACATATAGGAATTTTGTGTCCTATAACCAGAGCCAGAAGGGGGCACTGACTGCAAGAGCTCCTCATTCATTAGACTTACAAGAGTGGTTCAGGAACTTAATTGGTTATCAAAGGAAGTAGAGCCTGTGGCACATTGAGCTCTGAGAGATCTGGAAAAACCTGAGCTCTTGAAGCCATTTATCCTGATATGAGAAACTGAAGCACATTTGAAACCTGGGATGTTGTTCTTTCATGCTACAGACATTACAAAGCATCCTGCTACTGTCACATTCTACAACAAGGTAAAACTATCAGAATTCAACCCAATGTATAGCTAGACAGATAGACCTTCCCTGAACCTGATGGCAGGATTATTGAAAAGGCTCACTAAAAAAGCCAAGCCTGACCGAGTATAGCTGAAGACTAAAGGAACAGCCACAGGAGTTAGTTAAGATAAGAGTTGCTAGTATACCTAGCAGTACATACTGCCTACTGAGGCCTAGTCATTATTCATGGGAAGGTCTTTAAGGCATTGGTTCTAAAAGAGGGGTAGAAAGAGACACATCAGAAACTTCTGGTTTGAAGTAGTTACGGGTGGATAGCAAAAGCATCAGTTCCAGAAGATTCCTGTGTGACTGCTGCAAACCTGCTTCTAACTGAGAAGCCTTGCTTTATATGATGCGCACCTGCAAGTAGCTCTCAAATATTAGCATCACGAGCAGCGCTGTTCTCCAAATGTGGTCCCCAGACCAGTAGCAGCAGCCTCACTTGGGAACTTGTTAAAAATGCAAATTCTGGTGCCCCACCCAGAACAACAGAATCAGAAACTAGGGGTGGAGTCTCGGGATCTGTACTTTAACAGATTCCCCAGGTGGTTTTCATACACCCTGAAATTAGAGAACCAATGCACTAGCGTACATCCAAACAGGCTCTAAAGGGCAGTGAAGGAAAGTGTTACCTTTAAAATATCCAGCAGACTCAGAGCAAGGAAGTTTCCCTCATAATTAAATTTTACCTGAGGCATGTCCTACATTGCTACTAGTTTTTTTTAAAAAATATTTTTATCTTTGCTTTTTTTCTCTTCCACTTTTATTTATAAAGAATGACCTTTTCAATGGCTCCTTGGCTGATGGTTTGTGTGGGCAGCATCAGAGTCGCATCTCCTGAGTGGACGCCTGCATCTTCCACATGTTCAGAGATGGCATGAGAGATAACCTGGCCAAAAGAGGATTTTAGAAAGAGTCGTCAGGCACCTACTTCAATGAAACTGCTGCCTTGCCCACCCCTTTGATTCTGACAGATGCCTTGAGCATTGACCGGTTCCTTTGCTAAGTCCCTGAAGACAGGAGAAGAAATAGCTGCACACATAGACTTGTCAAGCTTCCCTGTGCAGTGACAGATGGCTTCTAGGGGAACCTGAGAGCAGCTGAGAGCTTACCTCCCTCTTCCATTGATTGGAATGGGTATAAATAATAGGAAAAGAGGACAACTAAACCCAACTCATATTGACATTTAAGAACAGATAGAAAAGTAAAGCATGGGGAAGGCACTGAAGGTAATCTTTACCTTTTCCTTCCAGGTTAAGTTTTAGACACTGAGAAAGAAAAGATGGGAGAGGAGAGTATCTAGCTAGGTAAGTGTCATAACTTAGGTGGACCAGAAAGAAAACTTCAGATCTAAAGATCAAGAAACCTTTAAATTGAAACTTGAGAGAGGAGGGAAACAAAAGGAAAATATCCTTAACCTGTTTTATGGGTAAGGAAACTAAGGTAATACAAGAAAAATACCTCAAGTACATGCGACTACTATGTGGCATGTACTTGTCACATAGTGTACTTGTACTATGTGAGTCAGGATTTTGAACTCTTATCTGTCAGATTCCAAAGTGTATGGCCTCTCTCGGTCACTACATCCTGAATGTTAATAACATGTATGTCTTGGGAAACAAAAAAGCCTAGGGTGGGGGAGAATAATTGGGTGACTGTAAAAGACTTAAATTACGGAAACAATTTGCTTATCAGATTCATAGATAACTTAAAGCAGAGTGACATTTGAGACTCAGTCCTCCTGCTGTGACCTGGGCAAAATACTTTATCTGCTCAGACTTGTTCTCTGATAAGATGGGAATAACAATGGTGTCTGTCTCATGGAATGTTTGTAAGGATAAAAGAGAACAAGTATACAGTGCTTGGCATGATATTTAGTGCATAGTAAGCACTTAATTTTTTCATATTGTCTAGAAATGGGGAGGTAATAATCCCATTGAGCTCTGAAAATATCATAATATATCCAAAGTACTGTGTCCATTTATGAGTGTGACTAGTCAGAAATTATGTGAATAACCTGGAACATTTCCAAAAGAAGGAGCCCAGGATGATAAGCAGTAGTTGATATCTGAGAAAAGCTTAGGGCAAGAGCTTATTTTACAACTTGGAGCCAAATCAGACTAATTTTACTTTACCAGCACAAATTTTGAAAAATATATGAATATTTCTAGACCATTTTTTCATTTTCCACTTCCACATTGGTATGATCACATTTCTCTTATTTTATACCGCAGTCTCCAATAGTTAAAATGTTGAAAAAGCAGAAACACTAAACTTATGCTCTGCAACTGCGGAAGTTAGGAAGTCAGGGAGGAAAATTCTAGGGAGAAGACCTTAGTTCAAAAGAAGGAATATGTGAGATGTCCAAAAAGAAACCCTTCAAAATAAAATATATATAATCTTATTACTTTTTGTGCTCTGTATCACCAAAAGAGTTAAACTGAAAACAAATGACCACCTTCCAGGGATGCTGTGAAAAAAATTCTCATCGTTGGAGGGCATGGGTTTGAAATACATGATTTCTAAGGGTGCTTCAACTCAAGATTATGTGATTCTGTGGACTCTAAAAAAAAACAAAAAACAAAAGAAAAAACACCTCACTTTGAACTATTAATTTGGAAGACAAAAAAAAAAAGGAAAAAAATTAACATCTTCAGTGGTTTGAAATATCTGCAAAGTAGAAGATAAAAGTCAACCTTTTATATTTCCTTAAAGGAAATAAATAGACACGGACTTGCTAAAACATAACTTCCTATATTTCAAAAAAAGATCATAAATGCCTGATTACACATCTAGGAAACTAAAGGAAAACATTCTTCACATTTTCGTTTTTCCCTGAAGTTGGATGCATTCATTGCATTAGCAATACAAGATGTGATATAAGCCGATTTTATGTTATCATCATTATCAACCCTACTCTGTTTGGTTTGGCCTTCATTAACCCAATAAAAAGGGGGTAGTTGAGAAATCAAGGGAGAAGAAAAACTAGGGGTTCAATTAGGAACTTCAGAAAGAAAAGTTTGGGATGTTTTTATAATATCCACTGAAACATAAAAGGAAACTCGTAGACAAAAGAAAACGAGAGAGAAAATGTATTCACAAAGAATGACGAGTACAGGATGATAATTAATTTTGAATATCATCAAAGAGAAATTCTAACAGTGAGATTCCAACATAAAACACAGGAAATATGATACCCATGACACATAACTGAAATGTCAGTGAATTTGAAAATTTTTTTGACTGAGCAGCTTATCCATTATTATTAGAGACCTGTTTTGTAGAAATCATGAGCTCTAATCTGTTGTATTTCAAAATTGCCGAGAAAAAAATATTGATGGGAAGACAGAGATGGGAGAGATGGGAATAAAGCACTTACTCTTCCTTCTTTGCCGACAGCATCCATTTCTACTTCCCTGGCTCCCTCAATAAATTTCGTCAGTACCACTGGGTGTTCCTGTCACCAAGGAAAACAGAAGGACAGAACCTTTAGCTGAAATTCTGTGTGCAGTGTCAAGTAAATAGTGTACCTGAAGTAAATATCAGGGCAATACTTGCAAAAAAACTTAAATGCTAAACACACTACACAAACTCATTAGCCAATTTGTTTTATAAAAACAAGGTCATTCTCTGCTTATAGTGAGACAGAGGGTGTTTCTCTCATTTTAAATACTCAGTGAATTGAACATAAGTTCTAAAATTCAAATATAGACTACTAGGTGAGGGAAAAGAGGGGGCTAACGAGACGAAAGAATGGGGTTCCTTTTCTGTTTCCAGAGTTATGGATAACTTATGGAATAAAATATCTCTCTATCTTATTTATAATTATATATTATTATCGATTCAGGTTCTTTCTCTCTTCTTACACTTATCTTTTCCACGCACTACAATTTCCTAAATCAGTTCTCTATATGAGAATTGTGAAAGAAATTAGAATAGCATTTTGTATCAGTTTTATTAAGCCAAAGATGGAATCCTTTACCTGAAATTGATACGCCTTAAACCACTTCTAAAGTATGACATTTGCAACTGCAACATCAAACATTTTTTTCTTTATTAATTTGAAAATGTCCTTCCTTTCTCAGCTGTTTCAGACCCTTTATCATTCTTGAAGTTCTTTCCACACTCAGTTCCTTCATGATTGTGTTGTGATGCCCTCCGCAACCTGACCACTGCTTGCTTTTTCCAGACTAAATGAAGAGGTAGAATGAAGAGCTCCAGGGTTGAGGCATGTCTGCGCTATATCCTAGGCGCAAACAACCTGTACCACTTGCTGTTTTCTTTAAAAAAAAGACCCTGCTTTTACTTGTCTCCATGCCGCTCTTCCCCAAATGCACTCCACCTTCTCTCCTCAGCCATATCCTTCAAATTTCAAACCATCCTCTTAGACCTAGCTCAAATGCTACCTCCTCCCTTACGCCTTCTCTGAATATCTCTTTCTCCTCTGACCACCTATCCCTTTTGGCCATTATCATGGAATTCATCATCTAATGCATATGTGTTAAATTTGATATACCTTATCTCCTTTGAGAAAACACTTTAAATAAAATTGAATTTTGTGGAAAATTCAAAATAACTAACGTTTTATGTCACAAATAAGCTCCTCTCTTCTTAAAATTTAGTACCGTGTTTTCCCGGCAATAAGACCTAACCAGACCATTAGCTCTAATGCATCTTTTGGAGCAAAAATTAATATAAGGCCTGGTATATTCTATTCTATTCTATTCTATTCTATTCTATTCTATTCTACCCAGTCTTATATCAAAATAAGACTGGGTCTTATACTAATTTTTGCTCCAAAAGACACATTAGAGCTGATGGTTCGGCTAGGTCTGATTCTGGGGTAGACACGGTATTAAATGAGGTAAATTTCCACACTTCCTTTTCTTCAAATACCTATTGGGCATGCAACTGTGTATTAGCCAGAAAACAAACAAACAAACAAACAAACAAAGTCCTCTCCATCTCTATTCCCTCTTTTAAAATTATTGGATATTTACTGCAGCAGTCCTGGTCGAGTTGAGTGGAGACCTACATGGTTGCTGTTTTCTTTCTTTTTTACATTATGGTGATAATACTATTACTTCAAAAAAAGATAAAGTTTACCAGCTGTCTCAGTTTCCCTAGCCAAGCCTGAGACAGGGATTCCTGTTCGAGTGATTTCTTGAGGGAGTTGGAAAAGCAGGATGGGGCAGCAGGACAAAGCTAGTAAGCCTGTGGTCTCAGTGGGAGCTGGATTCAGCAGTACCCTCCCTCCCCCGCCCAGGGAGCATGAACTGCAGCACAGAGAAAGTCCCAAGGCAAAGGTTGGTCACTCTCTAGGGTTTGAGGGTGGTCGTGAGGTGAAGGATCTTGCCTCCCATTGAAGAGTTTCCCATTTGACTGAGAATCGTTGCCCAGAGAAGAAGTGCTGCTGGGAGGTATTATCAGCCAGCACAGCAGTTGGGGGATGGATGCTCCCAGAAATAAAGGAATCTGAGTGGGACGACAACAGTATCTACCCTCCTGACCAACTGAAGAAATTTATGAAATAGTCTTTACTACGTTGAGAAAGAGAACATCTCAATAAATTACCATTTTCCAAACAGCATTATACATTTTTGTCTTTCTTAAAATACTTTTTTCCTTTGGTCTCCATGGACTAGCCTCTTATGTTTCTTTCTCAGGCTCTTTCTCAGGTTTTTCTCTTAAATGCTGGTATTCCTCTTTTCTCTGTCTTAAGTGTTCCTTTTCCTCTATGTTCTCTCCTTAGCGATTGCTTCCATTCTCAAAGCCTCAATGAAAATGATGCGCTATTTATTTTCCAAGTCTATATTTACATCTCTGTCTTTGGCCATGATCTTGATCCACAATTTCAAATCTATATAACCCTCTGCTTTCAAAATATGTCCTTTTGGACTCCTCATGGGCACCTCATATTCAAAAGGTGAAAAATTAAATACATAACTTCCCCTTCTAAAATTTCTTTCTCCGGTAATCCCTGTTTCAATAAGTGATACCACCACCCATCCAGTTGTCCAAGGCAGAAACTCAGGAGTCATCCATCGTCCTCTCTCACTCTCCACCTCCATCCATTCACTAACTGCCTTCAATGCACAGCCTCAGTATTTCTATTAGGTTGGTGCAAAGGTGATTGCAGTTTAAAAGGTTACAAATAATTGCAAAAACCACAATTACTTTTGCACCAACCTAATAGAATGCATGTACTTCTCTCCATTTTTACTATCATTACTCTGATCCAAGGCATTGTCATCTCAACCCTGAGCTACAGCAACAGCCCCCTGACCTCTTTCCATGAAGTCAGTCTTGCCCTAGAATTCACTCTCTGTAATACAACAGAGTGATCTTTTTAAAATAGAAAATATGACTAAAATCCAAACTTATTATACTGACTGACAAGCTCGTTTTTATCTACTTTGGATCTACTTCTTCTCCATGATTATAATCAACACTTCCCACCTGTTTGGTATCCTACCCATAGAGTGAATGCTTGATCAGTTTCTAGAAACTCCACGCTTTTTCTCAGCTTCAGACCTTTGCATCTGCTGTTCTTTCTTCCTACTTACTTCCATTATGTAAACCTTTTCAACTATGAATCAACCATTTTAAATCTGTTCAGAAGTCCCTTCTTCAGAGACTGGACTCTAATACTTTCACCCTCTGCCTCAACATCACATATTTTCTGCAATGCTCATATTGTTTAATTATAATTATCTGATGTCTGATGTCCCTAGCAAAGAGAGTTCTCTGTGAGAGCTGAGACTTTATCCATCTTTTCATGAGTGTAACCTGTGATACTGAGAACAAGGCAGGTTCTAATATGAATGAATACATAGATAGATGAATGCCAAATGTACTCTAGATTCCCAGCTTCTGCTGAACTTTGATGGGGAGACTTGAACCAGAAAGTACTCAATCAGGCATCTCTATTATAGAACTTTGGTCCTGTGAGGGCTCTATTCAGATGCTAACTAAAAAAAATAAAATAAATAAAAAAATTAAAAAAACAACAACAACAACAAAAACATATTCTTAAAAATAGTCTATCAGGTAGAGGCTCTATGAGATCCAGTGTTCCCAGCCAAAAAGAGAGGATTCCTGCTGCATCACCCACATAAGACCAGCTACGTCCAGCAGCCGGGTTCTCAAGATGGGAGAGAGACAGGACTGCTGGAAGGGAATGAGATAGAGAAGAGGGCAGCCAGTGTCTCACTCCAGAGCACATTAATGAAGACTGGCCCATTGGAGAGATTCCCTCCTTAATTATCGGTTACGCAAAAGTGAATTCTAAATTTACTTGGCTTTCTTTATTTTACCCTCTTTGTCTCTTCTCACTCTTTATCATTATCCACTCTCATCACTGCCCAAATGTCCTTGAGAAGCAACTATCATACAGAAGGGAGGTCCTGGTTCATGTGTGCAGGAACAATGCATGTTCTTTACTCTTCTTTGAATGCCTCTGATTTCACTCTTCAGTTCCCTCCAAATTCCACTTGCCTAACATCAAACTCTTTTCTAAGTTGTGTTTTCTCTCTCTCTCTCCCTCTCTCTCTCCATATATAAATATATTTATCTATCTATATGTATGTATATTTTTAACCACAACTAGCTTTTGAAAGCTTTTAAAAGGGAAACATTACTTTCATCCTCTACGGTACAAGATCTGCAGATCAATAACCCCACTGGGTAAATCTTAAATGGATCACATTGAGGTAACGCCAAAGGAGAAAGTAAAAGCTGGGGCAGTGGAGGAAGGTGGTTAAATGGCCACAAAATTATAAACATTTATTATTAACTGACAAATGGAATGTACCAAAATTGAAATAAAAATCAATAGGTGAGCAAGGGAATTTATGATAAAGTTGCAGGGTTGGCTAAGGCCAAGTCTCTCCAGGTGTGAGAATGAAAATCAGGGAAACCTTCTCTGGTTCATGATGAGCATGGCTGGCCAGTCTTTGAGGCTGGGGATCCCAGGAATAAGTTAACCAGCATCTCACTCATGATTGGATAGGATGTTTACTCAACCTGGCTCCCGGAGTCTAAAGTCACATAAGTCTCTGTTGTGATCAACTATGCATTGGTCCACGTCCTCTGCACAATCCCTCAGGATCTAAATATAATTATGCATTTGGGTTTTCTCATTCCCACATGTAGGAGACTAGTGGGTAGAAGAAAAAAGGAAAACCATCCTAACAACATCCTGTGAAAAGAAAATCAACAATATGAAATAAAGTAGCAATTAACAAAAGAGGTAAATGTCACCAGTAGGAAATTGAACACTACCTGAGAGACTCTAGTGGCTTCCTCTAGGAATCTTTTCATCTCATCCTCGGTGAATACCACATTCATGGCAGACCCACTGGGAAAGGAGGGGGGGAAAAACATGTCAGTTTCTTTACCACTTCAAAAGTAAAGCATCCTAGACTTGATTGCTTCTCAGAACAGTTTCAGGCAACCTCTAGGTTGGTCTAGGCTAAGTAAGCAGGTGCCTTATTTATTTATTTATTTATTTATTTATTTTAAGTAGAGACTTTACTCCATTTAATCAACAGGATAGTCAACCAAAGTAAAAACTCGCCCAAGTTGGGGATAAGGATGGGGGTGAGACCTGTGATAATGTGTAAATAAAACCATGGTAGCTCTAAAGATGGCATGTCTCCAAGGTTTGTCCTTTCTGATTTACGTTTTAATGCCCTTCTGATTCCAGGCAATTCTTAAACCTTAACAGGAGTCATCCCAGGACATAGTTTCTCTACCTCTGTTTCTTCAGAGTTCAATACCAACGGCTGATCTTAATCCACAGGCTCCCAGTCAAAGCAGGTCATTCTACTACTTCAATCAGGTTACAAAACAATCCATTTTTTAAGTAACATTTGCAAATATAATGTGTAGTATCTGACTGAAATGTATTCAACTCGGTCCTTTCTAAGTACCTGAGAAAGAATGCTATGTGAAATCAATTTACTCTGAATTTTGATATTGTCAAAGTAGAATGGAAGGAGATGAAAGAAAAGGGAACAAGAGGAGGGAAAGAAATAAGAAAAAAACAAAAAACATTACTTTCCACTTCCTTTAAAAAGTTTTTTTTTTTCCTTTTCTACTCTATTACAAAATTCTGCATAATATGAGCTTTCAACTTCTTCATCTATTTAAGATAAGAAGTCGAGGGCTATAATTTTGATAATTGGTAGTACAGGAACCCAGAACGGAGATAAAGATGAGAAAGGAAGCACAACAGTCAAAGCTATTGTCTGAGATCCTCCCTTAAATATCTGGGTGGTGAACACACAATGGGATTTATAGATGATGTAATACAGAATTGTACACCTGAAATCTATGTAATTTTACTAACAATTGTCACCCCAATAAATTTTAAAAAATCTGTGTATTGTTTAAATTAACTTACATTAATACCTCAAATAAGTAGTATTATTAGACTATGGTTTATACAAAATGTCATCTAAATGAAAAGAAAAGTTTTCCACCTCATTTGAAATTTTTCATTATTTTAAAGAATCCCATCTCAGATTCCATTTACACTTTCAAATTGTGCACAGAAAATTGTGTTTCTCTTATTATCCCCTGTTCACTGAAGTAGTTCCTTGCATGTACTAACATCTGAAGAGAGTTAGCGATAATTCACAACTTCTCCTTTGATGATAGAACTTGGTTTCAACGTTTAATATAAAAGATCCTCAGTGCTCATGTCCTTCACCATTATAAATTATCTATTAAAAAATGTGCTCTCAAAAACTCAAAAATTCAAAGCAGAGGCATCATCAGAAAGTGCTGACAATAGTCAAAGATAAGCTGTCATTTCTTGGTATTAGAAAACAGATACCCCAAGTCTCTTTTGTTTTGGGTTTGCATTTTGTCGTTTTTAATTGTCCTCTCCTCTACTGTAAAACTATCCTCCCTTAGTTTGGCCAGGAGATGCCCTGCGCCATGTTTCTAAGATATAGGACTACAGCGTCTTCCCATTGCCACTTACAGAAGGAAAAGCATTAAACTGAAGGACTGTGCATAGGTCCTCAATCTGGCTGTGTTTGTTTGGGGATCATTGATGGAGTTACAAATTACTACACATCAAAGCCTAATGCTATTAATATACAGCATGCAGTTCTCAATTTTTCAATCATTGTTTTGGAAAACAGTATGTTACCTCAAAACATAGGAAGGTCTCAACAAGCAGGGGTAGCCCACAGACTTCGAAAATTCCAATGCTTCATTCTAATTAATAGAAACAACAACAACAACAAAGTATGAATAGTGTAAAATAGTCAATCAAAATGCAGAACTGTATCATTAGAACAAGTGGCAACCCAACTCCTTTTATTCTTTCTCTCAAAAGACACCATTAAAATGTAAATTGGATATCGAAATACATAAAATTCCCAGCTTCTCATTCTAAATATCAAATCTGATTCAAGCATAGTATGAACTTCTTTTCATTGTCTGAATCTTAATGAGAATACTCCTATCAATTTACAACCAACATTTAACCACAATCATGAAAACACAGCAACTTTCAAGTAAATTCACTAAGCACAGTACATTCTATCTGCCCTGCAGTTAACACCTGCAGTAGTTACCATTCAAGTTATGACTCTTCAAAGGAGAACATAAAAAACAGACACATGGCTCTCTCCTTACCAAAGTGTTCACTGCTTTCCAGGGTGCCTGAGCCACCTTCAGCTCATCCAAGACAGCGGAGAAGATGGAGCGATCCTCAGCCCTGTCGATCTGCAGAGGGCTCGTGCCCATGATCTTGACACCATTCTTGTACAGAGGGACTGCCAGGTTGTTTGGAATCTGGCCTCCTACTGAGATGATGCAGCCACTACATGCCTGGAAAAAACATTCGCAATATCAGCCCGTGGGATACCTTCATCATGAATGAACAAGTGTGCTGTTACTGCCTCCGTTTCCTCACTGAGAGTGCTTCACATGACTGTGATCTTTTCATTTCTCCTGTCAGTGGATAGTATTAGGTTGTGCCGCAAAGAGATAAAGGGACTTAGTTCTGACTTTCCAGGCACCTACCTGCTAAAATCTATGTAAGAATTCCATACAACTACACAGAGATATTACATTTGCTTGTGTGACAATGAGAAAAAGAAAATCAAGTCAATACATATTTTCATCATATGCTCTACCCTTAAGTCAATTAATTCTTGGACTACTGTTGTAATTTCCTAAATGGATACAGATCTGTCCTTCAAACAGGTACCTTTCTTGTTCCCCTCCATCCCCACACTTCACATTCAGAGTAATCATCCCACAAGACTGTTACCACAAATTGCTCCTACACTCAGAGTTTTCCAAAGGTTCCTGTCTCCTAAAGGTAAAGTGTAAACTCCTTACCATCAAGGCAATTAAAACTTGTCAATCTTATCTATCACCACTTCCCTCAGCCCCAGGCAGAGGACTCTAATGTCCCCAGCTATGGGCATCCCCCCGGCAAGCTTTCTTCATTTACCATTTCATCTTCCCCTGCCGTTATTTCCTTTCTCCTTTTCTCCTCTCCTTTATCTAAACTCTAATGATCCTTGAAGCCCAGTCTAAACCCTACCTCACATTTTAACATCTTCTCTCCTTTTCTGTTACCTTGGCACCGGTCTTCAGGACCCAATTACTGATTTTAGTTTCTATTTCCTTACTATTTGTTTTACAAGCAGCCCCTGAACCTTCGACCTTAGTCTCCTATTAGCAGTAAAACTTCAAGATTAACACACACACACACACACACACACACACACACACACACACAATCGCAAATTTTCTTGACACTGGTCTTCTAATGCTGAGGGTGAGCCAACGTGGAATGTTGGGAACTGGATTTGGAGTCAGAAGTCCCTTCATCTTGGTTCCCTCTGTGAAACTCCCCCTGAGGTTCAGACTTCCAGTCCGTAAAATTAGGGTCATAATGCCTGCCTATTTCACAAGGTCACTATAAAGACTAAATAAGATAGTAAACATTAAAGTTCTTATAGAAGTATATAAATAAGACAGATATTATATTTTCTAATATTAATAATAGTAACAGGCCATTGATCTTGGTGTACTTTGTTTGCTTGATGACCTACTAATGAATGTTAGAATTGCTGAAGTAATAGATATGTGCCAAAGGTATTTTATCATTATTTGAAATCATTCTGAAATACTCTTAAAAGAGATGAAGCTAATTTTTCTCTGATGAGAGAAATTATAGTACTGCCTAAGCAAACACCTGCAATTGCATGCTTAAATGCATTATAAACAGTATTGAAAATAATACTCCATAATTCTGCATATTTATAAAGTACTTAAGCTACTTTTATCATCATTTTTATATTCAATATACATATTTTTCAAAACACTTAAGAAGATATATTCTCTTTACTATAATATTTGTATTTGCTTATTTTTAATTAGTGGTGCTAATATTTTAGAGGCTTAAAAACTAATTTCTCAATTAAATATATACAAAAAATCTTATGTGAAAACTTCAAAATGATTTCTGAAATTAAAGAAGGGGTAGCAACCTAAGAGAAAAATTTGGAGTCAATTGGACTAAATAGGAGATTAAACTTGAATTAAAAGGCTTTAATTAATAAATATACCAATATTTTTCAAAACAGTGCTGTGAAATTGATTTTCATTTTTCAAGAGATTAACAACTTTCAAAATAATAATAACATAAACTGCTACTATTTACTATGATGTTACTACATACCCTAGACTAATCTGTTTGACCTCTGAGGCCTTTATTACTCTCCCCATTTTATAGCTAAAGCAAGTGAGGCTTGGTGAAGGTGAAATGACTTGGCCATATTTCTTTCTAACAAATACAGAGCCAGTACTTGAACTCAATTCTACATATTGTAAAGCAGGTATGCTTAACAAATATACCAAATATTTGAATCTTAAGCTATTTTTCTGGCCAGTTTCAGAGGTGGTTGATGTTAGAGAATACGAGAAGAGCTATTTCTAAAACACTATTTTTGAAAAGTGCTAGATAGAAAAACTTTCACTGTAAAACCCTACTCTCATCGCTGACCTCCAAAAATAAAGATCATCACTGGGAAAACAAATCACCCCCACAGGAATGGTTTAGAGAAACAGTGTGATGGTATAGTGCAAGTTCTGTTCATACAGCAAAAGGAGTTCAGTAGAAAAGAACACGTTTGTAGGACAAAGTTAATATAGGACAGTCTGTAGAAGAATTCTATTTTCTAATGACCCCAGTTCCAAGCACAGAACTTGGAACTTGTAGGGAGTTACGGAAGAGAATCTGGTATCTCACACAGGTAAATTATCTTCATCATAATCACTGACCACCTAAATAGTTTCAAGTAATTTACTTGAAGATGTGGTATACATACACCATGGAATATTACTCTGCCATAAGAAAATATGAAATACACCATTTGCGACGACATGAATGGATCTTGAGATTATTATGCTAAGTGAACTAAGTCAGACAGACAAAGTCGAAAACCACATGATTCCACTCATATATGGGATATAAAACTGAAAGCAACAAGACAAACAAACAAAGAAACAAAAACTTGTAGAGACAGACGGCAGTTTAGTGGTTACCAGAGGGTAAGGGGGGGGGATGGTAGAAGAGGATAAAGGGGGTCAAATATATGGTGATGGAAGGAGAACTGACTCAGGGTGTTGAGTACACAATGTGTTAATATAGATGATGTATTATAGAATTGTACACCTGAAACCTATGTAATTTTACTATCGTCACCCCCAATAAATTTAACTTTTTAAAAAGCATTTCACACAAAATTTAAAAAAAATAAAATAAAATATTCTAAAATTCAGATATTGTTTCACAGATATCTAAAATCTTTAAACTAAACTCATTCCACCAGATTCCCAATGTTCCATTGATCTTACCTAGAGTTGTTTGTATCTTTTTTACCCAGCTCAGTTTCTTACTTTTTAAAATCTGATATCACTAAGCTAACATAATACCACACAAGAATAATTCTGAAACAATGTTCAAGCTGCAATCATACCACAAATTAAGGAATTAAAAGAAAATACTTCAAAATTATTTAAGAACATCTTCATTTTTCAGATAGTAATCACTTTGCTCAGTCCTTATTTTAACCGAAAAATTATATTCTGTATTATAGACAGAATGCAAGAAACCTTGTCTAACAGAAATAGCATTTACTTCATTAAAAAGTGGCCCTGGGTGCGGCCGGATGGCTCAGTTGGTTAGAGCACAAGCTCTCAACAACAAGGATGTTGGTTCAATTCCCGCATGGGATGGTGGGCTGCACCCCCTGCAACTAAAGATTGTAAACGGTGACTGGACTTGGAGCTGAGCTGCGCCCTCCACAACTAGATTGAAGGACAGCGACTTGACTTGGAGCTGATGGGCCCTGGAAAAACACCCATTCCCTAATATTTCCCACCCCCACCCCACCCCCAAAAAATGGTCCTGAGTTTTGCAAGTTCATGTATTATCTCCAATTTATAAAACTCCACTATTTAGACATTTGTCAGTGAGAATGCTCATGCTTTGTATTTTAGTAATTCACATTTTAGTAAAACATATTTTACATTTTAGGCAGACCTTTGGGTTATATTTAATTACAACTAAACCAACGCAAGGAATAAACCCCAATTCTAGTTTTGAGTCATGCATTCCCTAATGGGTTTTGCCTATTACTAATTAATGTCTGTCACTGATTCCTTCATTTAACTCAAGCTGAGTTACAGAACAGAACATACCAATGTCTATATATACATATACTGTCAGGTATTAAAAATAGGATAATTAAGTCATTAATCAGAGTACTTTTTATGGGGTATGATCTAGTAAGTTACTTATTATAAAAGCAAGAAAAATAATTTAAGCAGGACTCAAACCAGACAGGGACATCAGAAGGTATTAGATATGTTGCCTGGTATTTTTAGACTCAATCTGTTTTTTAATGAACAAGTACCAAGAGAATTGAGAAATGGGTCCTAAATAGGGCTTGGATGCAGAAGAAAATAAATCTTGTTTGTTCCTATAACTTTTCAGACCATGAGTCTCCAAAGAAAGGAGAAATGTAAATTTAGGACAGGATCTGTGTGATTCTTATTCATTGATTCTTACTCACCCTGCAAAGATTATTGCATAATTCATCCCCCCAGGTAGTAGATCTAATAATGGATCTACTAAAAGAAAAGTACAGTGTTGCAATCTCTATGAACAATGCAATAATTTTCAACTCATATACCTCTAAATAACTTGAGAACATCTTTTCTCTTATAAGGAGTATCCTAAGTGAAACTGTAAACTAGGCAAAATACCATCTATCAAATCCTTGTACATGGCAGACACCAACTTTTCACTTTCACTTTCCTAACCCTTACCCATCCTCACACCTCCCCCATGTCCCCTCCCAAAAAAAAATCAGAAAGTAAATCTTTTTTTCAGGAAGCAGAACCCATGTACAAAATCACAAGGAATGAATGGCAACTTTAAAGGTTGCCCTTTATAAAGGATATTTTAAAAGTCTGCAGCCAAAGGAATATATCATTAAAACATTTTCTGTTCAAAAATGTTCGTATATATGAACAAGTAGGAAGGAGATTTCAGCCCTCCTAGTGTTCCCTCTTGCTAAACCTCTGATCAAGACTTCCCTTCAAAGCAACCAGCTTTAGTTACAGGGCAAGTCACCTTTTTGACTTCCCCTTAATATTTTCTGTAGAAGTGCTTCCTTGACGCCATGGAAACAGCTTTGGTCGTAGACCAAGAGACCTGGACCAGGAAACACATCATACTTTCTATCATCCTAGGTAGTGATGTATCCTTGGGAAAGCCCATTGCCCTTCTAGATGACTCAAATGTGTGCTTTTCAATAAGTTTACATGTGCTTCCAATTTTCTGCAAATTTATTACTGAATGCCTCAATGCCTTCAGCATCACTAGAGGCATCCAAGGTCAGAAAAGTGTAGTTTCCTGAAGGTTGAGACACCCGTTATGACAGACAATGAAGCCTGTAAAGCCTGCTATGAGGAGATACACAAAAACCTCATGAAAAGAAACTAACATACACATATATGTACATGTGTGTATGATTTGTGTATATGATCTATAACATTTCCTGTGGGACAGTCTAAATAATACATCGATAGAATTTTGTTCTTATGTTCTCTAACATAACATTTAAAATTACCTTATAATATATAGTAGCACTATAATTGCCAATTAGCTTCAAAGAAGGGCCAATTTATTTATTTCTATGATACTGAATTCAGTTATTGTAAAAGGATCTCATTAATATCCATGTGTAACTATATCCAAAGGCAGTTGTAGACATTTTTAATCTTGCCTTAAACCATTTCATGGGGAAATAATTAATTGTGTGTAAAAGGCCTGCTGCTATTGCCTGCAATGGTTGCTAATATTTTTAAACAATTATGTAATTTTTCACATATTTATGTCATAAATCCCAGATTTATTTTAATGCCTTGAAGGTAGAGACCTGGTTTTATAGCTCTCTATCCTGCTGAACCTGGCATTTTAAAGCTACTCAAGAAATATTTGTAGAATGCATTTATTTTGATCCCTATGTATATGAAGTGAATATTAAGGAATCATTAGAAAAAAACATGTCAGAGAGAAAACTGAAAATTGTGCATGTTCTCCCTAATGGTTCAGTTTTGTTATATTAAAAGATTAGTAGGCCAGGTCTAAATAGTCAACTTCGATGATACATCCATCCTAAATTTGTCTGTTTTTCTTTACAATAATAAAATCATCACCTTGTTCTACCACTATACTTTATATTTTACAATGTGGTTTCAACCACAAATCTCATTTTACCTCCACAGTACCTGCATGCAGCACATCATATGATTCATTAACAAGAAAAGATGAAGCACAGAGAATTTAAGTAACGAGTTCTCAAGGTAAAACTAGAATTGTAATATTGTGCCTCCAATTCAGTATTATTTTTCCTAAGTGACTATGATGTTCCGGGGGTAAAGCATTAACTGTAACAACATCAAAAAGCACAACTACTAAACAACACTTTGAAAATTTCCGGAAGTTATGTTTTGAACAGTAAGATAATTTAACTTGTTCTACAGACATATAGTAAACTATGATCATCTCAATCCAGCATGAAGATGCCCTCAATGTCATTGGACTGGAGGTGGAAGAGCAACTGTGAGAGAACGCGACAAAGGTGCCCAAATCATTCAGAATGGACTCGTTGATCTTAAATGGAAGACTAATGGCTTCATCAGATAGCACACAGAATTAACGGGTCCTTGGTGAACAATTGACTTCTCTCCTCTGGGACCTGTTTATCATTAAATCGGAGCAGCACATGAACTAGAGAGAGGCTCCTTATTGTATGTCAAGATAACCAATTGAATCATTCTGCAAAATATTTATTGGAGTTGTCTTGTTCTAGTTAATGTGTGCCTGGTGCATGTTACCAAGGAGTGGTTTTGGTATAGCAGAATGCTTAGAAAGAAAAAATGAATTTTATTTGAAAAACAATCACTCTGTGCCAGGGCCTCAAGAATCTAAGTCTGGAGCAATGTTTTTCTTAGAGTTTCCCTACAAAATTAGACACTAGAAGACACCGGCAGTTCTTTTTCCTGAGGGGGATTACAATAAAAATCTACATACAGAATACACATTTGTAAAGTGTGCACTACGTATGTTTTTCTTCTGTTTTTTTCTTTTCATTTTCTTTCTTTCTTTCTTTCTTTCTTTCTTTTTTTTTTTTTACCTCCTGCTGGTAGATATCTAGGATTCTCTCCAAAGACAGCTCTTCAAAGTACAGTTTGTCGCACTCATCAAAATCTGTGCTCACAGTCTCAGGGTTGCAATTCACCACCACTGTCTTCTTGCCAAGTTGACGCAGTGTGCGGATACTGGAGACAGCACACCAATCAAATTCCACGCTGCTGCCTGCAGAGACAAGGAGATTGGGAAAAGGGGTAAGAGAAGCAGAAACGTGACACTACAACACAAAGGGAAGCAGACATATATTGCCAGTCAGTTCAAGCTAAAGAAGCTAATGCCCTTTCAATTCAGTTTTTAAAACTCCAAAATATAAATTTCAGGTCCCTTATGTACGGTATATTCATAGTAGGAAAAAACAAGGACTAATTAAACAACAATGCCATGTTGGCTTGTTTTATACGCTAAGTTCTGCAACAGGTAATATCCCTATTTGAAACATTCAGAACCTCACAGTTAACGGAAGATAATTGTAAGGATAAAAAATAGCCCTCATCTACTGAGAAGAAATTCAAAGTGAACATATTGACCTTAGTACACAAAAGTAGTTAAGTTAGCAATCAGAACACCTGCATTCTTATTTCAGTCCTTCCACTTACCCTGCTATCTGAAGGCTAAACCCAATGATCCCTGAGGTACCTTGTAGCTCTGACATGTTTTGATTGATTGGAAAGTCCTATACTTTCCAAGCATATCCTTTTAAGCTTGGCAAGGCCACTCCGTGCAGAGTGAATGACCTTCTAAGAAGTAATTTGAAGTATAATAATGGCCTAAATGCCTCAAAATATCACCTCTACTGGGATGCCATAGAACTGAAAGTTCGGGGATTTGTACTAATCCTTTGCATTAGGACTTTGTCTCCTAAAAGTTTTTGTAAGAATAAGAAGCTATCCAAATTTAGTAGCATACTAATTCTTACTATCAATTAAGTATAGACATGATTGTCATCTCAGCTGATCTTCCCTGGGCCCCAAAGTAATGCAGAATTGTTGAATAAATTAGGTACAATTTGAAGAGGAAGAAAAAAAGGTCTTGAAAAGAGAAGGGGAGGTTCCTGGTAAAGGTGTTCAGGCCAGTTAGCCGTAAGAAAGTAAAGTGATCAAGGTATAAACACTTTTATCCTTCTTCAAGATTTGGCCAAAAAATTGGTAAACTAGCATATCCTGAAGCACTTAGTTAGTTGTAAAAGCTAAAATAAACTATGCTTAAAGTAACAAGACTACACACAATTAAATCATATATTTCATCATTTCCATTTTAGAAGACCTTAAGAAGACTAACTGTTAATACACTTATTGGGAAATATCAGTGTCTAACCATATACTTTGTAACTATAATAGATCTTGATTCATTATTAAATATCTAATTTTAAGTGACTTAGAGGGATATATAACAATTTCTGGTGAGAGTATTTTAATTAAATCATATAATACTCTATGTACTAATGAGAAAACTTCCTTGCATTTGATGTCAGCAAAGACCATACGTTAGGTCAGAGACCGCATCTATACATGTAATTCTGGCCGATGTATAAATTTCTTGAGCAAATATAGATCTTTGAAATACTATGCTAAAAGAAAAAAAGACAAAGAATGTAATTCATTCATTCCTCAGTGCCAGCGAGAATCTCAATTTAGTTCATGAAGATGAAAATGATAAAGGGATGACATGATGAAATGAAAGGAGATAGAATTTGTAATTGAGACTGCATTTGTGACCCACTTCTACACTTAATAGCTATGTAAGTTTGGGCTTCATTTCTCTGAACTGCAGTTTCCTAGTTTGCAAAATATTTATTATGACAGCATTTATTTTACATAGTTTTTAGAATAATAAAATTAACATGTATGAAAAGTACTGTATAAACTGTAAAATCCTATGTAAATATAACTTATCACTTTACCAATGTGATATGGACCACAGCCCAGCACCATCATTCCGTGGTCATCGAATTTGATATCATGCTCCTAAGGGGGGAACAAAAATAGAAGATGTGAAAATTATATGTTATTCTTTTATCGAATTAAACTATGTGTCCTATCTTTGAGTGTGCCTTTCTCATTCTTTTTATTGTTGACATGCATCTTCTCTTAGTCTCTGGGAACCGATAAGTATAAAGTGTTACATAAGCTCTACTTTGTGTAAAAAAAATTAGTTCAATATTTTTTAATTAAACAATCATTAGAACATGGCATAATTGTATGGTTCATGTAACCAATGTTCTTCCCTTTTCACTTTGTGATTTTACCACCTTAAGTCAGTTTTTAAAAGATCAGTACAGAAAGACATCATCACATCTGATCCACAGGATATCATTTTTATTACCAAGATCGCTACTAGACAACCAAAGACTCTCTCTCTCTCTCTCTCTCTCTCTCTCTCTCTCTATATATATATATATATATATATATATATATATATACCATGTTTCCCCAAAAATAAGATATTATATTAATTTTTGCTCCAAAAGATGCATTAGAGCTTATGTTCAGGGGATGCCATCCTGAAAAATCATACGAGGGCTTATTTTCCGGTTAGGTCTTATTTTCTGGGAAACACGGTATACATATGTAGCCCCATGTGGAGTATTCACAAAGTCTATAGAGGTTTTTGATACGGCAGTTCAGCAGTTCCTACCTGACCATTGTAGGTAATATAGAGGTAGTTTGTAACTGATGGGTATTCTGCAGCCAGTGTATCAATCTGCAAGAGAAATAAATAAATAAATAAAATTAATTTACACCCTTTGTTATTTATTTTTTCAAGAATGACTGTAGATTTTTCCTTTTTTGTGCTGCATTTCTATTCCTTTAATGCCTATTACTGTCAAAAATAAAGACAAGAAAAAGGTACAATCCAATTGCTTTCTAATTCTGAAAGTGAGAGAGAGAAACCCAGTGACAAAATCTAGTTATCACTTGAGCAATAAATGATGATACACATTCCAGAGCATTGTTGTATCTTATGGTGGTACCCCTCATAAACACAACAAAGTGATCATATAGACAACTGGTTACCAAGACTTACTCAGCCAGCTGTCTAAAGCAGCTGCAAATAAAATCTAAAATCAGAGCAAAATGACCTCTATGTAAGGATGCCTTTGGTTTGCAAATTAATGCATAAGATTTAAGTTACCTACGGCAATGAGCAATTAGATGACACACATTTCATAAAGCATAGGGACGAGGAGAAGGAGACAAGATTTCACTGAATGAAAAAGTAAATCAATTCAGCTCTCAAGGGCCAGGAGCTCAGCTTAGAGAGCAAGAATTTGGGGGCCAACAGGGCAAGCTATTGTAAAGCAAGTGAGAAGGAAGAAAGGTAATAGTTACTGAGCAGAAAATATTTGGCATCAAGCCTGAGTCCTAAGGGTATGCATGTGCCCCCTGAGCACACTGAGAAAAGTCAATGCTTTTAAAGGACAAAAACCAGCTGGTGGTACTTTAAGCCAAACCATCTCTTCCACTAAAGGCCAAAAAAAAAAAAAAAAAAAAAAATCACAATGGCATACTATGGAAAGTTCTTGTGTGATTGTCATGAATACTAGATGAGCTCATTATGCCCAACCCTATCACAATGAATACTAAATGAACCATAATGACGGGGCACTTAAAAAAGTATTTCCTTGTAAAAAGTTAGTGCCAGAAGAGATAACTATTCTTTCCAAGAGCATCGGCCACCATGCTAGCGTATTTCAAGT
Organism: Rhinolophus sinicus; assembly: GCF_036562045.2. Taxonomy (NCBI): domain Eukaryota; kingdom Metazoa; phylum Chordata; class Mammalia; order Chiroptera; family Rhinolophidae; genus Rhinolophus; species Rhinolophus sinicus. The sequence goes on along the minus strand of NC_133751.1, from coordinate 186,681,077 downwards.
CCTTCTATTACACTAAGGAGTTCTCTTTTCGCAGATATATTTGTCTATGGTCAAAAAGTAGAGGAGAGATCATTTTGATTTTGTTTTCCTTTAGGCCAAGAGATTCATATACTCATTCTTACCTTTACATCCCAGCACCCCTCCATCCTTTTCAAGCATAAATAAAGACTGTGATGAATAAAACTGGTGACATCCTGGGCATAGACTGGACAAGTAGAGTCACTTTTAAATTCCACCTGTCTTTTTATTGACAATGACTATAAGTTGGTGCCTACATTTCACTTGAGGAATCTTGAGAAGAGAATGAAACTACTTTACCTGTTTAACCCAAGGGTGGATGTTTTTCTTTAACCTCAGTTCCCTGGTCTGGGCCTCCGTCAGCCTAAGGCATTTTGAAATCTGCTTGTCTGAGAACCCAATCTCCTTTGCCTTTCTCAGAGTTTCTTCTGGAACAGACTCACTAGGATTGAATGAAAAAGAGAGATTCAAGTTTAAACCAAACACAATAAAAAGCAGTAATGTATTCAATTTCAAAAATACCAAAGCCTCCTTATTTCCTATGTTCAACATGTTTAGATCTTTTATCTTTCAAAAATACACAAGTAAGCCACTAAAGCCTCTATGAATTCTACTATTTGCAATGCTGACCTCAAACATGTGGATTCCTAGTTTGCACCTTCTCATTTCCTGAAAAAATGGCTCTGCATTTACTGTCCAAATGAATTTCTTCTTTTAAAAATAGATGCCTCCCTCTTACTAAATCGAGGAGCCCTTTCTTAATTTTCATCTCCTGAACCTGTTTGATGTGCTGTTCTTTAAAGATATCTTCCCCTGGCTTCTGATAAGTTGCTTCTACTTTATTACTCACAACAACCATGTACTGTTTTGTTTTGTTTTGTTTTTTCCCCAAGGCACTAATCTCTGTTATGTGTTTTAGTGTGGCTACTTTCTCTCCCTCTCTAAATGTAGTCACTGTCATCAGCTCAGGTAGCATAAGTAGTCAATAAAGCCCAAATCTGTAGCCCTGTCTCCGGTGTCTGACCTGTGCTCCAGACCTTTATGTATGCTAACATGTTGAGAATCATTTCAACAAGCACCCCAACATTGCATTAGACTGGGTATGCCCCCCATTAATTGCCTCTATTTACTAATATTACATATCTATCTATGTTGAGAAGATCATTTCGTGGTTTGATGATTATTTTCTACTGAAACCAGATCTATTTCTTTACTTTCCTCACTCTCATTTCCAGAGTGTAGACTGCATTCATGTTGTTTCTCTCACCTGCAAGACCTTTGACATTCTAGCTATCTACCCAACTGCTCTCCAACTCCCAGCCACCCTTCTGAGGTCTGGGAAAGCCAAGCCTCATCCACAAAGCTTTCTCAGTCTGCCCTCATTGGGCTCTTAACTGACTCTTATATTTGGAACCAGGGCCATAGTAGGAAGTATGCTGCTTAATATGTCAACATCACCTGCTGTTTTTCATATATCTTAGTTTTTATTCACCAATCAGACTTTTTTTCCTACGAGATTCAAGTTCCATAAGAGCAGAAAATACATTTGACTCATTTACCAGATTATTCCCAAAGCCTAGCACATGGTTTGTTATTCAGTAAACATTTATTAAGTCAATGAAGGAAAATACTTCTATAGCTTTTTATTTTATAGAAAAGACACAGAAGCTATTGAAATCAACTTGTAACTAGAATTCAAAATGTACACAAAAATAATTTTAAAAGGCCCACAGTTCAGAAAAATAAAATACTACTCTAAAAGCATCTTCAACCAAATAGCTGTGGGCTACCTATTTCAAACAATAGTCAATACAATAAAATTCAATTATGACAGTCTGCTAGTCAATTCAACAAAATTAAGATATAACTGTGCTGTCAGAAGACCTATAATAAATAAAATATTTCACTGAAATTCTGCAGTTGAATGAAATCTATTGCATTTTGGTCATTCTATTCTTCAATCCTCTTTATTTAATTAATTCATATTCTGAGTTTAGAGAAGAGAGAATCATGCTGGTAATAGCTATTTCTCTGGCTTTTCGATACCAGTATTAATCTGAATCTTTTGCAGTTACAGCTCGTCCTAATCAATACACTTTTTCTGTGGCACCTAAATTCCCTTCTGTCTCTTAAATCAATTTGTTATTTCTCCTATTGAATTTAATTTCTTCTTTTTCTATTCCCCTTTTGATTTTTTAAATCTTACCAAGTATTTGATAAGCATTCTCCCAAAGCCACACATTTTCCTGTCAAATTCTTGAACACAATCTGATTATTAAGTGTTATTAGTTACTTACTATGTGAGTCAAGCATTGTGCTATATGCTCTAGAACTATGTTGTCCAATATGGTAGCACTAGCCACATGTCACTATTTAAATTTAAATGTCAATTAATGAAATGTTTTTAAAATTAAAAATTTAGATCCACTAGCCACATTTCAAGTGCTCAATAGCCACATATGGACAGTGGCTACTGTACTGGACAGTGCAGATTATAGAATATTTTCTCATCACAGAAATTTCTACTAGACAGTGCTACTCAAGAAGCTACAAAACAATATTTGAGACAATGGAATGATAAAGTGATTCAACACATTTAATAGAGAGATAAGCTAGGTGGTACAATGTGAGGGCAGAGAAAAGATAACCATGTGAGTGGTTGTAGTTGAGAAATACTATAGCAGGAGAGGAATGAGAATAGAATCATAAAGAAAATTCAGCTTAATATAGATCAAGGAGTTGACAGATGTACTATAGGAAAGGGTAACTGCATTCACAATGATTTGAGGCAGCAATGGGCATGGTGGGTATAGAAAATATACTGAGGATTTATAGTCGGAAAGAGTAGGAAACTGTGGATGATAAAGGTGGGGCGACATTCATTGTCATTCTTTCATTAGCGCTTCAACACAGTGAACATGTGCTGTGTGTCAGGCGCTGTACTACCTATTTTAATGATGGAGAGATACAATATTGAATCTCTACATTCAAGGAGGTCAGCGTATATTAAGAGGTAAACAAACAACCATAGATGTGTCTACACTGTGAGAGGTGCTATGAGAGAAAGGCATATATTTCTGTGTGCCCAGCTTCTGTTGGGGAAGTTTGGAAAGGCTTTATCCAAGAGGTGACTGCTGAGCTTCTGCAGGTCTTTGAAACACCCAAGTTTATCTTTAGCTTTGGAAAAACAAGAAAAATCTGAGACAAAGGCAGAGAAAAAAATTTGTTGTTGCTATTTGTTTTAGTAATATATATTTCCACTTTACTTGCCAAGACTATGTTCCTAAACCAATTGCTCATTTGTTTGTGTGCAAGTGTGCATTCAGCCTCAAACTGGAAGTGCTTGACAAATAAGCTATTTCTCTAAATTAGAACATTGGGTGATGTTCTTTTTGAATAAATATCTTTAACTGTGAGTTTCATGAGTGCTCTCAAGTCATATTAATGTTTACCTGCATGGGTAAAAGCTATACATTTTCTCTGTGATCTGCAATTATACTAAAAACATAGACTTGTGAGTTGAGTTAGGTAGAGAAATACTGTACATATAACATTGAGCCAATTCTTACCTATAGATTTTTCTAGCTACTTGCTAGAACATTTTCCCATCATGTGGGACAGCAGTAAAAGAAGAGACAAGCAAAGAATAAATAGGTCTTCAATAAGACATTTCTTTATTATTGCAAAAACTATCTGAACTAAAACCCATATTATGTTATTATATTGACAACCACACTAACCTAAATGATTCAACCCTAACCCTGAAACACAGCACTCCAGATACACTTAAGAAACATGCCTTGAAAAGAACTATCATGGCTATAATTTTGACTCTGGACTAGCATAAATGCAAGTTCTTTAAGTCCAGAGATAACCAGAAGTAATATATTTATCTTTAGCTCTTTGGGTATGTTTTTCTTTCTTTCTTTATCTCTTTCTCTCTCTCTCTTTCTTTCTTGCCTTGAATGATTTATTTTTATTTCTTCTGAAATGGAATACCAGTCAATTCCTCAAAGGTTCTATATTGCTTTGAATGAAAATTTTAAATAATGGTATTAAACAAACAAACAAGAAGCCATTTAGATTCCTCACATTTCTATTAGGGATGGAATACATTTGCATTTGTTTTTTCCCCATTCAGCAATGCAGTCTTTTCTGTTGCTGAAATATGCATAATTCCTCTTATTCTTTTCCACCAAAAAAAAGTTCAATAGAGCATATAAAGACATTTCCAGCAAATATACAAAGTCTTCCTCCTCCACCCACCAAATAAAATTGGATTCTTACCAACAAACAAATTTTAAAAAAGAAAAGAAAAGAAAGAAAGAAAAAGAAAGACTGATTGAAAAAAAACTAGCCTTATGCATAAAAAAGTAAGGTGAATTAATTTTGTGCTCAGCTCTGGTGGCAAAAAATAGCTATCTGTCATAGGACTAACTCAGTCATTACTGCTCCTCATAGTATATCCACCCCAGAGAGTTTTCATTATTTAAAGGGGATGCCTGAGAAGAACAACAGTAATGTAAAATAATGAATCATGAATGATAGAATTTTAGAATGGGGCTGAAAATTATTTCTCCATAGGTGCCCCCCTCATATCACACCAGGGGAGGATTCTGAAATGGATGCATCAAGCTACACCTGCAGAGTGCATGTTTTAAGCTGACAACCTGATTCTCAGGATATTTCCTTGGTGAGCCAAAAACTGCTTTAACTTTTGCCCAATATTCAAATAATTAGATCAATAGCTTGATATGATATTTTTAAACATCTTGAAACTTAGGATGTATTAAATTGGAATGACATGAATATATTCATGTTCACCTATCTTAAATTGAATGAAATATTGGGTAGGTATGTTCATATGAAGTTCAAAGTGATGTATCTTCTATAGCATTTCATTCATGATCTCTCTGGTTATTAACATCTAGTCTTTAGACATGTTCATGAAATAATGCAAAACAGTTTGCAATCCTCCTCACTGAGAACCAGATGTTGGTCTGACCCACTATGATAATTACAAGGACAGTGACAAGTTATATCCCTTCCCATATTCAGTGCTGCCCTAAATTTGCGAGGCACCTCTAACTCTAAGACAGGGAGCAGGTTGCCTCTCTCTCTCTATTTCCCTCTTTTGCTCTCTCTGCTGTTTCTGTATAACACAAGGCTGGCTGGCATATCGTTGCACACAGAAGAAAACCGACTTTATTCCCAACTTGTTCTGATACAAAATTTTATTTTGGGTACCATTATGATAAAATAAGAGACAGTACGAAGGCACGATTCATTAGCTTTGGGCTAGTGGTTCGGACAAGGTTAAACCTCTTCAGAGTCAAACACAAGATGAATAATCTTAAGTTAACATAAAGCTCATTTAACAACATGGAGGTTCAAATACATGCACCTCATCTTTATCTGCCCATATAGGGCTGCCTTCCATTTTGTCTGCTAAAAAAAATCTTCCATCACAATGAGAGTTATTTTTTTTTTTTTTAAACAAGCTAGGTGAAAGCTTATTTTAGGGACAAAGTTATATTTCTATTTTTCCAATAGAAAATGAAAACCTTTACTTGGAAAAAACTCAAAACAGAATAATTACTAAAAGAAATATAAACACTGAATTTGTTATTCAAAATTGCTCTTTGAAACCTCAATAGGGAATGTCCCATTTATATTATATTGTAAATCAAGGGAACATTATACCAAGGGAGAAATGTGATCAGCTGAATGGAGCCTATTGAACTAAAGCACACAGTTTTAAAATATGCATAATAAATAAATTTCACTTCTGTTATTTAATATGAATTTGTGTGTACTAATATGATTATCTTTACTTCTTTGAACATGAACACATTAAATCTATACGTCAGCACTGTATCCTTTACATATCCAAATTTTCTTTCCCCTACCAGCTTTCCTTCCTTCAAAGTACAAGGACAAACTCTTCACGTTACACTTTTATCATTGTATAACAGAATCTAAAGAATAAAACAAAGAAACACCAAATAGCTATGATGCTGGCCTTTTCATAATCTTCAGTTTCACTCTACTTAGCAGCACAAAATGACAGTCTGAAATTTTAGAGGGGGGGAAAACATCTTAAAAGCAGACAATCAGACTTTTACACACGCTGCCATAATCTTTTAATGGTTAGACAGCACAGTTCAGCTTCTATAGGGGGAAGTCTCTCGAGGGTTCTCTGGTTTTATAAACAATACAAGCCTTTCTCCTCTCTCTCGTAGACTTCCAATTTAGATTCTGTTGTTGTTTAAAATTCTACCCTGTCATCTCCGAAACATCCTCCACTCACACTTAGTCTTCAATAATAAATGATAAAAGGAAATGGAATAAATTCCCCTTAATGAGGGAATTTTCACCTGGAATAGAGGAACTGGGGAAATCTATTAACCGACTGGAGGAATGCCTGCAGCATTGCAATTACTGGGGGAGCCAGCGTACTTCACAGAGTCCTCTCTTCCACTTGACTGGCTTTTATCTGATCCACCAACTCACAAGTAATACTAAACAAATTTCCCTCCAGATTGCACAAGCTCTAATGTGAAAATGAGCACTCCACTTGGCCTGCAATTATGGGATGGGCTTGCAATTTTATTATTATCTTCTTTTTAAAAATGCTGCAAAAGGCAGAAGCTGAGACAAAACCCTAGGCCTGATGCTCAGTAATGATACCTGCTTTAATGAGAAAAGAGAACTGAGTAAGATGTATGTTCTCTGCCCTGAGACCCTCACCAGCCTCTCCCCTGAATTTCTCATGACTTCACTGATTATTTTTGGCATTTCGCAGGTTCAAGACCATGCTACAATCACAATCATGCAATCAGTGGAGAAGTTATTTGTCTTCTCATCTTTTCTTTCAAGGAGACAGGTGGTTACCGCTTTCCTTAAGAGAAATGCAAAAGACGTTTTTCAAAAGCAGTAGTAGCATTTAGAAAAAGCAAAGGCTAAAACCCAGACAGTTGGGTAAATAGTACTCTTTTAATTTCTGAGAGCACCGTGCCTTGATTATGTAAAGCAATGAGGTCTTTGAAGGAATTAAAGAAAACCTCCATCTTTATCTCTCATGTACACGAGAAACAATATCCAGATCTGTGTTTTTGTGAAATCACGCCATCATGAAAATTATCTATTAGGATCTCAGTCCATTTAGCACTGTCATAATAATGCTGTAATACCACAAGAGTGGATTTTCAAAAGACAGCACACTTAAAACTATATTCTACCTTAAAGGCTATTAACAACAACAAAATCAACCTTATGAGAAATCGATACTGTATGCAATTTTAAAGTATGCAATTTTAATACCTGAATCCTATGTTCATTTTTTACCAATCTTTAGTGAACCCAATAATTCAGAAATATTTTGATATTACTTTCAATCTGGTAAAGCCACATATGTATTATAGATTATAATATCATAATTATATTCTATGAATACCAAGTAATAATAATAGAGAAAACAACCTAATATAGGTTAATTGTAATTTTGAGCTTTAATGAATCACAATTTGTATCTCAGTGATTTTTAATTGAAAATGCTATGATTCTCTCTTGCTCTGCCCTTGAATTGGTAACAATAAAAAACAAATTGAAACCACCCGACCATAGTAGTAAATTATTTATATTAGTGTATAAAAAAGTGTTCGGTTACATTCCAAAAAGCACACTTCTACAAATCAACTAGTTTTCACATGATCACTTGAACTAAAGGGCAAAGTCCATACTATGAAATATTGCTTTGGTGATTTCTGATTAATAAATTCATTTTAAATCCATTTAATATATTCTTTTCCAAAAAGTAAAAGGATGTAGTCAGTAAGCAAAATCCTGGGTTTTGCCATGAATATAGGTTTGTTGTACGTCTGAAATTTAAATCCAACAGATCTAATAAATATTGTATGAGGACTTTGTAGAAAACTTAGGTTGAATGAGTATTCTTTGATGTTTTAAAATCTGTCTTTTCACAAATAAACTTATTTGTCCTACATTTAAAACCTCTCCATCATCTTTGTTTAAAGCAAATCATGTTTCCACAAAGTACTTTTCCAAATATCACATATATTGTCCCAAGCAACAAATGTATAACTTTCAATATGTAACCTTCTTTGATTTCTAGAAACTATTACTTACAATCTTGTTAAAAATGAATTACATAACTGAATCCTATCTACTCACTGCTGCATAGATTTTTTTCTTGCTAAATGTAACATGCATAGAAATATTTTTTGACCAAATGTTTTTAGATCTTGATTGAGAAACTATATGCCTTTTTTAGAAAGGGAAAAAATGAGAAGCCATTTCTAAGAGGATGTGGGAAAATTCTAGACTAAATTCTTTGTGGCATATCACTTTAGATCTATGTTAACTTGAGAATTACTACCTATACAGAAATCAAAAATCTTTATCACTGAGTTGTTGTTTTTTCAGAAGACATATAAATGCACATTAAAAACCTTATAGCAAAAACTCTCACGTACTTCATACTAATGACTTTATACTCAAGAAAAAATGGAGTAGCTCATTCTTCAAGCTGCCTAAAGTACAGTCAATTAAATTAGTCATTGGCTAAAGAGTAGGGGGTTAGGGTATGAGGCAGTATGTGCAATATCAACATGGCCACTTTGACCTTGATGTGATGGCCATTACATTATCATTATATTTACATAGACAAATAGTGCCTAACTGCCGATTTCAACCTTAGATAGGTAAACACCACCAGCCACATCTAGAGGTGAAAAAGAAAAACGACCAATCAGATGAAATGATAAAAGTGTAAAGTGGTCATAAGTAGCTACTAAGTGCTTCATAAGTGCAAATACCAGAGGACAAGGAAGAAGGGAGGAGGAGGCACAAGAGAGGAGGGAGAGGAAGAGGAGGAGGAGACGCAGCAAGAGGACGAGTTAAGCAGAACAAAAATGGCAAGTCACCTCTCTGGCCCCAGCACCTCAGCTCTTCTCAGTCTTCCTTCTCTTCTATAGCATTCCTGTCTCCATATCTTGAGGTGGTGAGGGCCACCTCCTTTGAACTCCCTGAAAATCACACATGAACTTCTGGAGAGAATGTGCCCCAGGTGTTTACTCCGCCATCAGGAGGCGTAGCCACTGCCTTATCCTCCTTAGGATAGGCATCACACATCTCATCTCCAGGGGCAGACTCGGAGGCTCTGCCCCCATAAAGGCATCTCAGGTACGAACGTGAAAAAATTCCGGGAGTCAATGAGTGATTACCTAGCTTCTGTAATTATAGCTCAGGGAGCCTATGTTGCTTAAATTTAATTTTCATTGTACACTTCAGATGTTTGTTTCTGTGTTTTTGTTGTTTTTTTTTTTTTTTACTCACACCTGCATTAACATTTAAGATAAGGTATTTGCATTTTATTTAAAGAAAAAAATAAATGTATATGTATGTATGCATGTATACATACAGTCTTTAATATATATCAACACAGAAAATTTTAAAAATTCTTATCCTAGCTCCTTGTACCCTTGAAAAATCTGTTTACATCTTTTAAAGGTGACTCGCTGAGGCTTCCTCCCTGCCAGGCCCCCATGTTTTCCCCACAAGAGTTCTAGAGAAGGGCACATCTCTTACAATGTTTCTGCTCTAACTGGGGTCAACAATTCAGGCAGGAAAAACACACAGCTCACAACTTGACAGCTAAGGAGAAAGTGATCTCCAACTGTCTGATTTAAAAGTCAGATCTCTAAAAAGAAGCTTTTGAAAAGGGTTAGTGGCTACAACCACAGGAAGAAGCCCTGGGCTAGCTTTCTTGCTTTCCTTTGACATAAAGTATGACACACATCTCACTGTGACTCAGTTTCACCATTCACAAAAATAAAATAGTGATTATTTCCTATCTGTATTACAACAGAAGTGAACTTAAAGTCACCAGAAAAATGTAAATCTCTTTATGGTAAATACTATAACTATATATGTATTTTTTTTGCCTTAACTTCCTTTGCTGGTTAATGAAATCAGAGCCTTTGCTATAACTGTAAATATTTATGAATACTTCTCAGAAAAACTCTAAAAATTTCCAATTTTGAAAACCTGAATAATTTTTTAAATCAAAACTATACAACTGTTGCCTTGTTCTCAAAAGGCAATAGAGATTTCATATCCATATAAGTATTATAATGCTTACAATGCATATAATTCCTATCTGACAAGATAAAACAATTATATAAATTCCCTTTTATTATAGAAAAGTTTACTAAGAGCCTTCAGCTAATTAGTAGCCACTTAAAAAAATGAAAACCTAGATATGCTAATTTACAATATCTTTCAATATAGAATGACTTTACATCTTGGACTATACATTTCTCAATTAATAATTTTGTGGGTCCCTTTGAGCAACAAGGAATTTTAATGCATTTTCCTCCATTTCAACTTCCATTCTTTGGCATGAAGAAATTCTGATTTTCACTTTCTACCAAGAATAGTTCTTCATTTATTTAACAGGCACAATATCATGGAAATATTATTGAGTGCTTACTCTATGGAAAGCCAATTTCCAAGAAAACATATGGTAAACAAAGAATTGGAAGCCAGTCATATCTGTTTCAGAACTCACACTATACTTTAGAATGGTAAACTCGATCCTGCATATACACAAATCAGCAAAAGCTCTTAAGAAAAGCTGATAATAAAAATATATTAAGACATGGTATTTAAAATTTGTCCTGATGGGATTTGCAATTTAATTGGAGGATGCTACTACCATACATGAATAATGACAGAACAATGAAATGAAACTGTGTGGGTCCAAATGTACACATTGAGCAAATAGATAATATCCACCTTAATTTCTGTTCCTAGATTCATTTCTTTATAAAAAGATTCTCGTTTTTGTGAAACATAGAAGAAATATAACAAAACAAGAGCAAACACAATTCGTCATGTCCTACGTAGACTTCATCCATTTACCTATTCCTCTTTCTCATTGCATATTTGGTCCTTATAGTCTAGCTACGACTCCTACCTCTCTATAATCAAATTTGGTGCACTTGCTCAAGTCTCTTCCTTTCTGCTCCCCTTAAATCATGCAATATTCTTGAAAGTGTCATTCTATTTTATTTGTTTTGATTTAAATTCTCTCTTCCTTTGGCTCCCATGTCACTGGGATATATTGAAGGAAAAATACTGTCCTCGGATTCCAAAAGTCCTGAACTCAAATCCTGGCTCAAACATGTACTACCTCTGAAATCTTAAAAGTTTACTTAAACACTCTGAGCTACTGTTTCATCTATTAAATATGGGGTAGAGATGCATACCTTCTAGGCACTCTTTAATTGAGACTTATATGAGATAACATACGCAAAGGTCTTAGAGCTTTTGTTTTTTGCCTCCATTAAGTTTTTATGGCTTTGAGTTTTTGCCTTTTGTTGGTCCATTAACAACATCCTGTCTTATATATAGCTACATGTATATACTTCATCTGCAAAAATATATTACAAACCCATTGAAGGCATGTTAATAACTACCAATTACTCATCAGCCAATGGCACTGGACCTAGTACCATGTCTAGCACATAGTAGGTACCCATTAAATGTTAATGGCTAAATAGATGAATATATAGCATTTTGTCTAAAGAGAAATGTCATCAAATAAATAATAACCCATCATGCTGATATCAGAGCTATTGACATAGGTACAATCTATTAATTCTTGACTATTAATAGACACATGCATACAAGTTATGAGTGTATGTTATTTTAAATCCACTTAAAATTTTTGGAACAAACGAACACGTAAGAATCAATACTAAGAAAATATATGAGTCATTACATGAACGATCTGAATATCACTCTAGAAACATTTTAAGTGCAACATTCATCTTGCCCATGCCAGAATCAAGTACTCTCTCACTTTCAAAATGCACAAGTATTTGTTAAAACTATGAAAAAATGATTTAAATAATGCATTCAAAGAAGGTTCTCAGAACATTAAACATTTGATGTAAAATTTTGTCATATCTGATTCAACAAATTAATTAAAAAGTTAATGAAGGTGTATCAAATCTATGACATCACCTACAATATCCTATCTTATCACATAAAGCATAAAATCAAATTTAAAATAAAATGTATTTTTGGCATGAGTTCACAGAGTCATGGAAATTCCCACAGCAATCCTCCTCTTTTATAGAGAGAAAATAACTTTATGTAGGCCTCAATTTTTAGTATTCTTGAAGAGATTCATTAGATAAGTGGTTTAGGGTATGAAGACTACAACCATAGAATGATAATATGTAGTAACTGACAAAAGTGTTTTACTTTAGAGTTAATCACACACAATATATATTCATCTAGCTGCATGGTTGCCTCATAAAATAAGAAAAGAGTGTTTTTCTTCTTTACTAGAGTAAAACTGAGATTTAGAAATACAGTATGAGTTGGTATTGAGGTCAAAGGACATAACCTATTTTCTGCAAATCAAATCAATGGGTTCCACTAAGTATCCAACCATCTCCATTCCTATTCTACATTCAAAATAATAGATGCTCATGTATTTAGTATATATTTGAATGTCCACAGACTAAAGTGAAGAAAACAATAACATATGCCACAAGCAAAGTATCACAAAAATTATAATATGCAGTATGTTATATATAGGAATATATGTATTTCTTCCCCTACATTAATTCTACATTTAATACACAACTAAAGTTTTTCATTGTTAATTTTTTCCTACCAGAAAGTATAAGTTATCATTAGAAAGAAACCCACTGGCTCTTCTGTGTCTTATATCTAAGTTCAACTTTTAGGTGACATTTTTCCCCAAAAAAACTTCAATCAAATATAAGCATAAAACGTTCTTGTCTGCTTTTGTCATGCTTCATGAACAAGTTAAATAAAAAGTCAATAGAAACTAACATGTGTAGGAGACGACATTCAAAGGGAGTATTCCAGCTAAGGTGACATCTGCATTATTACATCTGCCAGAAGTTTGTGACTGCAGGGAAATGGCCAACTTTACTGAGCTCAATTTAGCACTTGAATGCCCAAGTGGAACTCACCAGGCTTGCCCTAAATTGTTTCCCTAAGCCATAAGTACACCTATGATTTTTCAGCACTAACCAATGGATGTAGTTTATCACATTGAACACAGTGATGGTCCCATGAAAATTAGGCCCTTTGAAAGTACACTTACTCTTTTTTACTATGTTAAATCTAGCAGTAAGTGGCAGTGAAGGGGAAAGAGAATGTTGTTATCAGAATTAAAACAGTGAAAAAGAAAGAAAGAAAGAAAGAAAGAAAGAAAGAAAGAAAGAAAGAAAGAAAGAAAGAAAGAAAGAAAGAAAGAAAAGAAAGCAAGCAAGCCAGCCAGCCTATAGAATATTGAAAAAAGCAATTTGGGGATAATTTGTACAATCATCCATAGTAAATTAAGTTTATAATTAAAAATTAATAGAGAAATTGATCCAAATCTTAGCCTACTATACTTATATGGGATGAACTGGATCACAATGGTCATATCCCCTACTTTTGAACATCTGAAATGGATGAAACTATATTTTTTTTTAAATAGTTATCCACAATGTTGTTAACATAAGTAGCAGCACTGTACAAAAACAAAAAAACAGAGAGCAAAACGGACCATTCCAGGAAAATTGTTCAAATGGAATGAAATGCAAAAGAATACGCAATCATCATAAATGACAGGAAACTTCCATTTGATAGTTTAACATGGTACAGCACAAGCAGAGTCTGGTTGTCTTATTTAAGCAAGAAACTTGAAGGAAGAATTCAAAACTTAATTCAATTTAGTTTTATCCAAGAAAAGAACAAAATTATACAATTAAGCAGGTATAATAAAATCCTTGAGCTAGACATGTCAGTCAGAAATAGCTAAATACCCAGAAAAATCAAACGAAGGAAATGAAAAAGTTAAAAAGAATCACAGGCAGAAGATAATCAGATGCTCAAGACTGGCAATTGGCATGCTCACTTTTTTTTTTCTTGCTTGTTCACTTTTTTTTTAAGTATCTCTATTGCATCTCAATCTAAAATCCTTAGTCCAACTTGATATAAATAAAAATATTTGGAGCGTAATGTCCTGAACTAGTTCCTGCTCACAAACAAGACTTAATATAGCTGACTTCCTTTCTTACTTACAGCAAAAGGGGTTACGCTGAGAGATCCTTGTGCCTGTGCTTATCAATTAATTACTAATATAAGTGAAACTTTATAATATGTGCTGGTTCTGTGGTAATAAGACTATCATCCTTTTATTGTCTACTATTATTATATTGAAAGTGTCTGTTATATATAGTCTTACTTCATCCAGATGTTATATATAATTCACCTTTCCATACACCTAAACATATATGTATGTGTATATTCATATATACATATACATATGGATATACATATGTATGGATATACATTTATGTATATGTGTGTATATATGTATTTACCTGTGTAGACATATATACACATACACACATATATCATATAGGGATTAAATATCAAATATCTTAGGCTCTGGAGTACTGCTCAAGTTTGATCTCAGTTCTGTTGTTTATTAGCATGTGATATCAAGGAACTTGCTAAATATCTCAGTGCCTCAGTTTACTATCTATAAAATCAGGATAATTATTATCTTTCTTAGGTTGTATTAAATGAAATAATGTGCTTAGAAATGTGCCTACTATGTAGTTGATAAATTTGGTGGTTATTATTTTACACTTGGAAGGCATTCAGAATTGTATGATTGAATCAAATTTAACTCTCTGTATTAACAGATAGAATTGTAAATTATTTTGTTACTTTAAGGAATCAGCTATATCAGGAGAACCTAGCTGATGAAGACATTTCACATATTTATTTGATTTATGGTACTTGCAATTCTTCCTTCCAGGCCAGATTTATTTGCATGATCAAAGTTGAATCTGTCGATGTAGTAATGGAGGAAAGGACTATAGGTAAGATTTTTGTAGTTTTTGATAGAGGAAAATAAGCATATTTCCTTCTGGTAAGTATTGATGAAAATGCTACATATGATGAGCCTTTATGTGTGAGTCAGTGTTGGTAGGGTAAGTAAATATGGAGAAAATAGGAATATTAAAGTTTGGCTAGCTCAGTAGTGAAGCCTAATGGATAAGACTTATGCAAATGTACCTCCACTAAAAATTCTGACAGACTTAACTTTTCTTAACTTCTTGCAAAGTGATCTGGTAGCATGATGTTAATAGATCAAACATCTAAATCCCAATGCCTATACATAATAAGCATTGGAATCTCACATGATACATCTCACATCATACTGAGTAAAGAAAAACTTTCCAAATCCTAAAGAAATCTACTGTAAAATATATTATCACTTTAGGTCGATTAATACCACTGTATCAGTTTATAAATTGGGGAACTGCCTGGAACAGTCAACTTTCCTAGCATGCCCTTGGGCAGCAATAAATTGTTTAAGAGGAAAAGGAGAAAGTCAGTGAACTCAAGTGGGGAAGAAAAATTTTTTGTTGAAGCTGTCTGAATAATGGTTATCAACCTAACTTGGTAAGGATGGATATTGCTCTGGGAGTCTCGAGGGGGTTGCCATTTCTATGCTCATGTATTGAAAATGGCAAACTGAGTTCTAATGGGTGCACATACTCAGAGCCAGGATGCTGTGTGGATTACTCTAACAGCCATCTAATTTGTCTCATCACCCTAAAGAAGGCTGGGATTGCATTCATCATCCTCAGCGTGATACATGTTTATCTCCACTCTTCAAGAAAAGGGATTTCTTACAGTAATTTCCACTTTCTCAGAGACATGGAAAACTCATCAGTTATTTCTTTAATGCTGACCTTGTTACAATCATTGTTTTGTTTTCCCCACTCCAGTCTGTGAACATTGACATATAGACTGAATATGTGGGTATATTCAATTTGGGAGTCAAGTTCTACGCTTCATTTCAGGTAAATACAAGTTATAGACCACCTGTCAATTTGAGTGATATTCTCATCCTCTGCTAGTGAATGTGTTTATTACATATTAGAAGAATTTTAGCATGATTAACAACTGTAGAGTGAGAATTTGTGTTTATTAGCCTAATGGAGTGCTATCGATCTTATCATAAGAGTAGCATTTGCATTATGAGTTATCATTGCTTCCTTTAAAACAGTAAGTCTGGTATTAACACAAGTAACCATTCATCATAAAGAAGATTAAGAAATGATACATTGCAAAATATATAAGCAGATGCAAATTATGACTGAAAATGAGTCTTTAAATGCATCTATGTAAAATCATAAAATACTCTTCATTATAACAAGTAGCATTTTCATTTTCGGGAGAAAGAAGGAAAACCTTCTTGGGCACTCAGTACATGCCAGATGTCCTTTACACTCATATCATTTAAGCTTCACAAACGATAAACTAGTAGCAGGAAGAATATGACGCTAGAGAAGCCAATCTATCTGATTGGGTTCACAGTCTGTGCTCCTTCCAGCGCACAAAGAAGGAACCAGGTAAAACTTAACGCCCATCTAGCATTCTATATTTTATCCTCTCTTTAAGTTTCTCTTTATCTCTCAGTTGAGATTTTCATTGCCTATTTTCCCAGGAACCTATAAGAAAAGTGCAAAGGGACCTGGGCACATTGGAACCAGAGATATGTTGAGGCAAGAGAATGTTGGGGTCCTTCCAAATCACACCAAATAAATAGCTACCTCCTGGGCCTATACCTAAAGCCAACCTTTCCAACACTGAAACAGTTGAGACCTTGAAACAAAGCGTACCACAAATAAATGCAAGTGAAAAAGAACAAGTGATCTTAACCTATATCTGAACTGGCAATACATAATTCAGCCATATAATGCTAACTGTTAATAGAGAGATACCATTACTATTGGAGCTATATATGACTTGATGAGTAAGCCTCCCTGGATATTTAGAGACTGAGTAAACGCAGACATCATCAAAAAAGCAGAAGCTGCTAATGGTGAAGATAATCAAAATAGGGCAAGAAAGTTCAAGTCCTACACACACACCATCAGCTGCGATGTTCTTTCAACTTCAGACCCCTACGTGCCACAGAATGATTGACACAGGTAGCTTCAGTGGCCATCTATTTTTTTTGTTGTTTTGCTTTTTTGTTTTTGTTTTTGTTTTCATTTCATTTTTTAATTAGTTTCAGGTCTACAAAACAATGTAATAGTTAGACATTTATACCCCTCACAAAGTGATAGCCCCCCTGCCCCAATCTACTACCCCTCTGATATCGTATACAGCTATTCCAATTCCACTGACTCTATTCCCTATGCTGTACTCCATATCCTGTGACTATATATATATATATATATATGTAAAATTATAGTCAACATTCATTATTATTCAGCTTCAGCTTCAGGTGTACACTGCAGTGGTCAGGCATCTACACCGTCCATGAAGTGGCCATCTATTTTTATTTTATTTATTGAACACCTCTAAATAACAATCATTATCAAATTGCCATGTGTGCATCTAGAACACTCCACAAAGAAATAAATCACACAGTAAAGTATCACTCAAAGAACAATAAATTCAGGGTTTAGGTTTACTAACACAATGAATCTGTTGAGTTCTTAAAAAAAGAGATAATTTTAAGTATAATTTCTTAGAATCTTTTAAATTATGAATAGCTTTATATAAAAAGGGTTTGATGTAGATAATTATGAACAATAGGAAATATATTTACAAATATACTTATGCAAGAAAATGAAGACTGAAAATGTCAAATGATCAGCAAATAAATGCAACAGGATGTGGAAATCAGAAAGATATAGGTGACCTGTAACAGTGACTGGTTCTAATCCTCCAAGGACCTTTATCACTATCAATATACAGTTATTTCTGCTTAGCTAGAATCTCAACCTGCCTTCTGGTTGTAACAAAAAAACTATTCAATTAAAACATCGAATTTGTCCAAAAATCAGAATGTTTATCAAGTGGAAATTTAAATCACAATAACATCTGCTATTTTTCACTCCAGGTCTCTTCCATTGCTACAACTGGCATATGTATGTTTCTAGCACCCTCATGTGGTTTAACTGGAGCGGTTTCATAGACATTTAAAATCAGTTTTCTGAAACTGAAAACAGTGGAACAGACTATATAACTCAACATGGAAGTTCTGCGGGCAGCATAAACCAAGAAAGGAAACCCCAAGTCAGCAAAATTGTAAGATGAATGTATAGGCTTGACTCTTAACTAACTTGCTATCTACTGTTCATTTTATGTGATCACTAGAAAGGATGACTTACAAGCAAGATTGGAAAATGCCAGTTTTTACAACCAATCATTTGTTGTAGGCAATTGTTGAATATATGAAAAAGAACCTCATTTTTCTCAAAAACAAAAGCAAATGTGTTTAGTGCCTAGTTTGTATGCATCTTGTTTAGATAAACAAAACAACCCAAGTATATGTCGCAGTCACTAAATAGTTGAGAAATCAAGGCTGTGAGATCTTCCACTATCCTCAACCACATTTTTAATGATTGATTTTTCTACATTTTCTCAATTTATACAAACAAAAATTTTCCCCCTCTCTAAATATATGCTTAGTCTTAAAGGTGAGACTTCTTTCCAATAGTACTGTATTTCAGAGCCCTCTTAAAGGGAAGAAGCTAAAGAGGATTATACTTTATCCCTTATATTGATAATAAATGCTCCTCTTATAAAAAATACATTTTTAAAACCTACCTGTGATTTCATAACTCAAGGTGCCCCAACAGTCTTTCCACAAAAAATTAGAAAGTAGATCTTAAACCACTGACATTATTAGAATAGTCTGTACATGAAATGAAATTTTTAAAATAATTGGCCATGAAGGAGATAAAAATGTAAATTAGTAAGAGGTAAAGAGTCCACCAACAGAAACTTGAATTGGCTTATTTGTATGCTGAACTGGAAGTCCAAATGTTAAAAATCTCAGTAGAATGCAAGAGAAATACATATGCTCATCAATATACAGCAATGTGTAGGTTGATATTAAAAAAGAGAAGTAGTCTTTAGAACTCAGAAAATGTATAGAAAACAGGAATATTACTTTATTGATTATTCCGTTTAAATCAAGGTAATGTTTGATAATTAAATAGCACATGAATTCATAAATGTGGACTGATTTTCAAAATTCAAAGACCTAATAAAAACATCACTATTTTTGACGGCAAGGCTGGGGGTAAAAGACAGTTCAAATAGTAATAGATACCTTTCAATAGGTAAGCATCTAAAAACTACCATTTCTTCTGGTTATGGCTACTGCGTTCCAACTTTGGCACCACTTACCTCGTTGAAGCACAATTTTGGTTGAATGCTTAAGGGTAAGAGGAAGACTATTCAAGAATTGCATGGAAGATATCGGAGTTTAACCAGAGCCATACTGCCTTACCTGTTGAGCCCCTTCAGTGTTTTTTCCATGTTTAAAATGTCACGCATCTTAAACAAAAACCACTTGTCAATGGATGTGAGCTTCATAACCTCTTCAAGGGACATGTTGTCTTCCAAGGCCTGCCAAAGGAAAAAAAGATACTTATCTTTGGCAAACATTTTATAAACATCTATTTGATTGAAAACATACAGCAGCCATTCCCCTCCATGTCATTCACAGAGCCTGAGGCTACAGACTGAAACATGGAAGTGATATAATATCATTGATTGATGTCGTTCCCAATAAACCTACAGATACTATCAACTATATCCATAATGGCAATACAGAGGAGGTGCCCATGGTTAATCAAAGCCATGTGTGCTCAGAAAACCCCCCTAACAAGCTCGGCTTCCTGCTCTTTATAGGACCAGGTTACCAGTTATAGCCTAAATTTGGGACATCTCTTTGGAATTGAAAGGAATCTCTTGAAACTACAGTTAAACCAAATAGGTAAGAAAATGTAGAATCGTTATAATGAGCATCTAATTTGTATTTTGGATAATTACCCATTAGCAAATAGCATACTTGTATCACCTCATTCCACATTCACACAAACTAGTCAGTGAAAATGTATGGATCAAATCTGGACTTATGTTATTTCTCTAGAATACACAATCATAGAAGACTTCAAACAAAAACTATTTGCATCAGTTACTATGACTTTTGTGCTAAGATAGGCATTTTACAAAATGCTAATATAGTCCAAAACAATGTAATAATAATTTCAGTCTTTTTCTGAAGCTTACTTTAGCAATTTCTGAAAAGCAAAATTA
The DNA here is from genome assembly GCF_036562045.2 of Rhinolophus sinicus. NCBI lineage: Eukaryota > Metazoa > Chordata > Mammalia > Chiroptera > Rhinolophidae > Rhinolophus > Rhinolophus sinicus. The sequence continues at coordinate 186,660,860 of NC_133751.1, read as the reverse complement.
CAACTATGAGTCATTAGGCTGCGTAGATAAGGCAACCGAAAGAAGAGGTAAACTTTCAAAACCAAAACCTTCATCTTTAAAACACTTCTACTCTTATTATTTATTTTATATAATATAAATATGTATATGTAACATAAAATATATATAATATAAAATAAAGAATATATGTTATATATATTCCTTGTTATAAATCAAATCTATATTTTATGTATACATATGTACATATATATACATATATACACATATATATCAAATGAAAAACAGTGATGAGATAATATTTCAAATCAGCATATTTTAGAATGGCACACTATATTTTTATATCCCATTAAAAATATATGTAATTAGTAACTCTGTTGTTATGTGTCAACCTAGGGATCTTAATTTTTTTTTTTTAATTTTTACTTAGCTCTAGTATCAGAGAGATCATAATTATAGGTGTTGAGATATAGTATAGCTCATAATTTTTTTACTAGAATAAGATGATATCTAATGGGAATACTCAAATACTCAAATATCTAATGTTCACTTCATAAGTCTGTTTATGTTTCTTTTGTTTAATTATCCCTATAGTTATAGCCTGGTCCCCAAATACTTAATATTCTGTCTTATTTTCCAAGTGATTAAGACACAACTGTTGGCCATCAACACTGTGAGGGGGACAGAACCTGAAATCAGCTCACTTTTGATAGAACAAAGGACGGTTTCACACAATCACACCTAGTAATCGCCTTGCAATTGACAGAGGACCTAAAATCCTGTAACCATTTCACAGTGAGGAAGGACAAATATAGTCACATCTGCAATCTCAAACACAAAACAAGATCCTGCCCATCTTGGGACTTCATCTTCAAACACTGCAGCCTCACCATGACACACGGCTGTAATGAAGTTCATGACGACTCCAAGCAAGTTTGAGGTGACTCTAATGTTCCCCAAATAAAAAATAATGCCCTGTTTTCTCCCCAAATCAAAAGAGGTGATGATCCAGTCATCCTGAAATAAGACTGCTGCAAAAAGAAGGCCTCAGAGCAAGTTGCCCTTTTCTAAGAATTATGAAAGCAAGCGAAGATTTACACACTCCCTTCACTCTTTTTCGCCTTCAGCCCTCCACAGTTCTTACACTCTTTGTCAAAATCACCATGCTCTTGGTTGCTGTGGAAATGAACAGTAATGATGACCTCTAACAAACAGAAATCAGTTCCTTCTCCCGGCACTCTGGCAGACAATAACTTATACCTCAGACCCTGTACCTCTAGCTTTTATATAGGGTACTCTGTGCAAGAAAGAATCTCCACACATTTCCCCTGAATTCACATCCTTTATAAGTCTGTTAGAAAAGAATGAGAGATTTGTTTGAGTTTTACAGCCTTGCTGAGAACTTGGAAATACTTCCCTTTTTCATCTGCCTCAAAATGGCAGAAGCATGATAGCTAGACTTAAAGAAAAAATCTATTTACTGCCCTTTGTCTGGAAAAAATATATATGTATATAGCCATACACATATGCATATGGATGTGGTAGGTTGCATTTTAAACAAAAGACTGAAACAGGAGCAATAAAGAAGGTGAAATGGCTTTCTATAGTAAGCTTTCATTACTACTCTCTACCACCCCCACCACCACAGAAAAATGTTAATTCTCTATTACCTTGAAATTCAATACTGAGAAATGTCTATCAACAGATACTAGCACATCCCAGAATTTCAACTGGGATTAAATATGCCGCATTTAGAAACCATAAAGGTGAGAAGTGTATACATTATATGTAATGAAGGAAATATTCTCTCCTTTTCTTTCTCTCTGCAGGACTCTGAATATACGGACATAAAAGTTGCAGTGGGTTCAGAATCACTCACAGCATTTTTCTATTGTGACAAAGGCAAATTACAAAGACAGATTCCCCTTTTAAAGACAAAATTCATATTTTCACTCACTCGTCCCACATATGCACACGCACATATAAAATGGGCAGTGGGGCTTTGTAGCTCCAGTGTGGTGTGACACTGTTGGAGGATTAATGCCTAAGCTTCCTTAAATGTCAAAAAGCCATTCAGGGATTTCTGATCAGACAGATCCCAGCTGCCCAAGTCACCTTTTATAAAATCAGATAAGCTGAAACTTCAAAACTCTAAGCATAGTAAACATGAAAGGAGATTAATATGGCATTTAATTTGCATAAAAGGGAACTAGTGAGTGGAAGTGAAAAATGTGGGCTTTTTTGTTCTAACAGTAAGACCAATAAAATAATTACAGAGAAAAGCCTATAATCATGGAAGTTCTTTGTAGTCTGTTGTTGCTTAAACACAAAGAAGCAAATAAGTAAAAGAGTATTCTAGAGTCTTAGATCACCCGTAATAAGTGATAATATTTTATGCATCCTCCTTTTTAAAATACAATTTTACACATTTTCAAGGAACAAGTAATGAGAGTTATAGGAAGTGACAAGCCAATATTACCAAATCTACTTAAGAGTATTGATACTCTATATACTAAACAGGAGGATCATTCTATCTATGTGATCATCCCTTAAAACTGCAATGTGTCCTGAAGTCCTGGCTTCAAGTCAAATAAAAAAGGGTAATTTTTCGTTAATTAGAGGGTAATTTTTAGTTAATAATATGAGTCTCCAGTTTCATATTATTGAAGATAATTAAAATTTTTCCCAAAATCCCTGAATTTCAGATCACTTAGTGATTCAGTTTTATTTTAAAGTCCAGGCAGACTATATTTTGAAAAAAATAGTAGCTCTGGGCCCCTTGTCATATATTACCTTGGCAATGGCATAGATGCGGGTGCTGGATGGCTCAGCCAGCTCTCTTTTGAGATCTAGGTTCGATGGCCATTCTTTGTTCATTGGGAGCTGGGAAGTGAAACCATTTATAGAAGGGTGGCACATCCTTAAAGCCTTCTGGAAACTCTCCTCAAAGGTGCGACCAATAGCCATGACCTGTAATACACATTTAAGAACTCTTACTTAAAAAAAAGAACTTACTTTCTTTTTTTTTAATTTGTAACAGAACTAGAAAAGGAATGTTTTTCAGAAAAGATTTAGGAATGAGACATGTATCACAAGAACACTACTTAAATTTAGGTGTTATTTTTCTTTCGCTCTCCTTTTCTCTATGGTTTTGATATAACGAGTCTTCAATATTAGGTCAGTCTTCTACCACTTAGGGAATTTAGCTATATTTCCTGAGACTGATGAGGAAATCACCTGTACCTAACTAGGACCTTAGTATTAAAATAAGGAATCTGTGGCAGAGCATATAGACTTTTGTGCAAATATCTTTTTAGAATCGAAAGCAAATGAAGAGAAACCAGACATATATTAGCACAAAAAAAGAACTACTTCTAAACAGGTATCAGTCAGTGTCCAAGACAGGTTGGCTTTCTATATTAACTAAGCATCAATATTAATAGAACCTTGAGAATAATAACAAATACCAAATACTGACAGATTCAGATTTTGAGTGTAGGTAGAAACTAAATTCCCCGTGACAAATTCAAAACATCTTCCCACAATCTTCACAGCTGATTGTACACTAATCAATTAGAAAAACCATGTAGAGATTTACTTTGGACAAGTTACAAGTCAAAACTAAACTTAAATTGACTTTGAAGCCTACCCAGTTATTTTCAGTGGATAAACACAATCTTTGAATCTTTCCATAAAATAATAGATTGTTATGCATTTTGGGTCTCCAATTTAAAATAATAACAGTCATAACCCTGTCGTCAGTAAACTTTCATGATTCCTCAAATAGACCTGAATTCTGATGAATGTCAATTTAGTAAACTTTCATGTCAATTGTGTGACAAGATACATATTCAAAGATTACAAAAGCCAAACAGGTAACCTTTTCACACTGCTCCAAATTTAATTAGAAATAAGGTAAGATTCTCAAAAGCCAGAATAAATAAAATGTTAGTCCAATTCAGATATGCAATTTTACAGGCATAGTGGTATTTGAAGATTTAGAAAATATCTTTATAGCTTTGCTAGCCTAGGCATGGGAGAGAGTGCCAGAAATAAGATGTTTTATGGCACTATCAAATTAAGAAAATATTTTTGGAATATTTAATAAAATATGTAAGTATTACATTTTTTAAAGTTGGCCCTAAAGTATTCATAACTAGTTCTATAAGTGACTCACCATACATTTGCATTATTATTTAAGTACACTGTACATGATGGTATATGGAATAAATGCAATAAAAGAGAAGCAAACCTGCCTATATATTAATAAAGGAATATTTAACTGTGTTTGCTCAAATTTCTGCTTTTTAATACTTTATATTATTAAAATTCACATTCATTAAGTAAAAATTTCACAATTTTTTTAGTGGAATAGCTATTATGCATCCCCTTACTAAACTCCATTGTATTCTAACAGCATCTGTATATAAATAGTACTATATTTTGACTTTTACCACCGTTTAATTCATATTATATTTGGTTCAGTTTATATATTCTGAACTTATCAACTACCAATAATGTCTCACAATTAACATCTGATTCACTGTTTTATCCTTCCAGTGCCTTGCATGAAGTAAGATCTCAGGAAATGTTTACTAACTTGAGTTGAATTAAATGTAATGTGTTAAAATTAACTGACAACAAAAATCCCATAGATAATGAACTTTAAATAAAAACATAAAATTATCTCATATTCTTCGGAGCTCCTACTGTGAATATTTGAAAAGGGATACTTCACACAAAAAGTAAACTAAATGACAGTTGTTTATTTGACAGAAACACTACCAACAAGACTTTTCATGGTATTTAAGTTCTAATTCTATTATGTACCTCGAAGCATGATGGAAAAAATAAGATTTAAAACAACTATGAAGGAAGGAAAACTACCACTTGTCTTTTATAAGTAGTAAGACATTTTCATTTAAAAGGTCAAGTTGTTCCTTCCCTATCAATTACTTTAAAATATTCCCTTAATGTCTTGGAAAGTAAGGAAACCAAAATAGTAATAGTTCAGCCTTTCACATGTGAATATGGTTAATCAGTAAAATGTCTTTTTTTTCCCTTTTTCCCCTGCATTGGTGATGGATTTAAGCTGTATTTCCTGTGATTAGTGGCATGCATTTCTGAAATGGCCAGTCTGAGTTTAGGCTATAATTTATGTCATGGGACAAATGAAGTCCAATATAGAACAATAGGTTGTAAATAGTTTTTGCTCTTGCTTAAACACCTAGACATAGAGCTCCTACATTGATCATAAAGAGACAGAGATAAAATAAAGTAAAAGAGATAGATAGATGATAGATTGATAGATAGATGATACATGATAGATAGATAGATGATAGGTAGAGAGAGAGAGAGAGAGAGAGAGAGAGAGAGAGATTGAGATTCGTGCATACTGCTGGTATTCAAAAATTCTACCCATAAATAATGGAAATAATACTGACGCAATACTTTTATTGGAAGTGTGCTATGAATCTACCTTAAAAGACATTACCAAACATTTACATGTATTAATCCTAAACCTTATAAGAACCCCACAAAGTAGGTATTACCATCTCCATTTTTCAGATGGAGGACCTGAGACTCAGTGTTTTGCATGAGTGTTTCTAGGTAGTAAGTGGCAACACCAAAAGTAAAACCCAAGTTTGCCTGGTTCCAAGGCTCATGCTCTCTCTACTATGCTAAGCCTCCTGGTTGCAAAGTGAAATGACCCCTCAGTGGGGGAGGCAAGAGACTGAATCTCAGAGATAGGGATCTGAATTCATTTCTTTACTCCTGCACAAGGAGCATTGTTTCTTTGAAGATGGAATAATCAAAAGCTAATTTAACTTAAAATAGAACATTATGTAAAATTGAAAAATGCTAAAAGCTTAGAACATTTCAGAATAATAAAAGGGGACTGAATATTCCAACATGCTCTTCTCAATTTGAGCTACAAGGGCCATGAGAGATCTTCTAGTCCAGCTCCTTTCTTTTCTTTTATTGATGTGAAAAGTGAGGTCTGCAGAGGTCACAGCCACAACTGGCATAAATAGACTAAAGTTGAATTCTTAACCTCAGTTGAGTGATCTTTTTGTACACCATGTTGTCTTTTATATCATTTTATTTTCTTGAATTAGTTATAACATATATAACAATTCAGTTATATAAATATAAATGTGTTTTTACATTGCATGTGTATATGTTATATACCCACATATATAGTCTCTCCTTTTTAATGCTCTTAGAATGCTAGAATGTGTAGATGCTCTTACAATCCATTAAACAGTCATTTAGCAAGTGCCTTATGTTAATAGTCCAATAGAGAGAGATGTCGAAAAACTAGGAAGGAAATGAAATTCCTATATATCATCCAATCAAGAACCCAGTATCCAGGCAAACTCAAGACTTTCAGCGGTGTCAAAAATTTGACAAAATAACTGAGAACACGGATGAAATAAAGGAATAAACCAAGGACTCACCTCTCCTACACTTTTCATAGAGCTACCAATTCGGCTAGATGTTCCATGGAAGCGATCGAGATCCCAGCGAGGAATCTTAGTCACCATGTAATCCAGGCTAGGTTCAAAGCAGGCTGATGTCTTCCCTGATACAACGTTCTTGATTTCTGGGAGTGGAATTCCTAGGGCAATCTTTGCAGCAATGAATGCCAATGGGTAGCTATAAAGGAGAAGACAAATTTATTTTTTTTTTGTCTCAGCAATAAGAATTAAGAACAGTTGAAAACATAATTTCATCCTTCTTAGTGATTCTGGTATTAATCCACATCAGGGTATAAAACACACCTGATTCTTTGTTCTGTATGAATATTTAACAGCCACTCATAAAATAACATGAGCCACAATAAAGTATAGAGGCACAGATACTAAGAGAATTCCTTCTCTATGTCTGACATACAGTGCTACAACGCCAAACTTTCACTTCTTCAATCCAGAATCAATAGCTTCCTTCATAAGTAAAGAACTCACTTGTTAAAACCTCCACTAAGATAAGAATCTACAAAATATTCTTTTGAAAAAAATATATATGTGTCTGCACCTGGGAAGACAGTGAAGTTAGCTGATACTATGGGGTATGTAGTTTTCAGAAAATGTAAGCATTGCAAGTTTAGGTCCTTGCTCTGTCTCCAAATTATCTTTGACCTTTGGATTCTTCACAAAACTAACACTCTGGGAACATGACTATTCTCTTCTGGAATGTCAGTTTTGGTAACTGTATTTGGTTAAATAATTCATAGAACTATAGAATTACATATGATTCCTTTTGTACAACGCCCCCATCTAACAGGTGAGGGAACTGATAAAGACAATAAGTGATGTGTTCAAAATCACAGTCAGTAGAAGAAACCAACGGAGAACTCAGGTCTCCTGATTCTTGCCTGGGGCGACATGCCTTCTACCACTCCATGCAACACTGTGTAGCTACATAAAAAAATCTTTCATGTTAAATATTTTATTCATTTAAACACCATACAACTTAAATGCCAGATGCTAAATATATTAATAGAAGCAGTTATGCTTGCTAGCAGTTGTTAAATGGATAGCAAATGTATTTGGTTGCAACATTCACCTATAGAAAAAAACCCTACATTATTTGGTCTTGTGGAGCTTTGCTAAAATAAAATAATGTGTATTGAATGCTTGAGTGGAGTGAACTATATTATTTGTCTACCATTTGCTACACCTGAAGAAGTCAGTTGAGGACTAAATTTAAGGATTAATTTGCACTTTTTAACAACATCTGCAAAGTTTAATTAAGAAGCAGATTTTTCTCAGCCTCCTTTGACCACCCAGATTTTGATTAGCTTATGATTAGCCAGCAAACAAAGCCAGCTAGCAATGCCATTTGCCTCAATCTGGCAGCAAGCTCATTAATAACCATGTCCTTAGAGTCCTAAATGATTTAGAGCCAACACACAGAAATGGGGATGATAGTTTGTAAATGTAGCACAGTATTCACTAGCTGTCAATTTTCCAGTTTTCTCTGTGAAGAATCTGCAAACCCATGGACCATCATTCTGGTCTTACCCAGTGGCCTTTGAGGCCAAGGCAGAGCTTCGGGACAATCTGGCATTCACTTCAATGATGCAGTACTCCATTGAGGTAGGATGAAGGGCAAATTGAATGTTGCATTCACCCACAATGCCCAAGTGGCGAACGACATTGACTGAAGTACGTCTCAACATCTGAAACTCCGCGTTGGAGAGTGTCTGGGCAGGGGCCACAACAACTGAATCACCTGTACATCCAAGCAGCACTTGTTATTTGGTAGCATATCTAAATAACCAACTTCAGTGACTTAACCTATTTGTGTGATACAAGACACAAAACAGTCTAATGGGAAAGAATTACCTTAAGGCAATCTATAGAAGGAGTATCAGGTAGTATTTCCTCTGATTCTTGTTTTACCTGTACTGTTCTGATACATTATTTACAGAAACCCCATTTAACTTTTCCCAAACTCATCTAGTTGTCAAGGCCTCAGTCATCTACTTACTGGACTGACATTAACTTCTTCCATTTTTCTTTTCTTCATCTCAAATTATCTCTCTCTCCCTCAAGTTCTTCCTTCCATAAAATATCATCTCTTCTCAGCCTTGCTCATCTGTTTTCAAAATCTCATCCTTTTTCATTTTCTCACTCCTCTCCAATTATACTGCCTTGTATCTTCAATCTTAGTCCTTAGTCACCATCCTTTCTGCCTACAAACATAATCAGATCTCTGTAGGCTCAAGAAGCCCTTCCTCAACATTGCCAGAAAATTTTAAGAACCATCTTTCTTTCTTTACATGGCTAAGCTTCTTGAATGTCTACCACTTCTGCTTATCACTCATTGCCATATAATTCCTTTCAATATGGCTCACATAACCAAAAATGTGGTACTTTTGAACATCCAAAAGCCATATTAAAACTTCATTCTTGACCTCTCATAGCATTTAATACATCAAAAACTAAAGCTCTTACGTTGGTTTACTTGGTACTGTACTCCCCTGATTTCCTTCCTAACCATCACTCCTGTCTTTTTCTTCAACACCAATTCTTCCTCTTTCTCCTGCCCTGTAAATCTAAATGTTACTCAAGGTTCAGTCTCTAACTCTACCCTCTTTCTTTCTATGCCTATACCCTTGAATACTTAGTGTATTCTTCCAGCTTCAATTATTTCCTTTATACCAATGACTTCTAATGACTTGGATCAAATCGTTTCTATCCCCTTTTCTTGAATTCCTGTTCCACATTCTTAATCCTCTTCTTGAGAATTCTAACCATACGTCAAATTTAGCATTTCTAAATCCGAAGTCATCATGTTTGCCCTCTAGTCTAATTAGTTTCCCTTCCTGGGAAACTATTTCTATTATTCGTGGCTATTTTTGTTGTTGTTGTTCACCTGGTGACTAACCCCAGTCTGCTTTAAGCCTTCTTAGCCTCACTCCTTACTTCTCAATACCAAGTCTTATAGATTTTAACTTTACTATATTGCTTATATTTGACCACTTTCTCAAATAAAATCAGGATAATAATATCTGCCTTACTTCACAGGAGATCAAATTACATGTGAGAGTATTTTCAATACTGTAAAATACTACAGGTATATAAAAGTTTATCACTAGACTGTCAGCTAAGAGTAGTAATTTAAAGAAAAGAACTTAATGGAAACAGCTATGGGCCATCAGAGACATGAGCTGAAGGCATTACTATGATTCTTGAGGATTCTGTGCCTACCTGTATGAACACCCATGGCATCAACATTCTCCATGTTACAGACAGTGACACAATTGTCATCAGAATCTCGGACCACTTCATATTCTATTTCTTTCCAACCTGTCACTGACCTCTCCACCAGAATCTGGTTGGTCATAGCAAAAGCCTGAAAATTGGTGACAAAATATGTCAAAGAGTAAGAAAAGGCACTGATTTAAACATGGATGTTATACAAAATGCTCTGACCTATATCCTGGTCAGTACTGAGGTCTCAAGCCTAGTCTCCATCCTCATCTACTCTCCAGAAGGCACGATGCGTCAGAAAATCAGTGATGTACCAGGAATAGCATCATGCAGTGAATATGCTTGATTTACATTATTGAGGCTTGCCATTCCAAGTGCTGATATGACATTAAATCAAACTAATTTAGGAAAAAAGAGAAAATAATTGAGCAATCAGGCAGAGGGAAATGAAATTATTTCAGCAGCTAGGTTTCTGTGAAACCAGAAAATGTGATAAGTGTGAATAAATATAGAAAAATAAGTCTAAAGACTCTGGCTTTCGCTAAAATAGCTGAGGGTGTTTCATACAGTGACATTCACAATAAAAGTCAGTTACTGTTGATGAGGAGAAGAAAAGAGATGATGATGGTTCTAAATACTTAGCCAAGATGGCATATGAAACTTGGAAATTAGAAGAATCATATGCGACTATTATTATGGTTAATCACTGACTAAGTGCTTAAGTACTCTGAGTCATATATCATGTGTGCCTGATTAAACAGATATGAATTAGTATAATTATCATTTCATATTTACTGAGTACCCACCAGTAGGTAGAACTGAACTCAAAATATGAAAGAGGCAGTCTCTGACCTTAGGATATTTAGTGGCTGAAAATCCAAGACATAAATACCCCTTATCTCTTAATGTAGTTGATATGCAATGGCAGTGAAAAGAAGAGAATGCAACTGGGGAAAGTAATTTGAATTTTTTTCAAATTTTTGCAGGTAGTGAGATGAAATAACTCAGTATACGTTTTTTTCATAATGTGTCTCAACACTATTTTTTTTAACCTCAGTCAACACCACAAGCTCCATCATGTGCAATTAAAAATGTAACACATTAGTCCCCACAGCTGCCTGTGATGGGTTTTCAAAGTGGTTAGGAAACTCTGCAGCCATAATGCTGATTAATTTGTCATTAGAATTGCCTACTAAAAGACGAAATCTGGGAAACAGAGGGTGTGAATTTGGGAAAACTTTTTGCATTCTAATAGGGTATACTGGATATTTGGGCACAAGGACCATTGAGATCATCTTCAACTGTTGCCTCAGCTTCTTTTTTTTTTTTCTTTCAAATATCAGATTTCATACAAAAGATTAATTCAGGGACCTGAGTGAGTTAATGCAGTTTCTAATGGTACACAAAATAATCTCAAGAGACTAGGGGTAGTTTAGGATATAATGAAACAAGTAATTATTCTCAAGGGGAAAGCTAGGCTTTTCAACAAAGAAAACCATTCAGCAGACTGTTGATTGTTTTAAAGGAATGTAAATAATTAAAATCAATCCCATTCCAAAATTATCTTCATCATAAATGTTTTTAGACAATTCAGTATTCAGAATGGTTTTTTATACTGTAAAATATATATATATATATATATATATATATATATATATATATATACACACACACACACATATATATACATATATATTTTTTTTTTTTAATAGAGAAGAAATACAAATTTTCACTGTTGGCAGTAATGATAATATTAATGCTAATGTTAAAAACATTGAGAACATCGAATGCTAGAAGGGAAAAAAATCTTACACCTCCATAAACATGTTCTTTTTTTTAAATACATGATTCAGAAGTCCATAATGGAAACAAGAAACATATATGTTGGATTTGTTTCCCTTTTTTTGGTTTGTTTCGGTAACTTTAGAAAAACTAAATCTAAGTTGTTTATGTGTGAGTATGTCATTGTAGTTATTTAAATATAGTAATTTTATTTATTTGTTCTCAAAACCCTACATCAACAATTGAAGGGACTCATTTTGTTTCACTTCAGAAAGTAAGTACTGATAAAGCTATAGGTTGTGCTTAGGTTATTTACTCAGCACTCTCCAAAATAACCTCACAATAATTCTGTCAGATTCACTTTCATGACTGCCATCCATGTACGTTACATGGGCCTCTTGGCTGCACATGCATTCATTCGTTCAAAGAGCAATCATGGAGCCCCACTGCTGATTTCCAGACAATCTTCTATTCTGTGGGAATACAGTACAGGCAAATCTCTTTGCTTTCACATTTTCTATGTTAATCACTAATTTATTTCTTGGAGCATAGCTTAACTTTCTTCAGAATTTCTCTTTAATACTTGCATTATATTCCTATTTTATTTAACCACTAAAGTATATTTTAGCATTATGGATGTTTTGGAGCAGATTTGGAAGCAGAGGGAGGTAAAATTGGATTGACTTCATAGCATTGAAATCAAAAGACGGTACAATAAAGGTGGACCTTCAGGTAGAGTCACCATCTGTTTACCAAGGACTGTCTGGTTAATGCTGTGTTCCAGTACGAATAATTGAATTGCACTGTATTTCCCTTTCAATGGTGTCATCTTTTGTACAACACTTTTAGAGAATGTGACAGGGATATAATAAATGGAGAAAAGGTTGTTTCTTGTCTATATAACTTTCTCTAATTGAAAGGGCATGTCAAGTCAAGTTTTCTTAGTTGGTACAAATTTGGTCTATGAACATACATACCTTTGTGCTGAGGTCCACTAAGGTATCTTTATTAGGACAGATGCCTGAGCCTAACCCACCCAGGGCATAGGCAGAACGGATCATCACTGGGTAGCCAATGGTGTCTGCTGCCTTCAGTGCATCCTCAATCTGTCAACAAAAACAAGGACTCAAAGTTTCAAAGCTGACAACACTAGCAGAAAAGATCATACAAGTAGAGTATGGCAAGTAAGGTCAATTCATTTATTTGTGGAGAATGACTATGAAAATGTTCTATTATTCCTCCATCTCCTTCTGAAAAACAACTGTTGTTTTACAAATTTGAAGTATAATTCTAGAATTTTTTTTTGTAAACATACAGTAAAAGCTCTTTTTTTACCCCTTTGTGCTAAATTTTATTTCGGCATAAAAATAAAAAAAGAAAGAAAACAATGGTCAAAGCTGAAACAATAATCATGAATTTGAGAATGGAAGCCATATTGAATTTTTAAATTCCGTTTAAAAGTCTTCATCTCTTAATGAAACAAGGTTTTCTACTGCTGAAACTAACTTGGCATTATTGTCATCAGCCATTAGAAATATTATCTAGAGAGATCTCTCATTTCTCAAGTTCAGTCAGAGAACAGTCTCAGAAGCTTGGAATTTTTTTTTTTTTTAACTTACAGAATACAACATATGGTGGCTATATTTTTCTGTCATGGAATATTATTACACTACCAATGGGAATGTAATTACACCTTTCCCATATGCCTGTTTCTCATCCTGAGGAAGCAAGGATATAATTAAATCTGGCAATGAAAGAATAAAGGATGGCAGGAGCTTTCCAAACGTTCAGCAGAGCTATCCTGGGATTATTACTGATTGACAGATTTGTAACATAGTACGTACTTGACAGCACTCTTTTCTGAAACATACATAGCCTCTTTTTAGTTGGCCAAGCAGTACTTGCCTTATCCCTAAGTATTTGTCTATTTCTTTAATGGGAAGTTACAATAAAAACTGCCTCCAGCACTCCCACTCCACTGACTATATGCGTGAAATCAGGAATAAAGTCAGGGGTAAAAACAGATGTACAGAAAGCTGACTTTTTCTTGGTACCTATCAATAGGCACAGGATACAGTGGGAAATGATTAACAGAAATACAAAATAATCTATCCTCTTCCAACATCTAAACCACAGATTTCTCATTCGTAAATCTTACTGATTAGATTCAATGGCATTTTTTTCTAGATAATTTAATTTTAAAATGTTTATTCCATTTTAATAAGAAAATTTAAATACAGTCATTTCACCTTTGCAGATCATTCACACATACAAGATGTATGACTGATCATGGGAAGAAGGTAAAAATTATTTTGGCATTGCAACTTGGTATGATTCTTACTTTTAATTCAGGAAATTTGAGATGCAGTGGCATTGTTAAATCAATTATTCTCCGGGTTTATGCTTCTTTTTTCATAAAATAAAATACTAATACCTATCCCTAACATTTGAGTATTGAATGTTGCAATTAATATGCAATGTCTCTGAGGTAATAATACATTTCTGGAAGAACATATATGCAAGTATAATAATTTTAACTATTTTTTTTAGTCATGACAAACCACTTTCCCTATAATGTGAGACAAATAATAGTTTTCTGTTTTTTTTCTCCAGAACAAAGATTCCTTACTGATTCCACTGCAAAGCTTGGAGCAATCTTTTCATTAATCTCATTTAGTTTGTCCGAGAACAGTTGCCTGTCTTCTGTGGCCATAATGGATTCAACTGAAGTCCCCAGGACTTTCACACCATATTCCTTGAGCACACCTCTCTTGAATAATTCCACTCCTATGAAAAAATCAAATATAATCAGGTTTTAAAATCTCAAACTCTTATATCTTCCTTAATACAAAATTCTTTCATCTTTAACTCCAAGAAGCTACCACAATCCACAATTAAGTTGCACTTAGGGTAAACAAAAAGGAAATAAAAATTATGAAGACATTCTAATAAAATATTTTACTGATGCTAGTGTTACTTATATTTCCACCTTCTCCAAATGATTTTCATTATCCTCGTTAATAAAAACCATAGGATTAGAGTGAGCCATAAGATTTTAGTGTATTTCCTTTCCTTCTAAGGTCCAGTCCTATAATGAGATTCTTTTATTTAAATAATCCCGGTGATATGGGTATCTATCTGGGTTAAAAAATCATCAGTTTTTTTGTGTGTTTTCACTAATTTGCCATCGGACTTTAGCTAAGTCTTTTATACTAGTCTTATAAATTACATCACCAACTGCTTACCCCAACTAGCCAATGATACTCTCATTAATGATCTCGTTCCAAAGATTTGAAGCATTTTTAAAGAGTTCAGAGCACTGGACCCAGCAGACGCATGATGGATAGAAGGGAAATTGATCTATGTTATTATGAAAACATACGTGAAGGTGAAATGCTGCAGGGCCGAGACATAAGAGTACGGTGGTACCTAATCAATGCTAATTCTCACTTTTCATTCCTAATAGTTCTCAGGGCTTCACTGGTAACCAGAAAAACAATATCCTAGGATAGAGGAGGGAGACCCAAGGAACCTACATGGCTACCCTGGAGCATTAAAACAAAAGTTTCTTTATGTCCTTCAGCTAGTCTGTAATATTCATCATATGACATTTTCAGGCTGCTGTTCGCTAACTGTTTCCTCACACATTAGAGAAAAACTTTTATAAACACATGCTGCACAATTATTAGGTGGATCCAAACAAAAAATATACTTGAGTATATAGGCCAAAACCCTACAATTAAACTTAAAAGAACTCACCACAGTTGAGAGCTGTCTGGCCACCCATGCCTAGAATTAACCCATCAGGCCGTTCCGCCTTAATGACCTCTGTGACAAACTGAGGGGTGATGGGGAGAAAGTAGACGCTATCTGCTTGCTTTACGCCCACCTCATTGGTCTGTACTGAGGCAATGTTTGGGTTCATCAGGACTGTTTTGACATTTTCTTCCTGGAAGAAACAAAAGTTTCCAGACTCTGAATATATGGTCTAAAACAGAGAATTACCATATTCCAATGAAGGGCATTCTTGGGTAACAACAGTTATTCTGTGGGCTTTAGAGATCAGTAATAGGATTAGTGAATGGAAGTTAAAGGGAAACAAACATTTGGTGAAAGGATGAAATTGCTTGAAAATAAAACTATCCAGAAAGAACCACCTGCCTCATAAGGATCATCCTGAATTCCTTGCCACTGATGGCATCAAGCAAATCTGGAGATGAGCTCTATAGAATTTGATTTCTATACAATTAGAAGTCCACAAACACAGCAGGTTCTCAAATTGTTTCATTCAAGTTGTATTATTATAACATTAATGAGAAAAAAGATTCGATTCCTGGCAGGGGCCACTGTCTGTGTGGAGTATGCATGTTCTCCCCATGTTTGAGTGGGTTTTCTCTGGGTACTCTGGATTCCTCCCACATCCCAAAGATGTGCACGTGAGATGAACTGGTGTGTCTGAATTGTCCCAATGTGAGTGATAATGGGTGTGGGTGTGGGTGGCCCTGCAATGAATGGAAGGGAGTCCTGTCCAGGGTTGAGTCCTGCCTTGGACCCTGAGCTGCTGGGAGAGGCTCTGGCCACCCATGACCCTGAAGTAGAATAAGTGGATTGGGAAATAATTATCTTACTTGTTTTTATTAATCTTTCTTAAATGTCTATATAGAGTACATTTATTTCAATGTTTAATATTAAAAGTGTTTAGGGTCTTTATTTATAAGTATGATGATGCTTTCATGACCAGAAAAATGCCATAGGAACTTAACTCGTGTTTATATCAATCAGCTATAGTAAAATAGGTTTCATTATACATTGTTTTGCTCAAAGCCACAGTTTCCAAGAACGTATTGATAACATTAAGTGAGGACTTACAGTACTCCTGAACTTTACAGTTCAATTGACCGTAAAAGAACATTCCAAAATTTTTAAATGAGTAAAATATAAAATGGAACTAGAGGCAACATCAAAGCTGCTTCCCTTTATAATGTTTGTTGGAGAACAACATTGAGTGTACATTTAAAATGCAGGATAATGTGTTCCCTTCTTGCTGGAAGCACTGAGAGCCTTCTGCTGGTTTCTATTCCTTTCTTTTTTTTTTTCTTTTTTTTGGATTTTCATGCCTGCTGTAGTGCTTCAACAAAGAGCATTATACAACTGTTTTATACACATTGTATAAAAAGAAAATGACCATATGGCAAAATAAAATAAAAATTTGTGTGTGTGTGTGTGTGTGTGTGTGTGTGTGTGTGTGTGTATGAAGGTATTCATAGCCCTTATCTACTCCTGACATCTGGAGAGACCACCAAAATAATACTTCATATAGGCTGCTAAGGATAATAGCTTTATAAACCAGGATGAGGGTGACACTAGCAAAATAACAATTATAAAACATGGCCAGATGGTTCTTATTATTTTACCTATTAGCATGTCAATTTTGAACTCTTCTAAAAAGTCAGCAAAACATTCAGATAAAAGTATAGAAATCATCCTTGAAGTCCCCACATATCCTTGGGGGAATATCTGAATGAAAAATTAAATGTATTTCATACTACTTTAAATTTAAATAGTGCCTTAAAACTTGAAATGTACTTTTTTATTAATTTATTTGATTTTTATACCAAGACTACAGGAGAAATTTCCACTGTACAGATGAAAAAATTGAGATTCGATAAAGTTAAATGACTTGCCAAAGACCATATAGCTGATAAAATCCAAAATTAAGACTCTAATTCAAGTCTTATGACTCAAATCCTATGCCCTTTTCTCAATGTGAGTCATCTCTCAAGATTTTAAGGAAATGTTTTAAAAAGACTCTAAGTGCATTAGCAGAATATTAAATAGATACATACAGATAAGCAAATGCATTTAAAATGTGGGTTGGAATTGAAATTATTAAGTCCAAAACTGAGAACACATCATAAACAGAAGTTATAGAAGATCTTGCAGCTACAAAAAAGTACCAACAGACTTAAATATATTTGTATTTCCCTGAATGTGCTTTATAATGGATATAGGTATTTTTATAAATCAAATTACATAGAAAACGGTCCCATATATGCATGTGATGGGTATCCATTCATTTTAAAACTTTGGAATAATTTCAAACAATTTTAATACATTTTACATCATTTTTTATAATATAGTTCTGTGTATAATACATGCACAATCTAATTATTTTAAAATATTTAGTTCATAAGTTCGTCTCTATTAACCACTGAATTAACTATAATACTATATCTAATAATTCCTATTCTTCAGTTAAAATATGTAATTTCACCTATTAGATGTTAAAGCACGTTCAAAAATACAAGGTATGAAAATATTAATTCTGTATAAAACTACTATACAGAATTTAAAAATCATATGCTAGTGAAATGTGTTCTAAACCCAAAACACACTTACACTGCATTCTAACCAATATAAACCATTGGACATCCACTAAACTGTCTATCTAAAGATAAATTAAATCATAAGTAGGCTTTGAAAACGTACATGAAAAACATGTGCATGTGTGTGAACACCCAGGAGTATGGAGAAGAGTATTAAAAATAAAAACAAATGGGAAGAAGAGTCAGGTAATTGGGGGCTGTGTCCTGCATTTTTTCAATGGGCATCTATCAGATGAAAATCTTGTACATAGAATACTGAACAAAACAAAAAGTATAAAAAAAATTGTCCAACTGTTTTCTGTGTTTGTATTTCTAGTCTCCTGCTGTCTGCTGCCTTCTCGCCTAGCCAGGTCTCTGATGAATGGCTTTCCACTGCAAAGCCCGGGGCAAGGTCACAGAGAGATGACCTTGCCTCCAATGGCCTGATTAGCACCAAAATGGGGACGGCCTAGGGAAATCAGGATATCCAAGAGAAGCCAAGTTAGCTTTTTAATAGAAATACCTTACATGTACGGTGGAATTTTTACTCTGATAAGGGTTGGGGAGTTCTCAAGAGACTTTGAAGAAATAGGGAGGATGTTTTTCCCAATTTGGGTATCAAATCCTCTTTTCCACTTGAAAATCCAACCATACCACCCTGATAGGTTATCCAACCCAAGTCACAGTTGGGTCCCCTAGTGACAGGTAGACACTTCTAAAACTTGAACAAAAGGCATTGTATTTTTGGCTGCCCCAATTGGTTTCCCATTTCAAACATCACACCGAGATGCCTGAAGCATACTGTAGAACATTTGAAGGACTTGAGAGCACCAAGGATGCCCAAATTCCCTGTTTCACACAAAAGACAAGTATATTTTAAAAGCTCACTGTCTCAAAAGGAATGAGTAACATCTATAAAGGTGTCTTTATATGTTTTCAATATAAATAGGTGATAACATAGATTACTTTGAAGATCAATCTAACCTTAAGTTGCTGGTGTGCACATTTGAGAAAGTTAAAAATCTTGTCTGTGATCTAACTTCTTTAATATAAGACATGTAAGAAATAGTTAAGGAAATTAATTATAATGACTTTGAAAAGAGGTAGTATCATAAATCTAAATTACACAATACTAATTAGGCTCATTAAAGGGAGTATATTAATTCTAGCAAAGATCATATTCTCTCACCTTCATGGCTTTTACAGCTTGAGACCCTGAGTAATCAAATTCACCTGCCTGACCAATGGACAGACCTCCCGATCCTAGGATAAGGACTTTGGAAACCTGTAAGAAATAAGAAAATGGAATTGCCTTTATTATTAAGATGGGGAAATAAGGCATTTTCAAGAGTGGGGAAGACAAACTATATTGTCTGGGTTATGTGGTGATTTAAAGTACAATGTTTTGAAAATATATAATATATGAGTAAAAAGATTCAGAATTTAAACATCTCTAATTTCAAAGCAATTTCCAAAAATCATGAAGATTTTTTCACTGAAGTGAAAAAGTATTGGAAGAGGTCTACATTTTATTTAAACACATACAAATATCTAAAAATAACTACATAAATACATATATGTTAATACTTATATATGTATTAATATATATTTAGATAAGGTTGGATAGACAGATAGATAAATAGATCGGTAGACAGATAAGGAATCCCCCAAAATTTAATTGACTAAGTATATTCCATTCAATATTCCATGGGTTTCTTCTGGACAAAGTCTTGGCATAAAAACAAACAAGCCCCCTGGCCTTCTTTAACTGATGAAAAGAAAATGCAGGAGGCAAGAGGACATGGGTATACTTTCATGTTTACATTTCACCTTTACTTTACAGTTCAGTGTCAGATATACTTACAGAAAATATAAAATGAAAATGATCATGTCTTGACAACATATCAAAATTCATACATATTGTATATATGATTTCAAGCAAATAATAATACTGCTTATTTTTTAGCTACAACTAACAAACTCTTCAGAGAAAGATATTCTTGGTCACTGCGAAAGACAATGACTTGGGAAACTTGGTTTGCTTCAACAAATATTTATGAGGTGCCTCCTCTATGCAAGTCAATGTGGAATCCCAAATTATACCTTTCCTCTCACCGTTTAAAAAAAGAAAAGCATCTGAAGACCATAAATTGATATTCTGAGAAAAACACTATATAGTAAATGGCTTCTTTCACTCCTGAAAACCCACAGTTTGACTCCACATTGAACAGCTGGATTACTTCCAATCTCTTCACTTCGGGAAAAGAGGCTGTCATGGAAATACTTAAACCACCTAACTCAACTTACTTCATGTAAACTTATAAATCAATTCTTTTTCATAAAGTGTAACATATACTTGAAAATACACATACATCCTTCTAAATTGTATGTAATAATGGTGTGTGGTTTAACTATGAAAGAAATGGGTAAACACTTTATATTAACATACACATTCTGACAAATAAGGATTGAAGTCCTATGCTGTACTAATCCTTATCCATTTGCTCTTTAAAGTCAAATAATATCATTCCATTCACGATGTTGAATAATATTCCTTCTCATTGAAACAAAAACAATCTATCATCTATAATGATTCTGTAGTCTGAACTGTATCTCAAGCATACATAGGACTATGGTTTATTGAGCAATAGAAAATATATCAAATTCAAAACTAAATTAAACCTTATTTTTATTACATTATTTTATTACAAATATTCTAGAAGAAGTATACTTTAAAAAGTGTGATCTTTAATCAAAACATAAAAATGCCAATGAACATCATCAAGAACAGACCAAATAATTAGATGCTAAAATGATGGGAGATTGCAATATGACCAATCAACTTTCATAGACATTAAGAAAAAGTTTACATATTCAGTTTAAAAAATTTAATGACATGATGGAGGAAATCCAAAATGCGTAAATCCAAAAGAAGCCCACTTATACTGACCTCAATTCGAGATGCAACTAGGGCTGGCTTTGGTAGAACTGATGTAATGGTAGTACCTTTCCCTTTCTTCATCAGTGAGAAAAAGGAATCAAACAGATACTAGAAAAAATATAACCAACAAGTTAGAAGCTTCAAAACTCATAAGGCTGCCAGATAAAATACATATGCCCAGTTAAATTTGAACTTTAGTTTTTTAGAATAAGTATTTCTATGATTTTTTTTGCCAAGTCTGACAAAACTAAATATTTACTACTATAATAAATAGATCAAATAAACTTCAAACTGTATATGTCAAATCTTATCAACAGAAAGTTTTCAGCAGACAATGGACATTTCAGATGACGCCTTCTGAGAATATGAAGTTTTCAGCCCCTTAATTATGAACCATTTTCTTCTTCTAAATAAAATTCTGGTTATACAAAAAAGTTAAATTAAATTAAAAAGCTGAAGCTATATTATATACTTATGCATCCTAAAGATAGAAATGACTGGATTTTTAAAATTTTTATCAGCTCTAAAATTATCTCTAAAGATTTTGCTTAAACTGTACCAAGGAACTTACTTCTGTTTTTGCAATAGACATAACAAATTTCAATAAAGATATTAATTTTGCAACTATTTGGCAGGACAATAAAAAAAGGATTAAGTGATACTGGATATTACATATCTTAATTTCAATGTTTCTAATCTGAAGTACTAATATAGGCAAATAATATATATTTTAAATTTTAAAAAGTATTTAGCATGTATTAGGCAATGTATATGTAACTAAATTTTGAGTTTCATTGTGTGTAATGTTATACTAACTTTGGCTATTAAAAACTAGCAATTCTTAGTATTAAAACAAGAAAAAAATACAAATATCTGAAAAGGTAATTCAAGGTTTACAAAGCAGAGTTTACAGACAGAAAATTTTTATTTTCTTCCTCATTTTACCTAGATGTCTTTTCTGAGAATATCTGTTGACAAAAAGAATTGTCAGCATTACTATCAGAGGCCCTAGGGTGAGAGAGATGGAGTCACACCAGACTTCCCAGACTTTTCTGAGTGTCACTGCAAGCTCTTGTTTGGCAACAATGTCCCTGAACATTGAACCAACAGCTTTCTTAAGCTGTTCCACAGGCAGAAAGAATAGAGCCAAGGGGAGAAAGGGGAGGAAGAGAAGGAAGAAGTGCGGAAAACAAAGGAGGGAGATGAGATTATCCCTAAGAAAAAGTGCAACTACCAGACCAGCCAAAACTAGATTACAGGGGCCCAGTACAGGACGCCATCTTGTCCCTCAAGGTGAACTTTAATTATAATGGATTCTATTATTATTAGCATTGCAGACAGGGAAAATCTCCACCATCTGTACTGCCATGACAGTTCTGACTAGAGGCAAATAAAGACAAGAGAATCTCAAATCCCACCAGGAAGGAGCAGTCAGTGAGGACCCACCTAGGAATACCTATAACACCGCCCCTAAAACTTGAATATTTTGTGCTCTCATTTTAGAATAAAATCCTAAGCCTCTTTGTTCTTTGGCACAGTTGCTTTTCTCCTGGCCTGTCCACTCCCGCTATTTTGGAGTGTACTATCCTCTCCTCCTTTTAATAAAGCCACTGCTTTCTTGGTTTACTCAGCGTGTCTTTGAATTCCTTCCTGTGGTGTATACCAAGAACCCATTTTTCAACAACAAAGCCATGTGACTCATATGTATGTGTGTGTATGCCCTCTCCTTTCCCCCACACTCCTGCCCTTCTTCCTTCTGCTGCTGTTTATTTTCCCTTTGTGGCTACACAACTAGTTGCCATAGGGATTTTGTGAAGTCACAGATGGGGGATTAAAATTTCATTTCAGTTATGAGAATGAGAGAGCAAGAGGGAATTCATTTGCATAGTACAACAATTGTAAATTTCAGAACTAAATATATTAGAATGATAATGATTTAAATAAAAATAGCATTGCATCAGGTTTCTTAAGGGTTTTTCCCATTTTAAATTTATAAAAATGATAGACATTTTCTCCACAACATTTGTGGGGAAATTTTTAATACAATATGTGTGTTACCACAGCGCCCTTGAGAGAATGTTCTATACCAAGATCAGCTGGGGTGATTATTTTGTTTTTTCAAGTTTTTACATAAATACATTTCTAATTTTAAAAAAAAGTATATAATAGGCCTCATCTTTCTGACATACCTCCGTGTCTGTTGGTCCTGGGCTGACCTCTGGGTGGAACTGCACACCAAAGAAGGGTTTGCTCTCATGCATAATCCCCTAAAGGAATAAGAAATGGGAAGAAATTCTTTCTGCAACAATGAATGTCAACCATTATGCATTATTCAGTGGACAATAAAGTTCAAATTAAAAAACTGAGTTAAATGCTTAAGAACATTCGAAGAACTAACAGTACTAATAAAAATAGGCCAATAAAGACTCAATTGAATGTTGTTCCCTTAATAAAAACAATTGATTTGGTTTATAGCCTTTGGAGGCCCTCTAAGCTCTGTTCAGAATGAACCCAAATCCTCTTCTTATCTTCAACTCCTAAATTACTTCTCCAAGGGTCTTCTCAAAGGCTACTGAAGTGCTTAGCCCCAGAGGCCCCCACAGACTAGGTCCAAACAGATCTCCACCTATCCCCCATTAAAAATAAATCTGTAAGACAGTCACTGAAAGGATCTTAATGAGTCAACTAATAAGAGAATAAGACAGACAGAAATGACTTTTTAAAAAGCAGAGGGTTATGGGAAATAACCTATAAAAAGAGTTTTTTTCTACCCACATACCCCAAATAGCTCACATAAACAAGGGAAAGTTATCTGTATAACAGAGTATTAAAAGCCCTGCATTTCTCATCACCAACTAAACAGGTTTTTTTGAGAGCACTTACCTCATTTGTTTTATCATTGACATTCACAAAAAGTGGCTTCCAGCCAGCAGGAAGGGTGTTGTCCAGGGCATAGCCATGATTCTGAGCAGTAATGAAAGCCTGTCTGTTGGTCACATTCAAAACAGGCTGATTCTGCCCTCTGGAGAGAAAGGGAGAAAAAGAAGAGGGAAAAGGAACAGTGAAGAGAAGAATATAAATGCATTCGTTGTAAAAGAGTGAACAAGGAAAAAAACTGTTAAAATTCAAAAGTTTCAACTGCTTAGTGAAAATTGCTGTGTGAGAAAAGTCACAGATTGTTAATCCCAATAATTTTTGCAACAAAAATCAATTCAGGAAGCTTTGTTGTGTGTTAAATATCAGGTCTATTAAACTTCTATAGTCCATTTTAGAAAAGGGGGAATTGCACTGATAACAAAAAGTTAAGAGTTGCTCACTAGCTTAACAGACAAATATAAGTGACTTTATTTAAGGGAATTACAGTAATTTTAAAACCAGAGGAGAATTCATGGGGGGTAATAAAGAAATGACTATTCATTTTGAATTATGCTTTCTGTGGTAGGTGGGCTTTGGGGGCAGCTCCGTGTTGAATAAATTAACATCATTTGCGGTAAGGAAGTAAAGCAGAGAGGATCTGAAGATTTCTCCCGTTCTGAAGTCACACAGTCTTACAATGTTATCCATGCTCTGAAATCAAGCTTGAAATCAGAACTTCCCTTGGAATATTATTTGATTGAATATTATAACCTCAATTTATGCCAACGGAAGGAAAATAACTATAAACTACAGCAAAGTTATTGTTAGAGAAGGCTGACTTCCATAAAAGCAGTAAAAGTGGCATGAGGTAGTCAGACAACTGTGAACCATGTAATAGTGCAGTTATCTATTCATTCTGAAGAAAATGGCATGTAAGTTCTCTAAGTCTTTTGGATTTAGTTACTAATAGTAAGTCAGAGCTAATTTGACCTGCAGACAAAAATATAACTGCCTTACCTGTTAGCCATGGACATCTTATAGGATTTGGCACCAGCAGCTAATCCTGTTATTATATTGCCTGTACTGATTCCAAACAATGGCTCCTTGCGGTCACTCTCCAAAACCTAAATCCAGGAAAGTTTTGATTAACCCAGAAGTACAGTTGCAAAAAATGCTGTCTCTGAAGGAATAAAAATGAAGTACTCTTTTTTTTTATTTAATTAACAAAGTAAAGAGACAAGCAATTGAATAAAAAGTTAGATTATAAATAAGAATATGACTGACAAATTTATAGCATTAGAATTTAATAAAGTATACTTAACATTCTGACTAAACTAAATCTAATTTAATATTTGTTTACAAACGTGAGGGTCTTATAAGACCCTAGGTTATGGTGAGGAACATGAGTTGTCATTTCACAATTGTATGGAAAGACACATTTGGAGATTCGACTCTGAACTTGAGGACACAACCCCAGTTACTTTGCCTAAAGAAAGGCTCTCTTTCTTCTGGTACTCTCTTCATACACATCTTGCTGACATTGTCTCAGAGGTCACAAGTAGGAGTCATAAAAAGTTCCTGAATAAATAAACTACCGGGGGTGCCAAAAAAAATGTATACACATGACTTATATTCATCTTTTGTTACCGGTATATATGGAATATTACAATTTTAAAACATTTTTTTTTCCTATCTTAAAATGTGTTTACGTTTTTTTGGCGCCCTTTGTATAGTACAGCCTTTTCAGCAGTACAGACCAGAATCGTCCCACTTCTCACACATGTACACACTACCCCCAGGTTCACTGCACCTTTTTGACATTCTGAATTAGCGGTTGTGCAAGAGCTGGGTTCCCAGGTCCTCCAGCAATTAAAAGCCCATCATACTCCATGTTGGTGAAATCATGATTCCAGGGAACTAAATGCACTTCAGCTCCTCGCTAGAAAAGAAACGTTATCAGAAATGTTATCAGAATTTAATAACATTTTTCTTTGCCAAAGTGTAATTTTACTAGACCTTCTTTTGACTACTCCCTAAAGGGCATAGGAAAATAGCAGGTGACTCCAATAAATAAAGCAAAGCAAAAAATTATTTGGTGGCTCACTGTATTTTGTGTGATGTAAATGGAGCCAGAGGTCAATAGAAAGTGGAGGAAAAAAGATCATTAACGTTTTGATCCTGAAAAAAAATAGATAACCCGTTTTCCCGCACTTTGGAAAGTTTCAGAGCTTAAAGGCTTCATGACTAGGCATACAGGAATACAGGTTATCTTACCTAGAAGTATGGGAGAAAGAGTTGCAAAAAAAATAAATAAATCTCTTTTCTGCACAGCTTAAGTCGGCCCACGTTTCACCTTTTTCAATTTTGCCTTTTTTTGCCTGACCAAATTTTAATCACCCTTCTTTCCTAGGATTCTCTCATATTGTCTATCATATTTATATTCTGACCGAAAAAATAGTACTTTTCTATATAAGTGTGGATAGGAAGATGTCTTTGATGATTTCCTAGAAGCATTTCTGAGACAAAGATTCGAGAGAAAGAAGTTTATTTTGAAGAGTTTCCAAGAAAGAGCAATAGAAAGTGACACTGTGAGGTACCCCAATAACCTATACATTCCAAACAGTTACCAGTCTGGACAAATGGAGCTTCAGTCCACTAGGGAACTCTGAGAGCCAGTGCAGAATATCCATCTTAAAGACAGCCTAGCCATAGGGCAAAGGAGCTGGGATATTTAGTCATTGGTTGGGGTTGCAGCAGGGATCATTCATTCTATGGCATTTCCTGCATGCCAGCAGGCTCCAACCAACCATAGAGAGCCCTCAGGCAATGAGATTCAGAAACTTCCATTTGGAAGCTGGGCAAAATGCCTTAGTGGTAAAAGTGGTAAAAAAAAAAAAAAAAAAAAATAGAGGAAGATATAGATAGGCCATCCACAGCATCTGCTACTAAAGAGTCCATGCACATTTTTGTTTAAACTTGACCAGAATTTGAAATAATGATTTGGATATTTCTGATATTCTCTAACAAAGAATTGAAGAATTCCCCTATACCCATACTAATTTGGTATTATGCAAATGTGTGTGTGTGTGTGTGTGTGTGTGTGTGTGTGAAATAGAGACAGAAAGAGAATGAGAGAGGAGGGAGGATAAGGAGAAATCACAACAAAAATATTTAAGAAAACACTGTAATAATGGTTAAATTTTCCTTAAGGTTTTAAGGTTTAATTTTAATTGGTTGACTAAGAGTTGATGTAAAGCAAAGTGAAAATCTGCATTGTATCAGGGCATGACCTCTGCAGACATGTGGTACACAATAAATGTCTCCTGAAAGAGTTCTCTAACTGAATCTAGCTATTTGGTTATCTTTAAACCCCAAGAAAGTGAATGGGGCCTTTCTCAGAATGTCAGTCAATAGGTGATACGAACAGTCATCATTTTCTTCTCTGTTTTTGTGGCTTCCAGGTATTTTTTTGTTTTGTTTTGTTTTGTTTTTTAAACATAGTAGTCTACATCTCTAATTTTAACAGGCATAAATGTATTATTTTGTAGATCAAAGGCCACAAGAAGAGAGTAGATTCCCTGATGTACTGAGAGAATGCACAAGCATTCTCTGAAACAGATAGAGGAAAACAGCTTAACACTAACGACCAATATTACAAATCTTCACCCTGGAGACAAAACAATTTACTTACCTTTACTAGTAGGCGGATTACGTTGTTTTTTATCCCACAGTCTACAGCTACCACTTTTGTGGGGTTTCCTTTGCCGTACACCTTGACATCCTGCCATTTTAAAAATCAGCTATGAGCAACAAACACATCACTGTCATAAACATATGTGAGCATGCTTTGCACTTAGATCGGTGACAGAATGATTGCTAACTACTGGGGAGTGATTGGCAATTAATAATCAATTTGCAAGAAAGGCACAGCAAGTGCCACAGACTATGTTTTTTATGAGACAAAAAAGAACTTTGCTGTTTTATGTAAAATGTTGACTAGAGTAATAACAATGATCCCTAAGAAATCGGTTGCTTCCCTAGTTATCGACCATCTTACCCACATTTTGCCTCACTAACAACCAGTGGCAATGGAATTTTCAAGTATTATTGCCTGATTCAGCACTAGATAGATGTGGTAATACATACATCGTGCTTTAAATACCACTTGATCCTCAACTTGCAATATACTGTGAATAAGCCTATTGTACATTAGGCTTATGCATTGGGGCTAATGGATCAAATCAGTATGAGAGTCAGAGGAATTGCTAAGCTAGTGTATCCCAATGGTCCCTCCAGGTTACTGA
This sequence comes from Rhinolophus sinicus, assembly GCF_036562045.2. NCBI lineage: Eukaryota > Metazoa > Chordata > Mammalia > Chiroptera > Rhinolophidae > Rhinolophus > Rhinolophus sinicus. The sequence continues at coordinate 186,632,914 of NC_133751.1, read as the reverse complement.
GCAATCATTTGCATTTAAATGGTAGACTTCATAAAAGGATCCCAGAGCATATCATAATCATTACCTACATCTTAAGCACTGCTTGGAGTCAGATCCATTTTCACAGGCATTTACCCAAGAAGCAGTTCCCCAAAATCATAAAAGGAAAAATAATACAAATATAGGGAGATAAGGCCTAGAGGGCTGGGTGCCCGCACTGATTCCAGCTTTGAGAGCAAGCTAACTCATTCTGAATTTAGGATGATCTCAACATTTACAAAAGGTTTCAGATGAAAGTTGCAATCTGGATGTTTGAAAGAGCATTTTACTTGAACTGAAATGTCTATCTCTTCACGAAGTCTATAGAATGTGGAAAAAATTCAAAAGGAATGTGTGGAAAATTCTTAAAGAACTCAAGGAAAAAAAAATCTAAAAGTTTATCAATTTTTTCTCTTGTTGATTACTCTAAAGAATAAATACCCCAGTTCTTCCATGATCTGGGGGAATTATTGCTGAACAGATCCATAAATGTTACAGTAATCTCTTTCGTCAGATAATTTGGAAAAGTATATGTTTATTCTTAACCTCAGGCTCTGCTACAAAATAAAGTGCTACTACCATTAGTTGTAGCTACATCAAGTTGCAATTACAAGAGAATGAATTAAGTTACCAACCACACCCAAACAAAACTCACAGAATAAATACAATCTGATAAAACTATACATTTTATCACAGCTAAAATTAAATCATTTAATTGCACTGGCATTAAGAAACAGAGTCAGCTTTCACCATTGCAATCTCTCCCTTGATTTAATAGTGATAAAAATACAGGTAGGCTCCTTTTGCTGGTAACTACACAGACATATTTTATATTCTCTATATAGAATGACAGGAGTTAAGCAAGACTCACAGACACTTGAATATATAAATTTGCATTAGGATTCTCCAAGAGAAGAATATATTATACAGTGTTTTTCAACCTTATTTGACTATAGAATTTTTTAATGTGAATTTCTCCAGGACCAATATTCCTCACATTCAGAAAATGCTAGACTAAATCCCCAAGATAGTTCTGAATGCTAAAATTCTATCATTCTAAAAGGAAAAATAGTCCTCCCTCACTCTGTGTCTCTAAATCACTAAATCACTTCACAGAAAAGTGTGTAGAAACCAATAGAAGGAAAACAGTTCCAGGTCATGTGAATGGACCGATTTTAGAATTAAAAACAAGTGACTATCATATATGGCATGAACAAATTCCAGATATGTAAAAAAACTACAAATTCAACTTAAACTTCTCTTTCTTTAACAACTTGTATTTCTTATGCTTCAACATGATGTGAATGCATGTGCATGCCCAACATAAGCATCAAGACCATATAATCAGATACATGGT